>NC_091150.1:29485705-29530705 GCF_040958095.1 Procambarus clarkii | reverse complement strand
CTCCTCCTCTCCTCCCTCCTCCTCCTCTCCCCCCTCCAAGTCACTTCCTCCCTCTCTCCCACTTCTCTTCCTTCTTATTTTCTCTCCTCCTCGCTCGTACTATTCCGCCTCCCACACCCTCCTCCTGCTCCACGCATGCGTCACTCCATGGCTTCCCTTGTTTACCCGCCGCCACATGACTCAATTAGAACTACAAACTAAAAAAAAAAAAAAAAGGACGTGAAGCCGGCGTCTATAGAAAACGGGAACGGAAATAAACACGCCAAATGACGTCACAGGTAACCCTTTTATTATTATTATTTTCTACCACAGACGTGGCCCCACTTTTACAATGCTAATCAGAATATATACTTTTTCTTTTGTCCTCCGTGGACAGGGTTAGATGATAATCTTTTAGATTCAGCTACTGGAGCAAAATTTCCATGTAAACGTTGTTATAGATTCAGCTACTCGGAACAGGTTCCAAGTAGCACGGGCTATGGTGAGCCCGTAACTTACCTGGCACAGGAGCGGGGCAAGTAGCACGGGCTATGGTGAGCCCGTAACTTACCTGGCACAGGAGCGGGGCAAGTGGACTTACCTGGCACGGGAGTGGTGCCGTCTTTTTGTCCATCCATATAAACATTTCTATCCAAACATATACAAGTGTGAGTACACCTCACTATGATTCACCTAACCCACTTAATCGCAAAGGATAGGGTGAGGTGATTGTTGCCCGACTCCGGCTTCTAGCTGTCCGCCAGGTCTTACATCTTCCCTCTAGAGGGAATATGTAAGACCTGGTGTAAAATGTAAGATCTTTATGATAACTGGACGGTGGAATACCACATGGACTGAGATCACGAGTTTTGTGTGCAGAGATAAGGCGTCCACATTCCTGAGCTCTAGTAACACAAGCATCGAGCAGAACTGCCATTGAAGGCTCGGAGGCAGTCTGTAAACATATATCATCAGCATAACAGATGACCGTGTCTTCATTATTAGTTGGAAGGTCTTTAATAAGGTGATGAATTAGAACGTTGAGCAACAAGAGGCTGAGGACTCTCCCTTGTGGAGTTCCCAGTACAGTGTCTACTCTGTGTTTTAAACACTATTAAACAAAACATATGCTGCTCTATTAGACAAATAATTCTTAATTCATTTCATTAATTTTCCGTATATTCCTAGATCAGTCAGCTGTTCTAGTATGATTTCCCTGTTTGCTGTATCAAAAGCTGCTGCTAGGTCGATGAAGACTGTTTGAGGGGAAGCTTCAATATGAGCGAAGTATTCAGCAAAACAGTGTTGTGTACTGAGCCCAGGCATAAATCCAAACAATTGGGGGGTGACAAGTGCCTCTGTATACGATACATGAGTCGGTTAAGGTCAATGCGTTCAAGCACTTTACAAACACATGAAGTTAGAGATAAGGGTCTATAATTATCCGAGTGTAATTTGGGAATACGAACAATGTCACGTTGTCCACGTATCAGGTAATACTCCTTCGCTTGAACTTATTCTGAATAACAGTAAGAGTAGATTACCTGGTAGCTGTGAGACTAACCTCAGTAAGGTGTATGTAACACCGTTCTCTCCAGGAGGGGGTTACAATACACGTGCCAGGATGCGTGCAGGCCAAGTACGTAAGCACAGCAGGTATGCGTGTTACAGGTGTCACTGTTGAGCCAGTAAGGTGCCAGCACCTGCGACGGGTGCCTGCTGACTGTGCTGAAGGCCAGGCCAGTACCCCCCCCCCCCCATGAGTGGCGGTAATGAAGGGAACAAACTGGGGAGAGCTGTCAGAGACCACCGGGATACTGGCCAATATTCGGGTCTCTGCGCCAGCCATTCCCGCAGCTGTATTACCATAGACTCAAGGAGGGGAGATATAGATGCACGCATAGACGCAATAAAACACCTAAATTATTGGGATCGTCTCAAAGCTCTCCAAATGTACTCTCTAGAAAGGAGACGAGAGAGATACCAAATAATATACACATGGAAAATACTGGAGGGCCAGGTCCCAAATCTACACAGTAAAATAACAACGTACTGGAGTGAACGATATGGAAGAAAATGCAAAATAGAACCAGTGTAGAGCAGGGTTGCCATAGGCACAATCAGAGAACACTGTGAACATCAGAGGTCCGCGGTTGTTCAACGTCCTCCCAGCGAGCGTAAGAAATATTGCCGGAACAACCGTGGACATCTTCAGGAGGAAATAGACTGTTTAAAAAAAAAAAAAAAAAAAAACGTGCCGGACCAACCGGGCTGTGGTGGGTATGTGGGCCTGCGGGCCGCTCCAAGCAACAGCCTGGTGGACCAAACTCCCACAAGTCACACTGGGGAGTAGAACAACTCCCAGAACCCCATCAACCAGGTATCAAGCAGTTCACGCGCACAACTTTTATAACCAGAGGAACAATGGGGTGTTGACATACCACCAAGCCTCATGCCACAAGCATATATTAGTATAATAAAGTCGAATGTCGAAAATGTTGTCAGGGACCTACACCAGGGATCGCCTTCCTGTATACAGTCGTCGCCAGTCTCCGTTTGCAGCCCCCGACGTGCAATACTCATCTAATAAGTAATAAACCCTCTTGATGTAGGCACACTAACAGTTCTTAATGTATAGGAAGCTCGTCCTACTAATGGTGTCCCAACGTAAAAGAAACGGCCAATTTAAAGTGTCCTCTCCTAACCTACCAGAGGACCCAAAATAGAAAACGGGACAGTACGTCACTTTCGCCAGCCGCTTCCATTTTCTAGTACGACAATTGTTGGTCTTATGTAACGCATACGAGCGAAAAACGACGTTCTTTGTAGGAGGACGGGTTGGTGTAGGGCTCAAGGGGAGTCGACAGAGTATACAAGAATCTTGTTCAACTTGGCAAGCTGAACAAGACCACAGTTGGAACCACGCGTACAAAAGAGTGACCCGACTGCGCTGAACGCTGCGCTATAGGAATCATAAATAATTCATTTATATGGTTTTGAAATAACGAGGAAAATGGTGCTGTATTCAGCCCCCCCCCCATACTCTACAATATACCATCAACACTCAGCCACCCCTCATCCTTTTTGCAGTATATTGTAAATAATCTTAGCCTCCACTCACATTACGCAACACACTGTCAACAATCTCAGCCCCCCCCCGCCTCAAGGCAGGGTGTCAAGACACCTCCACCACCACATACATGAACCACCAAGTGACCGCCGTCTCGTATATCCAGGCCCGACTCACCTGGCCGCCGCCACACACCCACCACACCAGCCACCACACGCGCCACACCTTATATCCCCTCGTGGGAGGGGGAGCGATCACTCTCATCTTGCAAACATCAATTCCACCTGTTGACCACTCTCAGGTTGTGAAGGTCCCAGGGCGCGGCCGTGCTTGTGAGGGCTGATCTGCCTGTGTGTCCTGGGGGCAGACCTGCTGCCCTCAGCTGTATCTGTATCTGCCTCCACCTTGTTAAGTCTCAATATCTTCAAGGTTGTGATCAGGCCTCACTACTCAGGTTGTGATCAGGCCTCACTACTCAGGTTGTGATCAGGCCTCACTACTCAGGTTGTGATCAGGCCTCACTACTCAGGTTGTGATCAGGCCTCACTACTCAGGTTGTGATCAGGCCTCACTACTCAGGTTGTGATCAGGCCTCACTACTCAGGTTGTGATCAGGCCTCACTACTCAGGTTGTGATCAGGCCTCACTACTCAGGTTGTGATCAGGCCTCACTACTCAGGTTGTGATCAGGCCTCACTACTCAGGTTGTGATCAGGCCTCACTACTCAGGTTGTGATCAGGCCTCACTACTCAGGTTGTGATCAGGCCTCACTACTCAGGTTGTGATCAGCCTTATTACTCCTCAGGTTGTGTAACGTCCACCATGCTTATGAAGGGCTACTAAAGGCTTTCAACCTCGGAAGGGTTATTAATGCCTAAAAACATATGAAGGGTTATTAAGGGCTGTCAACCCCGGAAGGGTTATTGAAGCTTGTCAACTCCGGAAAGGTTATTAAGGGCTGTCAACCTCGGAAAGGTTATTAAGGGCTGTCAACCTCGGAAGGGTTATTAAGGGCTGTCAACCTCGGAAGGGTTATTAAGGGCTGTCAACCTCGGAAGTGTTATTAAGGGCTGTCAACCTCGGAAGGGTTATTGAGGGCTGTCAACCTCGGAAGGGTTATTGAGGGCTGTCAACCCCGGAAGGGTTATTGAGGGCTGTCAACCTCGGAAGGGTTATTGAGGGCTGTCAACCTCGGAAGGGTTATTGAGGGCTGTCAACCTCGGGAGGGTTATTAAGGGCTGTCAACCTCGGAAAGGTTATTAAGGGCTGTCAACCTCGGAAGGGTTATTAAGGGCTGTCAACCTCGGAAGGGTTATTAAGGGCTGTCAACCTCGGAAGGGTTATTAAGGGCTGTCAACCTCGGAAGGGTTATTAAGGGCTGTCAACCTCGGAAAGGTTATTAAGGGCTGTCAACCTCGGAAGGGTCATTAAGGGCTGTCAACCTCTGAAGGGTTATAAAGGCCACAGCGACAGCAAGCCAGTTAGGAAGGTCAGTCTCTGCAGCTGGTGTCACTTGAGGGGAGGAGGAGAGGCTGCTCCACGTGGCGCGGGTCCTCCTCAGTCCCTCAAGTGGCCATCTTGGCCAGGTGGAGCGCCTACCATTAATAACCTCTTATGGCAGCACACTTTATACAATGGATAAAAGTGAGTAAAAGAAGTTCGGCTGAAGAGCGGGGTGGCACAGCGGCAGTCCGTACACTGACCTACAGTGGGCAGTAGTGGCGCAAGTGCGTCTATGTCGAACTTAGGAAATTGGGTACAAGTCGTATGTCAACAACTTATACCCAATTTCTATTGAATTTTGTAAGAAATTATTAACGTGCGAAAGGGACGTGGTTACAATTTGTACTATAGCAGGTAAACTATGGAGAGTATGGTTGTAAGGTTGAGTCGAGAATAAGAATGAATAATATGTTTGACATGAGACGACACACTTAAGATATTGAGGTAATAAGAGGCTTACAGTAAGTGCTAAGCCACCCGTGACGCTGGTACACCACCTCAGCACGCTCACACTGCTTCTCCCAGTAATTCCGCGCCCTTCACCACAACCCCAAAACTTGATCTGCATCAGACACCACTTCATAAATATTAAAGTCTGCCAGTATATATTACGAGGCCTCAGCAGCGCGCCCTGTGGCCCGTACGACCACCACCCACAACAACACACGAACCTGCACGACAATCTCCGTTGAGGTCTGATGAAGATCTTTTGCGTCATCAGTAACCTTTTTTTTGCGCTACCGCTCATAGGATGAGTATGGGGGTGCACAATAAAGTAGGCGCCTGCGGCGGCAACAGTTAACCATCACACACGCCAGCCTAGCAATACACGTGCACCATAATGCGTGCCAAGTGCACGATAACTACAACTTATCAAGGTTGAAGCACTAACAGGGCTACATTAGCAACATGCATGTTTGTGCAAGCTCCCGCCCCTGGTATATACTATTCACTCATACTATGTAGGCAGCTGTAACAATAAAAACATACAATATGTCTTATACCAAGTGAAAGGTATGCGGATGGTTATCCAGCTCCGTCTCGTGATTTGGTACTCCGCACAAAGTGCAACTGTTAAGGGGCCGTGTAGTGGAAGGTATAGGTACTGCATGCAAGCAGCTTAACCTATGAATCACAGCCTGGTTGATCAGGTATCCGTTGGAGGTGTTTGTCAAGTTCTCTCTTGAACACTGTGAGGGGTCGGCCAATTATGCCCCTTATGTGTAGTGGAAGCGTGTTGAACAGTCTCGGGCCTCTGATGTTGATAGTTCTCTCTCAGAGTACCTGTTGCACCTCTGCTCTTCAACGGGGGTATTCTGCACATCCTGCCATGCCTCCTGGTCTCATGTGCTGTTATTTCTGTGTGCAGGTTTGGGACCAGCCCCTCTACTATTTCCCACGTGTAAATTATTATGCATCTCTCCCGCCTGCGCTCAAGGGTATTAATACAGATTTAGGCTCTTCAGTCGGTCCCAATAGTGTAGATGTTTTACTGAGTGGATTCTAGCAGTAAAGGATCTCTGCACGCTCTCCAGGTCAGCAATTTCTCCAGCTTTGAAAGGGGCTGTCATTGTGCAGCAGTACTACACTCTAGAGAGCACTAGTGTCTTGAAGAGTATCATCACCGGTATAGCATCTCTAGTGTGAAAGGTTCTTGTCATCCAACCTGTCATTTTTCTTGCAGTTGTGACGGCTACTTTATTGTGTTCTTTAAAGGTAAGGTCTTCCGACATGTACTGGTACTGTAGCTACTACTAGTACTGGTACTGTGGCTACTACTAGTACTGGTGCTGTGGCTACTACCAGTACTGGTACTGTGGCTACTACCAGTACTGGTACTGTCACTACTACTAGTACTGGTACTGTCACTACTACTAGTACTGGTACTGCGGCTACTACTAGTACTGGTGCTGTGGCTACTACCAGTACTGGTACTGTGGCTACTACTAGTACTGGTGCTGTGGCTACTACCAGTACTGGTACTGTAGCTACTACCAGTACTGGTACTGTGGCAACTACCAGTACTGGTACTGTGGCTACTACCAGTACTGGTACTGTGGCTACTACCAGTACTGGTACTGTGGCTACTACCAGTACTGGTACTGTAGCTACTACTAGTACTGGTACTGTCACTACTACTAGTACTGGTACTGTAGCTACTACTAGTACTGGTACTGTCACTACTACTAGTACTGGTACTGTAGCTACTACTAGTACTGGTACTGTAGCTACTACTAGTACTGGTACTGTCACTACTACTAGTACTGGTACTGTCACTACTACAAGTACTGGTACTGTCACTACTACTAGTACTGGTACTGTCACTACTACTAGTACTGGTACTGTCACTACTACTGGTACTGTCACTACTAGTACTGGTACTGTCACTATTAGTACTGGTACTGTCACTACTAGTACTGGTACTGTCACTACTAGTACTGGTACTGTCACTACTACCAGTACTGGTACTGTCACTACTACCAGTACTGGTACTGTCACTACTAGTACTGGTACTGTCACTACTAGTACTGGTACTGTCACTACTAGTACTGGTACTGTCACTACTAGTACTGGTACTGTCACTACTACCAGTACTGGTACTGTCACTACTAGTACTGGTACTGTCACTACTAGTACTGGTACTGTCACTACTAGTACTGGTACTGTCACTACTAGTACTGGTACTGTCACTACTACCAGTACTGGTACTGTCACTACTAGTACTGGTACTGTCACTACTAGTACTGGTACTGTCACTACTAGTACTGGTACTGTCACTACTAGTACTGGTACTGTCACTACTAGTACTGGTACTGTCACTACTACCAGTACTGGTACTGTCACTACTAGTACTGGTACTGTCACTACTAGTACTGGTACTGTCACTACTAGTACTGGTACTGTCACTACTAGTACTGGTACTGTCACTACTAGTACTGGTACTGTCACTACTACCAGTACTGGTACTGTCACTACTACCAGTACTGGTACTGTCACTACTACCAGTACTGGTACTGTCACTACTAGTACTGGTACTGTCACTACTAGTACTGGTACTATCACTACTACCAGTACTGGTACTGTCACTACTACCAGTACTGGTACTGTCACTACTAGTACTGGTACTGTCACTACTAGTACTAGTGTTACAACAAGTAGTAAAGGTGTGTCATTACACGCGGTACTGCTGTTGCTACAATTATAATTAGGCCCAATAACCAGAAATTTCACGAACCTAAAGGTGTAGGTGGGGCTGGTTACACCCTGACCTCCCCCCCCCCCCACACCTATTGTGGGGGGGGGGGGGGGATGGTTTACCTGGGATAGTAAACTCCCCCCCCCCCCCACCTACCAGTTGTGAGCGAGGGGTACCTGCCCATCTGCACGACGCTACGACGACCACCTGCCATCCTCACCTGGAACAAAGAGAACGCTCACTGAATTATGGTATTACGGTAACACTTCATCACTACTGAACTAGGTCTATCTTAGGGATAAACTTCGCTATCTGTGTCTCTTAACTGCCGGAACAACCGTGGACATCTTCAAGAGAAAACTAGATAGTTTCCTCCAAGGAGTGCCGGACCAACCGGGCTGTGGTAGGTATGTGGGCCTGCGGGCCGCTCCAAGCAACAGCCTGATGGACCAAACTCTCACAAGTCAATCTTGGCCTCGGGCCGGGCTCGGGGAGTACAAGAACTCCTCAAGCCTGGCCTCGGGCTTGGCTTGGGGAGTAGAAGGACTCCCATAACCCCATCAACCAGGTATCTGTGACTTAATATATGTTTATCAGTTTTATTGTATGAGGAAATAGGGTGTCGGGGCACGCAGGCGCTGCAACCGTCTCTTATGTTAAGAGCCTCTGGTTGTGCACAGATACAAAATACGTCGGAGACCTGGTCGAGGACCGGCCGCGAGGACGCTAAGTCCCGAAATCATGGCCAGGTAAGGTGTTGACTTCTGTGGCCGGGAACTTCTGCCATGTCCAAGGGTGTCAAGTGGGATATAATGGCAGCCATTGTCACCCGCCCTCACACTACGTGCAACCACTATTTATACGCTCGGGATACAGGCTTACAAATATAGCTTTATTTTGGAACAAAAAAATAATTAATTGAAAATGAACACTATCATGTGAAGCGGAAATAGTCCTGGATAAGTTAGATGGGCTGGTGTAGGTTCCTGTGGTAATGTTCGAGACGTACAATATGGAGGCTCCTCACCTGGAGGGGACATGCTGTCTTCATCTACCCAGTAATTTTCCATTTTCCCATTCAACATTTGTCACCTCGGGGGATGTTTACAAATGTTTACTTCCGGAAGTGAAGGTGTGGCATCTGTGTGCACCAAGCTGAAGATGTGTGCGTGTTGAGCGCAGCCCCGTGCCCATGGCTTGGGTGAATGTGACCTTTCCTGCCTTCTATGGCTCTAGACTTATTATTGGAGAGGGGGAAGGGGGGGAGGGTATGGGAGAAGGGGGGGGTACGGGTGGTGTACACGACCACTGTCAATGATGCCAAGTGAGGCCTGGCATACGTCTGACCATCACACATTGTCTAGCTGCAGCTCCTGGGCCCACTTGTGGTTGTTGGTACTGTTATACCGCTCTGAGCGAGTCGCTGCACATCACTGTTTGTGGCGTTGTGTATGGTTCCACTTTATACTTGTGTCTACATAGTATGTTTATATTCATTTGACTACTACTGAATTGCCAAGAGTAAATAGCAACTCTTGCATCGTGTGTGCACCAGTCACAAGAGTGTTCTGTGCAAGAGGTTACACTGTCTGGTGAGCAACGCCCGCTCCAGATCAGGCTCACAGAACAGATAAACACAGCAGATAAGGGAATTCAGAGAACACAAACAAAATAGAGAATAGCCTTGATAATTTGGCGAACCCGATACCTGATATTATCTTCCTAGGTGACCTCAACTTGCCTAGCCTCAGATGGAGAATAACAAACAATAATATTATACCAGGAAATCTATCAGGACCTAACCAACCACAGATTAGAGAACTACTTAGATTCTGTGACAAATTTTCACTCAATCAGCAGATATCGGAGCCAACGAGAAATTAAAATATTCTAGATCTGGTCTTTACGAACAATGAAGACATTATCAGGGACATTACGATATTAGATACCCATACTCAGATCACAAGCTCATTGAAGTGCAAACGACCATCAATACTCAGAATAGACCTAAAACGTTGATCAAGCGAGAAGGGTTATTCAGTAAATTCAATTATAATAATATAAGGATAGACTGGGAGAAAATAAACAGGGAACTTACAAACATTCCATGGGGAACTGTTCTAAGTGATAAAAATCCTACACAAGGAATAGAAAAACCGACTTCTGAAGCATATAAAGTCTGTCTGAAACATGTTCCTTTGAGGAAAGCCAGAAAGAGATCCAACGTAGAAAGAGAACGCAGACGACACTACAAAAGAAGGAAAATATTAATGGAAATGCTTAAGCAGACACGACTTTGCATACAAAGAAAGCAATTCAAGAAATAAAGAAAAACCCAAAATATTTCTTCACATAAGCGAAATTAAAAGCAAAAACCACTGCCAATATTGGACCTATTCGTACAAGTGAAGGTTCATACACTGAGGATGACAAAGAAATTAGTGAAATCCTAAAAAAAGCCGTATGAGGACATGTTTAGCACTCCGATACACAGCATGAAAGTGGAAGATCCGGACAACTTCTTTATGGGTGATATCCAAACACCTGTAAATATAACTGATATCAACACGAGTGTGGCAGATTTTGAAAGAGAAATTGACAATATGCCCATGCACTCAGTCCCCGGGTCCAGACTCATGGAATTCAATATTTATAAAGAAATGCAAAGTGCCAGTAGCACAGGCACTCAGTATAGTGTGGAGGAAGAGCTTGGACACAGGGGAGATACCAGATGCACTTAAAGCAGCAGACATTGCCCCTCTACACAAGGGTGGCAGCAAAGCATTGGCAAAGAATTATAGACCAGTTGCACTAACGTCCCATATAATAAAAGTATTTGAGAGAGTGATCAGGAGTCAGGTCACCAGTTTCATGGAGACCAATGACCTCCACAATCCAGGCCAATATGGATTTAGAGCAGGAAGATCATGCCTCTCACAGCTACTTGACCATTACGACAAAATCACCACTGCTTTTCCTTATTCTCATATCAGATAGACAAAAATACAAGTTACAGCTTCGTATCATCCTTTGCAGACGACGCAAAAATGTGATGGGTGTGTGGGCCTGCGGGCCGCTCCAAGCAACAGCCTAGTGGACCAAACTCTCACAAGTCAAGCCTGACCTCGGGCCGGGCTTGGGGAGTAGGGAAGGGAACCATCAGGGGAAAGCGCCAAGCCATTAAGACTATAAAGCACTAGGAAGGGGTCAGGACAAAGACCTGGGATGGGACGAGGAGGAGGGAATGGTGGCCCAACCACTTGGACGGTCGGGGATTGAACGCCGACCTGCAAGAAGCGAAGTCTTGGGGAGTAGAAGAACTCCCAGAACCCCATCAAGCAGGGATGCTGTGCTTTCCTTGTGGGGATTTCTACAGTCACAAATTCTTCCAGCTGGTTCTCCGGTGGAACTGTTGTGGAGCAATTTGGGTGCGTGTTACTGGCCCTTGTGGCGACGAGTGTGTGGTGGTGGTGGTGGTGGTGGCTCTTGGCGTCAGCTGCGAGGTTCATCCTTTGACTGCTGCTATTTACTCCGTTATCACGCTGTGGCGTTCCCAGGAGCGTGTCCTCAAGTCATTTTCTCAGTGGGAGGCGAGTCTGGCACGCAGGCTGCTGACAACACGCTGCTGCTTCCCATAGAGGCACCCAACACGTTTACAGGTGCGTGTTGACCAGTTTGGTCTACATGCCAATCCCAGTGATCTGGGCGGGCGCGTGTGTGTATGTATTCTCCTAGTTGTGCTTGCGGGGGTTGAACTCTGCTCTTTCTGCCCGCCTCTCAACTGTCAATCAACTGTTACTAACTTTTTCACAGATACACGAGCAGGACTCGTAATTCTGTGGCCCGAGTTCGATTCCCGGACCAGGCAGAAACAAATGGGCAAAGTTTCTTTCAGCCTGATGCTCCTGTTACGTAGCCGTAAATAGGTACCTGGGAGTTAGACAGCTGTTACGGAGCTGCTTCCTCCCTCCCTCTGTCTGTCTGTCTGTCTGTTTGTCTGTGTGTCTGTGTGTCTGTCTGTGTGTGTGTGGGGAGGGGGGGGCTCGACTCTCACAAGTCGAGCCTGGCCTAGGGCCGGGCTTCTAACATGGATGAAAATTTTCCTGATTGATAGAAAAATGAGGGCAGTGATCAGAGGCAATGTATCGGACTGGAGAAATGTCACAAGTGGAGTACCACTGGGTTCAGTTCTTGCACCAGTGATGTTTATTGTCTACATAAATGATCTACCAGTTGGTATACAGAATTATATGAACATGTTTGATGATGATGCTAAGATAATAGGAAGGATAAGAAACTTAGATGATTGGCATGCCCTTTAAGATGACCTGGACAAAATAAGTATATGGAGCACCACTTGGCAAATGGAATTTAATGTTAATTTAATAAATTTAATAAATGGAATTTAAAAGGAATTTAATAAATGCCATGTTATGGAATGTGGAATAGGAGAACATAGACCCCACACAACCTATATATTATGTGAGAAATCTTTAAAGAATTCTGATAAAGAAAGAGATCTAGGGGTGGTTCTAGATAGAAGACTATCACCTGAGGACCACATAAAGAATATTGTGCGAGGAGCCTATGCCACGCTTTCTAACTTCAGAATTGCTTTTAAATACATGGATGGCGATATACTAAAGAAATTGTTCATGACTTTTGTTAGGCCAAAGCTAGAATATGCAGCGGTTGTGTGGTGCCCATATCCTAAGAAGCACATCAACAAACTGGAAAAGGTGCAAAGACACGCTACTAAGTGGCTCCCAGAACTGAAGGGCAAGAGCTACGAGGAGAGGTTAGAGGCATTAAATATACCAAAACTAGAAGACAGAAGAAAAAGAGGTGATATGATCACTACATACAAAATAGTAACAGGAATTGATAAAATCGATAGGGAAGATTTCCTGAGACCTGGAACTTTAAGAAGAAGAGGTCATAGATTTAAACTAGCTAAACACAGATGCCGAAGAAATATAAGAAAATTCACTTTCGCAAACAGAGTGGTAGACGGTTGGAACAAGTTAGGTGAGAAGGTGGTGGAGGCCAAGACCGTCAGTAGTTTCAAAGCGTTATATGACAAAGAGTGCTGGGAAGACGGGACACCACGAGCGTAGCTCTCATTCTGTAACTACACTTAGGTAATTACACACACGGACGCGCGCGCACACACACAAGTAAGGGAGAGAAGACGGAAGACAAAAAAGTAAGGGGAGACATGATCACTACCTACAAAATCCTCAGGGGAACTGACAGGGTAGACAAGGATAAACTATTCAACACGGGTGGTACGCAAACAAGGGGACACAGGTGGAGACTGAGTACTCAAATGAGCCACAGGGACGTTAGAAAGCACTTTTTCAGTGTCAGTAGTTAACAGGTGGAATGCATTAGGCAGTGATGTGGTGGAGGCTGACTCCATACACAGTTTCAAATTTAGATATAAAAGATCCCAGTAGGCTCAGGAATCTGTACACCAGTTGATTGACAGTTGAGAGGCGGGACCAAAGAGCCAGAGCTCAACCCCCGCAAGCACAACTAGGTGAGTACCGACCAACACTCACGCACCAAGTGACCTCAGCCACTAGTGACTTCGTTGTTGACAATCATCACTTAACATCTCTGTGGAAAAGTATTGTTAACTATCCTTTCATTGTTAATTTCGTCGTAACGAGATGCTTTACGGTAATTAAAGGCCTGCCAATTTGTACGCTCCCTGGTAATAATGGGTCTCGGAGCTCAGAAAGTTCTTCACATTAGACACTAGTAGTCGTCAGAAGGCAACCACAGTCTTGGTAAGTCAAACTTGTACTAACCTGGTTGTACCTTGCTGGGGTTGAGCTCTGGCTCTTTAGTCCCGGCTCCCAACTGTCAATCAACTCATGTACAGGTTCCTGAGCCTACTGGGCTCTATCATATCTACACTTGAAGCTGTGTATGGAGTCAGCCTCCACCACATCACTTCCTAATGCATTCCATTTGTCTACTCTGACATTAAAACGTTTTTTTTTTTTCTAATGTGTCTATGGCTCATTTGGGCACTCAATTTCCCCTAGTGCGTGTGTCCCTTGAGTTAAATAGTTTCTTGAGGTTATCTTGAGATGATTTCGGGGCTTTTAGTGTCCCCGCGTTTGTTTGTCTTTATCTACCCTATTAATTCCTTTGAGAATCTTGTATGCGGTGATCATGTCCCCCTCTAACTCTTCTGTCTCCCAGCGACGTGAGGTTTAATTCCCGTAGTCTCTCCTCGTAGCTCATATCCCTCAGTTCGGGTACTAGTCTCGTGGCAAACCGTTGAACCTTTTCCAGGTTCAACGGTTTGCTTTCTTATCCTTGACTAGATATGGACTCCGTGCTGCAGCTGCATACTCCAGGATTGGTCCGACATATGTGGTATACAAAGTTCTGAATGATTCCTTACACAAGTTTCTTATGTTGGTGTTACGAACCCAAGTCCATCGTCAGAGCATGGAGCAGCGACATCAACGCCATCTTTGAGTCCGCTCCCGAAACCCCCACAACTTGGACGACGCCATTTAGTAGTGACAGGGCTATACCAGCCAGAAATGCTAGATTCTTGTCCTAGTAGCTCGAGAGGTAGCTGGGGCTGACCTGTGGTGAGGCGGCGCCTAGAAAATCAGCGCCATCTATTGAGCGAAAAGGTGTACGTTTATGTCAGGGTCCGTAAATGTTGTTTCCTAGTGTCCCAGTGTACTGATGACGTGTCTGTATCCACAGGGTCGACGTAGGGCTGCTGTGATACGAGGACAGTCAGTCTACCCAGGGTAGCCAAGGTCTCTACACCATTCTGCTTTACGGAAGCAGTGAGCCGCCGCCGGAAAAGAACTGTGAAGTGTTCTACTGTCTGCCTGTGGAGTGGCAGTAACGGGTTTCGCCGTACCCGGGGCTGGCTAACAAAAGAGTCGACTGACTAAGGTGCTGAAGAGGAGAGTAACCAGCGAGTTGCAACTCGCCTAGAAGAAGTTGCCTAGGGCTCCCTACCCTAGTATTTGCACGTGAAGTGGCCCAGCAGCGCGAGGCTGAAGGTATCTGCCAGCACCAGGCCGGACTGTGGTTGTGGGCCTTCACGAGGAAGCACTTAGTGAGACTGTGGTTTGGCTGGCCCGTGGCCAGGGTAGACTCATTGTTGTTTCCAAGTACTGGCTGAGGATAGTACTATGGATGAGGAAACACAGTAGCTGTCAAGATTGCATCGTTTGAGCATCAAAGAGCACGTAGTGTCCCATAAGAGACACTTTTGTACATATTAGGTGTAGAAATACTTCTGTTAGGACTATATACATGAGGTGATGGGAAATTAATTATATATGTGAATATACGGATAATCAATGCAGTGTAGTATTTAATGCACCCCCCCCCCCCTTTTGTTTTACTTGCTTGCATTACCGAGCTCACTCCTTGAAAGCCACTACTAACTTGGGGCCAGATACCAGAACTTTAGCACCACCAGAAAAGAACCCGGTTGCGACCCATTGTGGCCGTAACAGCTGGCCAACCTGGCATATGCCGCTGATATCATCCTCTTGATATGGACTTCAGGGGACAGGTCTGGAGGGGAGTGAGCAAGGCGAGTTAACTAGGGGGAATGATAAAGAGTATTCCCTCACTCCCTCTAGTTACCCGGCCTCGCTCACTTCCCCTAGTTACCCGGCCTCCCTCACCATTATGAGAGCAGTACTAACACACTAGGGGATAACACACTAGGGGATAACACACTAGGGGATAACACACTAAGGGGATAACACACTAAGGGATAACACACTAGGGGATAACACACTAGGGGATAACACACTAGGGGATAACACACTAGGGGATAACACACTAGGGGATAACACACTAAGGGATAACACACTAGGGGATAACACACTAGGGGATAACACACTAGGGGATAACACACTAGGGGATAACACACTAGGGGATAACACACTAGGGGATAACACACTAGGGGATAACACACTAGGGGATAACACACTAGGGGATAACGCACTAAAGGACGTCCTAGTGACAAGTCAGCACCACAAGGACACAGTTGACATAATATGGTATATGCTGGTAATTAGTGACTTCCGGCTAGTGGTGGTGGTGGTGGTGGTAGTGTATTAGTGGGTGGTGGTGGTGACGCTGCTGGTAGTGTATTAGTGGGTGGTGGTGGTGATGCTGCTGGTAGTGTATTAGTGGGTGGTGGTGGTGACGCTGCTGGTAGTGTATTAGTGGGTGGTGGTGGTGATGCTGCTGGTAGTGTATTAGTGGGTGGTGGTGGTGACGCTGCTGGTAGTGTATTAGTGGGTGGTGGTGACGCTGCTGGTAGTGTATTAGTGGGTGGTGGTGACGCTGCTGGTAGTGTATTAGTGGGTGGTGGTGGTGACGCTGCTGGTAGTGTATTAGTGGGTGGTGGTGGTGACGCTGCTGGTAGTGTATTAGTGGGTGGTGGTGGTGACGCTGCTGGTAGTGTATTAGTGGGTGGTGGTGGTGACGCTGCTGGTAGTGTATTAGTGGGTGGTGGTGGTGACGCTGCTGGTAGTGTATTAGTGGGTGGTGGTGGTGACGCTGCTGGTAGTGTATTAGTGGGTGGTGGTGGTGACGCTGCTGGTAGTGTATTAGTGGGTGGTGGTGGTGGTGACGCTGCTGGTAGTGTATTAGTGGGTGGTGGTGGTGACGCTGCTGGTAGTGTATTAGTGGGTGGTGGTGGTGGTGACGCTGCTGGTAGTGTATTAGTGGGTGGTGGTGGTGGTGACGCTGCTGGTAGTGTATTAGTGGGTGGTGGTGGTGACGCTGCTGGTAGTGTATTAGTGGGTGGTGGTGGTGGTGACGCTGCTGGTAGTGTATTAGTGGGTGGTGGTGGTGACGCTGCTGGTAGTGTATTAGTGGGTGGTGGTGGTGACGCTGCTGGTAGTGTATTAGTGGGTGGTGGTGGTGACGCTGCTGGTAGTGTATTAGTGGGTGGTGGTGGTGGTGACGCTGCTGGTAGTGTATTAGTGGGTGGTGGTGGTGGTGACGCTGCTGGTAGTGTATTAGTGGGTGGTGGTGGTGACGCTGCTGGTAGTGTATTAGTGGGTGGTGGTGGTGACGCTGCTGGTAGTGTATTAGTGGGTGGTGGTGGTGGTGACGCTGGTAGTGTATTAGTGGGTGGTGGTGGTGACGCTGCTGGTAGTGTATTAGTGGGTGGTGGTGGTGACGCTGCTGGTAGTGTATTAGTGGGTGGTGGTGGTGACGCTGCTGGTAGTGTATTAGTGGGTGGTGGTGGTGATGCTGCTGGTAGTGTATTAGTGGGTGGTGGTGGTGGTGACGCTGCTGGTAGTGTATTAGTGGGTGGTGGTGGTGGTGACGCTGCTGGTAGTGTATTAGTGGGTGGTGGTGGTGACGCTGCTGGTAGTGTATTAGTGGGTGGTGGTGGTGACGCTGCTGGTAGTGTATTAGTGGGTGGTGGTGGTGACGCTGGTGGTAGTGTATTAGTGGGTGGTGGTGGTGACGCTGGTGGTAGTGTATTAGTGGGTGGTGGTGGTGACGCTGCTGGTAGTGTATTAGTGGGTGGTGGTGGTGACGCTGCTGGTAGTGTATTAGTGGGTGGTGGTGGTGGTGACGCTGCTGGTAGTGTATTAGTGGGTGGTGGTGGTGGTGACGCTGCTGGTAGTGTATTAGTGGGTGGTGGTGGTGGTGACGCTGCTGGTAGTGTATTAGTGGGTGGTGGTGGTGGTGACGCTGCTGGTAGTGTATTAGTGGGTGGTGGTGGTGACGCTGCTGGTAGTGTATTAGTGGGTGGTGGTGGTGGTGACGCTGGTAGTGTATTAGTGGGTGGTGGTGGTGGTGACGCTGGTAGTGTATTAGTGGGTGGTGGTGGTGACGCTGGTAGTGTATTAGTGGGTGGTGGTGGTGACGCTGCTGGTAGTGTATTAGTGGGTGGTGGTGGTGACGCTGCTGGTAGTGTATTAGTGGGTGGTGGTGGTGACGCTGCTGGTAGTGTATTAGTGGGTGGTGGTGGTGGTGACGCTGCTGGTAGTGTATTAGTGGGTGGTGGTGACGCTGCTGGTAGTGTATTAGTGGGTGGTGGTGGTGACGCTGTTGGTGGTGTATTAGTGGGTGGTGGTGGTGACGCTGCTGGTAGTGTATTAGTGGGTGGTGGTGGTGACGCTGCTGGTAGTGTATTAGTGGGTGGTGGTGGTGACGCTGCTGGTAGTGTATTAGTGGGTGGTGGTGGTGACGCTGCTGGTAGTGTATTAGTGGGTGGTGGTGGTGACGCTGGTGGTAGTGTATTAGTGGGTGGTGGTGGTGACGCTGCTGGTAGTGTATTAGTGGGTGGTGGTGGTGACGCTGGTGGTAGTGTATTAGTGGGTGGTGGTGGTGACGCTGCTGGTAGTGTATTAGTGGGTGGTGGTGGTGACGCTGCTGGTAGTGTATTAGTGGGTGGTGGTGGTGACGCTGCTGGTAGTGTATTAGTGGGTGGTGGTGGTGACGCTGCTGGTAGTGTATTAGTGGGTGGTGGTGGTGACGCTGCTGGTAGTGTATTAGTGGGCGGTGGTGGTGACGCTGCTGGTAGTGTATTAGTGGGTGGTGGTGGTGACGCTGCTGGTAGTGTATTAGTGGGTGGTGGTGGTGGTGACGCTGCTGGTAGTGTATTAGTGGGTGGTGGTGGTGATGCTGCTGGTAGTGTATTAGTGGGTGGTGGTGGTGGTGACGCTGCTGGTAGTGTATTAGTGGGTGGTGGTGGTGACGCTGCTGGTAGTGTATTAGTGGGTGGTGGTGGTGACGCTGCTGGTAGTGTATTAGTGGGTGGTGGTGGTGACGCTGCTGGTAGTGTATTAGTGGGTGGTGGTGGTGACGCTGCTGGTAGTGTATTAGTGGGTGGTGGTGGTGGTGACGCTGCTGGTAGTGTATTAGTGGGTGGTGGTGGTGGTGACGCTGCTGGTAGTGTATTAGTGGGTGGTGGTGGTGACGCTGCTGGTAGTGTATTAGTGGGTGGTGGTGGTGACGCTGCTGGTAGTGTATTAGTGGGTGGTGGTGGTGGTGACGCTGCTGGTAGTGTATTAGTGGGTGGTGGTGGTGGTGACGCTGCTGGTAGTGTATTAGTGGGTGGTGGTGGTGGTGATGCTGCTGGTAGTGTATTAGTGGGTGGTGGTGGTGACGCTGCTGGTAGTGTATTAGTGGGTGGTGGTGGTGACGCTGCTGGTAGTGTATTAGTGGGTGGTGGTGGTGGTGACGCTGCTGGTAGTGTATTAGTGGGTGGTGGTGGTGGTGATGCTGCTGGTAGTGTATTAGTGGGTGGTGGTGGTGACGCTGCTGGTAGTGTATTAGTGGGTGGTGGTGGTGACGCTGCTGGTAGTGTATTAGTGGGTGGTGGTGGTGACGCTGCTGGTAGTGTATTAGTGGGTGGTGGTGGTGACGCTGCTGGTAGTGTATTAGTGGGTGGTGGTGGTGACGCTGCTGGTAGTGTATTAGTGGGTGGTGGTGGTGACGCTGCTGGTAGTGTATTAGTGGGTGGTGGTGGTGGTGATGCTGCTGGTAGTGTATTAGTGGGTGGTGGTGGTGACGCTGGTGGTAGTGTATTAGTGGGTGGTGGTGGTGGTGATGCTGCTGGTAGTGTATTAGTGGGTGGTGGTGGTGACGCTGCTGGTAGTGTATTAGTGGGTGGTGGTGGTGACGCTGCTGGTAGTGTATTAGTGGGTGGTGGTGACGCTGTTGTTAACGTATTAGTGGGTGGTGGTGACGCTGTTGTTAACGTATTAGTGGGTGGTGGTGACGCTGTTGTTAACGTATTAGTGGGTGGTGGTGACGCTGTTGTTAACGTATTAGTGGGTGGTGGTGACGCTGTTGTTAACGTATTAGTGGGTGGTGGTGACGCTGTTGTTAACGTATTAGTGGGTGGTGGTGACGCTGTTGTTAACGTATTAGTGGGTGGTGGTGACGCTGTTGTTAACGTATTAGTGGGTGGTGGTGACGCTGTTGTTAACGTATTAGTGGGTGGTGGTGACGCTGTTGTTAACGTATTAGTGGGTGGTGGTGACGCTGTTGTTAACGTATTAGTGGGTGGTGGTGACGCTGTTGTTAACGTATTAGTGGGTGGTGGTGACGCTGTTGTTAACGTATTAGTGGGTGGTGGTGACGCTGTTGTTAACGTATTAGTGGGTGGTGGTGACGCTGTTGTTAACGTATTAGTGGGTGGTGGTGACGCTGTTGTTAACGTATTAGTGGGTGGAGGTGACGCTGTTGTTAACGTATTAGTGGGTGGTGGTGACGCTGTTGTTAACGTATTAGTGGGTGGTGGTGACGCTGTTGTTAACGTATTAGTGGGTGGTGGTGACGCTGTTGTTAACGTATTAGTGGGTGGTGGAGACGCTGTTGTTAACGTATTAGTGGGTGGTGGTGACGCTGTTGTTAACGTATTAGTGGGTGGTGGTGACGCTGTTGTTAACGTATTAGTGGGTGGTGGTGACGCTGTTGTTAACGTATTAGTGGGTGGTGGTGACGCTGTTGTTAACGTATTAGTGGGTGGTGGTGACGCTGTTGTTAACGTATTAGTGGGTGGTGGTGACGCTGTTGTTAACGTATTAGTGGGTGGTGGTGACGCTGCTGGTAGTGTATTAGTGGGTGGTGGTGACGCTGTTGTTAACGTATTAGTGGGTGGTGGTGACGCTGCTGGTAGTGTATTAGTGGGTGGTGGTGACGCTGTTGTTAACGTATTAGTGGGTGGTGGTGACGCTGCTGGTAGTGTATTAGTGGGTGGTGGTGACGCTGTTGTTAACGTATTAGTGGGTGGTGGTGACGCTGCTGGTAGTGTATTAGTGGGTGGTGGTGACGCTGTTGTTAACGTATTAGTGGGTGGTGGTGACGCTGTTGTTAACGTATTAGTGGGTGGTGGTGACGCTGTTGTTAACGTATTAGTGGGTGGTGGTGACGCTGTTGTTAACGTATTAGTGGGTGGTGGTGACGCTGCTGGTAGTGTATTAGTGGGTGGTGGTGACGCTGTTGTTAACGTATTAGTGGGTGGTGGTGACGCTGCTGGTAGTGTATTAGTGGGTGGTGGTGACGCTGTTGTTAACGTATTAGTGGGTGGTGGTGACGCTGCTGGTAGTGTATTAGTGGGTGGTGGTGACGCTGTTGTTAACGTATTAGTGGGTGGTGGTGGTGTGATAGTGGCATGGAGGAAATTCCTTGCTGTGTTCCTTATAACAGCTATTATCGCTTGTGTAAGGTATTACGTATTATGGTAAACTAGGTGGGAGGCGCCAGGTGTGAGTGCAATTCAATTTCTTTAATTTCTTTCTATATTATGCACCACATACCCATCCCGTGGGCGGTGGTGTAAAGGATTACAGAGGCACATAATCGGTTCAGGAACTGAACCCTCTAGTTCGTTTAGCTAAGCAAATAATCTTTTGACGCTAGTTACAAAATTATTAATGTTATATATACATGTACACATACTCATACATACATACATGTACATATATATTCATATATACATATTTAATCACCCACACAAACACATCAATAATCTTTTGTATCACAAGTGATTCAACAAAAGGCTTACAACAGACACTATACAAGGCATTTTACATCTATGGTGAGTCACGCAGTTACTAGTCTTGCTGCACACCCACCCAACTGGGCGGCAGCTTTACAGTCATGTGCTCCACACCCACCCAACTGGGCGGCAGCTTTACAGTCATGTGCTCCACACCCACCCAACTGGGCGGCAGCTTTACAGTCATGTGCTCCACACCCACCCAACTGGGCGGCAGCTTTAGTCATGTGCTCCACACCCACCCAACTGGGCGGCAGCTTTACAGTCATGTGCTCCACACCCACCCAACTGGGCGGCAGCTTTACAGTCATGTGCTCCACACCCACCCAACTGGGCGACAGCTTTACAGTCATGTGCTCCACACCCACCCAACTGGGCGACAGCTTTACAGTCATGTGCTCCACACCCACCCAACTGGGCGGCAGCTTTACAGTCATGTGCTCCACACCCACCCAACTGGGCGACAGCTTTACAGTCATGTGCTCCACACTCACCCAACTGGGCGACAGCTTTACAGTCATGTGCTCCACACCCACCCAACTGGGCGGCAGCTTTACAGTCATGTGCTCCACACCCACCCAACTGGGCGGCAGCTTTACAGTCATGTGCTCCACACCCACCCAACTGGGCGGCAGCTTTACAGTCATGTGCTCCACACCCACCCAACTGGGCGGCAGCTTTACAGTCATGTGCATGCATTACCTACAGTAAGCAAATTTTGAATACTTCGCTAAGATTTCGGGCAGTACTTATGTGTAAGTACTTCATTATGAATGAAGTACTTACACATTTCTTTGGACACTATTGATGGTGTTCTCTGAATTCCGCGATTTTTTAACATTCCATTATATAATGACGCAAAGTATGCGAATAGTTCTGCTGACAGTTTACATTTAGTCAGATCTACATCAGCAGATGTTACAAACTGCCAGAGGTGCTTGTAGCCGAGCCTAAGCCTAGCAGTGGTAACATCTAGAAGTCTGCTAACCTTATTGGATGACCCATAGACGTGCGGTTCTTCCTGCATAATAGAATGATGATAGATGGAGCAACTGGTGTGAATTTCACTTTGCCTCAAGTCTCTGAAATTTAGTTTGCGTGCAGCAGACCTCACCTGCCAACCTCACGCCTCTCACCACAGTCACTACGGACACCCAACAGTTAGCTGGGAGCTACACGCACACACCCACACACTATTTACCGCACTCCATTGGGTCACGCCACACCACGCCGCCTCGTTCACACCCCGCAGTGTTCCCCAGGCATTACTCCCACCAGTAACAGCCGAGTAGATCACTCATGCACACCAACGAATGCAGGCTCTCGCGCGCACACGCAACCCCATCTTACCTGGGGCCAGATTCATGAACCAGTTACGCAAGCACTTACAAACCTGTCCATCTTTTCTCAAACTTTGGTGGCTTTGTTTACAATTATTAGAGTTAATGATCTCCGAAGTACCAGGAGGCTGTTTATAGCAATAACAACAGTTGATTGGGAAGTTTTCATGCTTGTAAACTGTTTAATAAATGTAACCAAAGCCGTCAAAGATTGAGGAAAGATGTAAACGTTCCTAAGTACTTGCGTAACTGCTTCGTGAATCTGGCCCCCAGTGGTTCCTGAGGCCAGTGTCTAACCCGGCCTCACACTAGGCTGTTTAAAGCAGCGGCCGTCCTCCCCCAGACACAGTCAACAATTTTAACATACTGTGTATTAAAATTGGTTTATTCTCATATATAAATTAATATTATTTTAAACATTCTATGTATAGGTAGGCGTAGGTTAGGTGTTTAGGTTGTGTTGGCGATTATTTGTATTTGAGTACATTGGTGAAGCATTTGTAGAATTGTGGTTCGAACAGAGGACGTGAGCGAAGCACTTGTTTCAGAAGTGTTTGGACGTCATCCAGCCCGTCCTCTTAACAAACTCAAAAGTGATTCCATACACCCGCCAAACCCCCTGTTTGTGAATGAAAAACGGTTTACACACGACTCAACTGTTGACGTTCATACACTTCCGGAACAAGTGCTTCACTGACGAATTTGTTCTAACCACAACGCTGTAAATGCTTCACCCATGTACTAAGAAGTCAAATAATTGCCAACAGAACCTAAACACCTAACCTAACCTATGCCTATGTATGCACAGTATACTATTATAATATTAATTTATATGAGAAAATTCCTGCTTTGAATGAACAGCATGTAAAAAATTATGAATGCGTCTATGGGGTCGACCGCTGGATGTAATGGACTTGAATCGAGGGCGGGTTACGTCCTCAGATCAAGTCCATTCTATCCAGTCGTCAACCCCAAAGACGCATTCATCAATTTATCATTCTGTTCATTCAAAGCAGGAATTTTCTCAAATATAAATTAATATTATTATATATTAGCATATTGTGCGTATTTAAGCATTGGTTGGGTTAGGTGTTTAAGTTCTGTTGGCGATTATTTGAATTTGTAGTACGTGGGTGAAGCATTTACAGCGTTGTGGTTCGAACATCGTAACACTGCCATAAAGGAGGAAATAAGGCAGAGACAAACAACTACAGACCGAAAGCACTAACATCACACATCATATAAATCTTTGAGTGCTGAGAAGTAAGATCACAAAATACATGGAATCACAGCATCTCCGTAACCCCGGACAACATGGTTTCAGAACAGGGCGCTCTTGCCTGTCGCAGTTGTTGGACCACTATGATATGGCATTAGATGCTATGGAAGACAAACAAAACGCTGATGTAATTTACACAGATCTCACAAAAGCCTATGACAAATGTGACCATGGTGTTATTGCACACAAAATGCGTTCAAAAGGAATTACTGGAAAAATAGGCAGATGGATCTATAATTTCCTGACTAACAGAACCCAATGTGTAATAGTCAACAAAATAAAATCCGGACCATCAACGGTGAAGAGCTCAGTCCCCCAGGGTACTGTGCTTGCTCCAGTACTTTTTCTCATCCTCATATCGGACACAGACAAGGACACAACCTATAGCACTGTATCATCCTTTGCAGATGACACTAGGATTTGTATGAGAGTAGGCAACATAGAGGACACGGCAAACCTCAAAACAAATGTAAATCAGGTCTTTCAACGGGCTACAGAAAATAATATATTTAATGATAAGTTTCAACTCATGCGCTACGGAGAAATTAACTATAAAAATGGAAACCACGTACAAAACGCGGTCAAATCATAACATAGAACTAAAAAGCAATGTAAAGGATCTGGGTGTACTCATGTCGGAAGATCTTACCTTTAAAGAACACAATAAAGTAGCCGTCACAACTGCAAGAAAAATGACAGGTTGGATAACAAGAACCTTTCACACTAGAGATGCTATACCGGTGATGATACTCTTCAAGACGCTAGTGCTCTCTAGAGTGGAGTACTGCTGCACAATGACAGCCCCTTTCAAAGCTGGAGAAATTGCTGACCTGGAGAGTGTGCAGAGATCCTTTTCTGCTAGAATCCACTCAGTAAAACATCTAAACTATTGGGACCGACTAAAGAGCCTAAATCTGTACTCCCTTGAGCGCAGGCGGGAGAGATACACAAAAATTTACACGTGGAAAATAGTAGAGGGACTGGTCCCAAACCTGCACACAGAAATAACAGCACATGAGACCAGAAGGCATGGCAGGATGTGCAGAATACCCCCGTTGAAGAGCAGAGGTGCAACAGGTACTCTGAGAGAGAACTCTATCAACATCAGAGGCCCGAGACTGTTCAACACGCTTCCACTACACATAAGGGACATAACTGGCCAACCCCTCACAGTGTTCAAGAGAGAATTGGATAAACACTTCCAACGAATACCTGATCAACCAGGCTGTGACTCATACGTCAGGCTGCGAGCAGCCGCGTCCAACAGCCTGGTTGACCAGTCCAGCAACCATGAGGCCTGTTCGGGGACCGGGCCGCGGAGACGTTGAGCCCCGAAATCATCGCAAGGTTATCGTAAGGTAGGTGATGAATTCTCAGTGTAACGTCACCTTCACCTTTCCCACACGAGAGGGGGAGTGGGGGAGGGGGTGATGAGTGTGCTCGACACGGGAAGTCTGTGGAGGGGACAGGCCGCTGGGTGGGGGACAGGCCGCTGGGTGGGGGACAGGCCGCTGGGTGGGGGACAGGCCGCTGGGTGGGGGACAGGCCGCTGGCTGGGGGACAGGCCGCTGGCTGGGGGACAGGCCGCTGGCTGGGGGACAGGCCGCTGGCTGGGGGACAGGCCGCTGGCTGGGGGACAGGCCGCTGGCTGGGGGACAGGCCGCTGGCTGGGGGACAGGCCGCTGGGTGGGGGACAGGCCGCTGGCTGGGGGACAGGCCGCTGGCTGGGGGACAGGCCGCTGGCTGGGGGACAGGCCGCTGGCTGGGGGACAGGCCGCTGGGTGGGGGACAGGCCGCTGGGTGGGGGACAGGCCGCTGGGTGGGGGACAGGCCGCTGGGAGGGGGACAGGCCGCTGGGAGGGGGACAGGCCGCTGGGAGGGGACAGGGCAGTGACGGGAAAGATTTTTTTCTGCAACAGACGTGGCCATTCGTTTATACAATGTTAACCGGCCTTTACACACTTTCTTCAGTCCTTCATGGAGAGGGTTAGAGATCTGTTAACTGTCTCAAGTGAACAGCTTCTCAAACAAGAAGATTAACATTTGTCAACACTTAAAATCTTACTTTACCTTGCGGGTGGAAAATGGAGGAATCTTTTAAGAATAATATTTTTCTAACCCAAATAATGTGGGGTTTATTATTCTACACATGTTTATGATGTGTGTTAGATGTCCACACACTCTCAGGTAGTGGTGAGGGCGGTGTCCCTCACTCTCACCACAGATTCTGCAACTTCGCTGCTCAACTGTTGTTGAAAAGGAGACGAGAGCTTGTCTCCGTCAAGAGCGCTCGCGCCGCGCACACACTTAGCTATGGTGGGAGCCTACAAATATCTAGGAGTGTAGATTGACATGTACAAAATCTTCGAGAAGTAAATACTATATAGGACTACACATGACTGTTTATATTAATTCCGCCGCCAGACCACATCACAGGCACTAAAGTGGCCAGTACTGTATGAATGCATCGCCACCTCTCTGCTAGAAAATAAACTATTGTATGGAGAAAAGTGAAAGAGCAGCAGCTGGAGCTCGGGCTGGTCTCCCCCACCCAGCCAGGATCGATATTTATGGCCCTCTACCCAAGCCATCGAGGCAGAACACAACTGTTCTGGCCGCTCTTAACCTTCACTTGGCTTTATCTGGTGGAAGGACACCACGACCGTCACACGCGTGGGGCTCCACCTTCCCCGCCACCACCACCACCCTCGCTCCTGCACACACACACACACACACACACACACACACACGCACGCACGCGCACACACACACACACACACACACACACACACACACACACACACACACACGCACACGCACACGCACACGCACACGCACACGCACACGCGCACGCACACAACTAGGTGAGTACACGCACACACGCACGCACACAACTAGGTGAGTACACGCACACACGCACGCACACAACTAGGTGAGTACACGCACACACGCACACACACCCACACCCACCCACCCTTACACCAACGGCAGCACGTCTCTTATTATTATTATTAACATCTTTATTGACAAAATTAATTACAATTTTGCCTAATCTGAGGATTTTGATAGTCTTATTAAATTGAGGTTAATGCTAGTATTCACTGTCACGCAGGACAGAGGGTCATACATAAGACAATAGGCCTAAACTGTAGGCTGAAGCACATATATATCACGGTTACAATCAATGTTTTAATGTGTGGATATGTGAAAACAACTTTCTATTGTGCACTGCCACACAAGTGCAGGGATGGGTTCATAAGTGATACAGCTTAGAATATAAGTAGAAATTGTTCTTCATTCTTTAAAATGGACAAGCAAATTTTGGGTAAATTGTTAGGATGTCGTCCAGAACACCTGAGTCAATAAAATAGTTACACAGTTGGTGGTACAATAGGCCAGGAGGTCTAAAGTCCTTTACGGTTTCACATTCATCAATATAGTGTTCTAGTGAATGCATTAAAGGTTTATCACAGAGTTTACAATCTGAATATTCTGGTAGTGGCTCAGCCTCACTAACCTGCCAGATGTGTCTATAGCCAAGGCGAATTCGCGCAATTACTACATCACATTGCCTGGTCCGGTTACTGTGCTGACCATACAAATACCTATTATTACAGAACTTGTCATAACTTTTAATACTGCAGCTTTCAGGTCTCTGTGCATTTCTTAGTTCTTCTAAATCTGAATTAATTTCTTTAATTTGTATGTTTCTAATAACTGCATTAGATAGTCCAAAATCATAATCAATGTTTTCTTTCCTGCAAGCCTCATTGGCCAATTGATCTACAAAGTCATGTTTTTCAACTCCAACATGGGATGGGATCCACACAAATTTTATACAAGAATTATTATCATTGGCAAAAATTACATTCCATTTAATATTACAAGCTACTTCCGACATACATTGTGATGGGTTATTTAAGGACTGCAGAGCACTTTTAGAGCCCTCCACTGGACGGTGGGCCACACCCAGCCCTCCACTGGACGGTGGGCCACACCCAGCCCTCCACTGGACGGTGGGCCACACCCAGCCCCTCCACTGGACGGTGGGCCACACCCAGCCCCTCCACTGGACGGTGGGCCACACCCAGCCCCTCCACTGGACGGTGGGCCACACCCAGCCCCTCCACTGGACGGTGGGCCACACCCAGCCCCTCCACTGGACGGTGGGCCACACCCAGCCCCTCCACTGGACGGTGGGCCACACCCAGCCCCTCCACTGGACGGTGGGCCACACCCAGCCCCTCCACTGGACGGTGGGCCACACCCAGCCCCTCCACTGGACGGTGGGCCACACCCAGCCCCTCCACTGGACGGTGGGCCACACCCAGCCCCTCCACTGGACGGTGGGCCACACCCAGCCCCTCCACTGGACGGTGGGCCACACCCAGCCCCTCCACTGGACGGTGGGCCACACCCAGCCCCTCCACTGGACGGTGGGCCACACCCAGCCCCTCCACTGGACGGTGGGCCACACCCAGCCCCTCCACTGGACGGTGGGCCACACCCAGCCCCTCCACTGGACGGTGGGCCACACCCAGCCCCTCCACTGGACGGTGGGCCACACCCAGCCCCTCCACTGGACGGTGGGCCACACCCAGCCCCTCCACTGGACGGTGGGCCACACCCAGCCCCTCCACTGGACGGTGGGCCACACCCAGCCCCTCCACTGGACGGTGGGCCACACCCAGCCCCTCCACTGGACGGTGGGCCACACCCAGCCCCTCCACTGGACGGTGGGCCACACCCAGCCCCTCCACTGGACGGTGGGCCACACCCAGCCCCTCCACTGGACGGTGGGCCACACCCAGCCCCTCCACTGGACGGTGGGCCACACCCAGCCCCTCCACTGGACGGTGGGCCACACCCAGCCCCTCCACTGGACGGTGGGCCACACCCAGCCCCTCCACTGGACGGTGGGCCACACCCAGCCCCTCCACTGGACGGTGGGCCACACCCAGCCCCTCCACTGGACGGTGGGCCACACCCAGCCCCTCCACTGGACGGTGGGCCACACCCAGCCCCTCCACTGGACGGTGGGCCACACCCAGCCCCTCCACTGGACGGTGGGCCACACCCAGCCCCTCCACTGGACGGTGGGCCACACCCAGCCCCTCCACTGGACGGTGGGCCACACCCAGCCCTCCACTGGACGGTGGGCCACACCCAGCCCTCCACTGGACGGTGGGCCACACCCAGCCCCTCCACTGGACGGTGGGCCACACCCAGCCCCTCCACTGGACGGTGGGCCACACCCAGCCCCTCCACTGGACGGTGGGCCACACCCAGCCCCTCCACTGGACGGTGGGAAACACCCAGCCCCTCCACTGGACGGTGGGCTACACCCAGCCCCTCCACTGGACGGTGGGCCACACCCAGCCCCTCCACTGGACGGTGGGCCACACCCAGCCCCTCCACTGGACGGTGGGCCACACCCAGCCCCTCCACTGGACGGTGGGCCACACCCAGCCCCTCCACTGGACGGTGGGCCACACCCAGCCCCTCCACTGGACGGTGGGCCACACCCAGCCCCTCCACTGGACGGTGGGCCACACCCAGCCCCTCCACTGGACGGTGGGCCACACCCAGCCCCTCCACTGGACGGTGGGCCACACCCAGCCCCTCCACTGGACGGTGGGCCACACCCAGCCCCTCCACTGGACGGTGGGCCACACCCAGCCCCTCCACTGGACGGTGGGCCACACCCAGCCCCTCCACTGGACGGTGGGCCACACCCAGCCCCTCCACTGGACGGTGGGCCACACCCAGCCCCTCCACTGGACGGTGGGCCACACCCAGACCCTCCACTGGACGGTGGGCCACACCCAGCCCCTCCACTGGACGGTGGACCACATCCAGCCCCTCCACTGGACGGCGGGCCACACCCAGTTAGTCCCTAATTAAAAAGGTATTCCGCACTAAGAAAGATCTAAGTGTTTTCTATGTTGGAGTGCGAGCAGCGACAACCAACAACATTGTTGATCACTGTTATCCTAGAAGGCTCGTCACACACATTATGGCGGGAACACCTCCACGCATAAAGATACACTAGTTTGAAAATTGTGTGTGTGTACTGCGGGATCGAGCATTAGCTCCTGGACCCCGCTTTTCTATACGCCGGCTGTCAAATGCAATGACTCCTGATCTCTTTCCCAATCATTTTCCCACTGCTCTCATGCTGAACCAGAGTGTTCAACAGGTCTATGACTGGTGAGTCTCTCATGCGTCTATCCACGGCCTCTTGTTCCATGGTGTTCGTTGTGGACGCTTCCTCTTTTCCCGGAGGGGAAGGGGGGTAATTGCTTTTGTATTTATTATTTGTACCTGTAAAATCCAGCTATTAGTCCTTGGACTTCGCCTTTCTAACCGATATATTTTTTCCTCTCTACTACATATATTTCTAACACACACACACACACACACACACACACACACACACACACACACACACACACACACACACACACACACACACACACACACTATGGGAAGGGAAACTATGAGGAGATGAATAAATTCCTATGGGATATACATTGGGACACAGAACTCGGAACCAAGTCCGTACAAGACATGATGGACTATGTCACCCAAAAATGTCAGGAGGCTGTAAGCAGGTTTGTCCCAGCCCCACAGGAAAAAACAGAGAAGCAAAGGAAGAATCCGTGGTTTAATAGGGAATGTATGAAAGCAAAGGAGCTGAACAAAAGGGCGTGGAGGAACTTCCGTAATAACAGAACACCAGAAAGTAGAGAGAGATACCAGAGAACCAGGAACGAGTATGTCAGTGTGAGAAGAGCAGCTGAGAAAAGGTATGAAAATGATATAGCTAATAAAGCCAAGACCGAACCAAAGCTACTACACAGTCACATCAGCAGGAAGACAACAGTGAAGGAACAGGTGATGAAACTTAGGGAGGGCGAGGACAGGTACACAGAGAATGACAAAGAGGTGTGTGAAGAACTCAACAAAAGATTCCAGGAGGTCTTTACAATAGAACAGGGAGAAGTCACGGCGCTAAAAGAGGTGGCAGCAAACCAGGTGACCTTGGAAAGGTTCGAAATTACAAGAGATGAGGTCAAGAAGCACCTATTGGAGCTGGATGTGAGAAAAGCTGTTGGGCCGGATGGAATCTCACCATGGGTATTGAAAGAGTGTGCAGGAGCATTTTGCTTGCCACTCTCCATAGTGTATAGTAGGTCACTGGAAACGGGAGACCTACCAGAAGTATGGAAGACTGCTAATGTAGTACCAATATTTAAAAAGGGTGACAGACAAGAGGCACTGAACTACAGGCCAGTGTCCTTAACTTGTATACCATGCAAGGTGATGGAGAAGATTGTGAGAAAAAACCTAGTAACACATCTGGAGAGAAGAGACTTCGTGACAACCCATCAACATGGGTTCAGGGAGGGTAAATCTTGCCTTACAGGCTTGATAGAATTCTATGATCAGGTGACAAAGATTAAGCAAGAAAGAGAAGGATGGGCGGACTGCATTTTTTGAACTGTCGGAAAGCCTTTGACACAGTACCCCATAAAAGGTTGATGCATAAGCTGGAGAAACAGGCAGGAGTAACTGGTAGGGCGCTCCAGTGGATAAGGGAGTACCTAAGCAATAGGAAGCAGAGAGTTACAGTGAGGGGTGAGACCTCAGATTGGCGTGAAGTCACCAGTGGAGTCCCACAGGGCTCTGTGCTTGGACCTATCCTGTTTCTGATGTACGTAAATGATCTCCCAGAGGGTATAAACTCATTCCTCTCAATGTTTGCTGACGACGCCAAAATTATGAGAAGGATTAAGACAGAGGAGGACAGCTTGAGGCTTCAAGAAGACCTGGACAAGCTGCAGGAATGGTCGAACAAATGGATGTTAGAGTTTAACCCCAGAAAATGTAATGTAATGAAGATAGGGGTAGGAAGCAGGAGACCAGATACAAGGTATCACTTGGGAGATGAAATACTTCAAGAGTCAGAGAGAGAGAAAGACCTGGGGGTTGATATCACGCCAGACCTGTCCCCTGAAGCTCATATCAAGAGGATAACATCAGCAGCATATGCCAGGTTGGCTAACATAAGAACGGCCTTTAGAAACTTGTGTAAGGAATCTTTCAGAACATTATATACCACATATGTCAGACGAATCCTGGAGTATGCGGCTCCAGCATGGAGTCCATATCTAGTCAAGCATAAGACTAAACTGGAAAAGGTTCAAAGGTTTGCCACCAGACTAGTACCCGAGCTGAGAGGTATGAGCTACGAGGAGAGACTACGGGAATTGAACCTCACTTCGTTGGAAGACAGAATAGTGTTAGGGGGGACATGATCACCACATTCAAGATTCTCAAGGGAATCGACAGGGTTGATAAAGACAGGCTATTTAACACAAGGGGCACACGCACTAGGGGACACAGGTGGAAACTGAGTGCCCAAATGAGCCACAGAGATATTAGAAATAACTTTTTTAGTGTCAGAGTGGTTGACAAATGGAATGCATTAGGAAGCAATGTGGTGGAGGCTGACTCCATACACAGTTTCAAGTGTAGATATGATAGAGCCCAATAGGCTCAGGAACCTGTACACCTGTTGGTTGACGGTTGAGAGGCGGGACCAAAGAGCCAGAGCTCAACCCCCGCAAGCACAACTAGGTGAGTACACACACACACACACACACACACACACACACACACACACACACACACACACACACACACACACACACACACACACACACGCACGCACGCACGCACACACACACACACACACACACACAAGACGAAGCTGGAAAAAGTCCAAAGGTATGCTACTAGACTAGTCCCAGAACTAAGAGGCATGAGTTATGAGGAAAGGCTGCGGGAAATGCACCTCACGACACTGGAAGACAGAAGAGTAAGGGGGGACATGATCACAACCTACAAAATCCTCAGGGGAATCGACCGGGTAAACAAGGACGAACTTTTCAACACTGGTGGGACGCGAACAAGGGGACACAGGTGGAAGCTGAGTACCCAAATGAGCCACAGAGACGTTAGAAAGAACTTTTTCAGTGTCAGAGTAGTTAGCAAATGGAATGCATTAGGAAGTGATGTGGTGGAGGCTGACTCCATTCACAGTTTCAAATGTAGATATGATAGAGCCCAATAGGCTCAGGAATCTGTACACCAGTTGATTGACGGTTGAGAGGCGGGACCAAAGAGCCAGAGCTCAACCCCCGCAAGCACAATTAGGTGAGTACAATTAGGTGAGAGTACACACACACACACACACACACACACACACACACACACACACACACACACACACACACACACACACACAATAGGAAGCAGAGAGTTACGGTGAGGGGTGAGACCTCCGATTGGCGTGAAGTCACCAGTGGAGTCCCACAGGGCTCTGTACTCGGTCCTATCTTGTTTCTGATATATGTAAATGATCTCCCGGAGGGTATCGATTCATTTCTCTCAATGTTTGCGGACGATGCTAAAATTATGAGAAGGATTAAAACAGAAGAGGACTGTTTGAGGCTTCAAGAAGACCTAGACAAGCTGAAGGAATGGTCGAACAAATGGTTGTTAGAGTTTAACCCAACCAAATGTAATGTAATGAAGATAGGTGTAGGGAGCAGGAGGCCAGATACAAGGTATCATCTGGGAGCATCTGGGAGAGGAAATTCTTCAGGAGTCAGAGAAGGAAAAAGACTTCATGGGTTGATATCACGCCAGACCTGTCTCCTGCAGCACATATCAAGCGGATAACATCAGCGGCATATGGCAGGCTGGCCAACATACGAACGGCATTCAGAAACTTGTGTAAAGAATCATTCAGAACTTTGTATACCACATATGTCAGGCCAATCCTGGAGTATGCAGCCCCAGCATGGAGTCCATATCTAGTCAAGGATAAGACTAAACTGGAAAAGGTTCAAAGGTTTGCCACCAGACTAGTACCCGAGCTGAGAGGTATGAGCTACGAGGAGAGACTACGGGAATTAAACCTCACTTCGCTGGAAGACAGAAGAGTTAGGGGGACATGATCACCACATTCAAGATTCTGAAGGGGATTGATAGGGTAGATAAAGACAGTCTATTTAACACAAGGGGAACACGCACAAGGGGACACAGGTGGAAACTGAGTGCCCAAATGAGCCACAGAGATATTAGAAAGAACTTTTTTAGTGTCAGAGTGGTTGACAAATGGAATGCATTAGGGGGTGATGTGGTGGAGGCTGACTCCATACACAGTTTCAAGTGTAGATATGACAGAGCCCGATAGGCTCAGGAATCTGTACACCTGTTGATTGACGGTTGAGAGGCGGGACCAAAGAGCCAGAGCTCAACCCCCGCAAACACAACTAGGTGAGTACAACTAGGTGAGTACACGCGCGCGCGCGCGCACACACACGCACGCACACACACACACGCACGCACACACACACACGCACGCACACACACACACGCACACACACACACACGCACACACACACACGCACGCACACACACACACACGCACACACACACACACGCACACACACACACACGCACACACACACACGCACGCACGCACACACACGCACGCACGCACACACGCACACACACACACACGCACGCACACACACGCACGCACGCACACACACGCACGCACACACACGCGCACGCACGCACGCACACACACGCACGCACGCACACACACGCACGCGCACACACACACACACGCACGCACGCACGCACGCACACACACGCACACACACACACACACACACACACACACACACACACACACACACACACACACACACACACACACACGCACACACACGCACACACACACACACACGCACAAGACAGGTATACCCGTCCCTCCACCACCCTCCCCATACACACACACACTCCACCTGGTGACAGCAATACCAGCATCTTAAGGTGACATTATAAAGTAAGAGTGAGCGAGTGGCATCAAGAGTGTGGCATAACACCGACCTTGTCGAGCTGTGAGGTGATGAGCACATCTCCAGGTCGACGCTTCCGGCCCCCTCCCCCCCCCCCTAACCTAACCCCCAGCTAGTATTTATATCTCACCTCTCCTATTCTTGCCCCGGGCCCGCCCCGCTACGCACCCCTCACAAGTGTTGGATTTGAGAAAGGTGTGTAGTATGATAGTGCCATCCCCCGCCCCCCGGCGAGGTCATCACGGTGGAATGTGGAGTTGCTGCCAAGTGTGTGGCCCGAGCCGCCCTCCTATTTGTGGCCAGGCCACACACACTCACACGCACACACACACACGCAAGGCGGCCTGCAGGCAGGCACGGAGGGAGGGAGGGGGGGGGGGTAGAGGCTAGAGAACTGAAGGGTGGCAAGTGGAGGGGAATGAGAGGTGAGGGCGTGAGAGGAGAGCCTGGCATCTCCCACTACCTCCACCAGTTACTGAACACTATCACACACTACACCGCCAAGATACAAGTTATTTTTTGTTTAGTATGGTCGTTTATTATGCACCCGATACCCATGCCGTGAGCGGTGGTGGGAAGGGTTAGAGAGGCACATAATGGGTACCAGGCAGCGAATCTCAGTTCATTAAGCAAGACTCTATTCCCACGGCTGGTGGCCCAAGAGATCTACTCCAGGGCAACCAAACCCCTCAATACACAAGTCCTAGACGAAATACTAACCAGATAACCCTTGGTGTACATAAGCATCCCAGTGTACAGATATGGGCAGAGAACCGGCAGTGCTGGTTCTCTGTACCTGGTTCTCTTTACGCACAGTACTTGGCTTAAAGTCGAGGTATGGGTTGATCTTAAGACATCGTACTGGGTGGGAAGAGAGAGAGTCCCTCTGTGGACTGCAAGTCGTCCTCTCACATATACAAGATCCCCTGAATATTATTTCCCCCAAATGAACTTAATTTGAGAACACAGTGGACCGCCCAATGTTGTTTAAGATTCGCTACTTGGAACAAAAAGTTCCAAGTAGCACGGGTTATGGTGAGCCCGTAGTGGACCGCCCAAATAAACATAAAAGTGATGGCAGTAAGTATGAGGGTGAACACGCGGGATGTGTTGCCGGCATCTGGAGGATGTGAAGGATTTCACACAGCCACTTTCAGCAGAGTCGTCAGGCTATAACCCCCCAGGACAGGACTTATCAATGAAATGGCAACGAAAAAATCCGACGTGATACCACAAGAAATGAGCACAAGTATCTCCAGGAAATTTATAAAGAAGCCGGAGATGAACTAGGTCAAATCTACACTGACGGGTCATCTAACACTGTCAATGGCAGGGCTGGTGCAGCATACAATGTAATTAGAAATAATGACTTTTAATGCAGAAATGAAGAAAAAGCACATATTGAGAACTATGCCTATACAACGCAAACAAAACTAACTGCCATTGTTATGGCGTTAAGATTCCTTGAACGAAACACTAATTGTCCAGTGATCTACACAGATTCAAAAGCAGCGCTAAAAATCGAGCAGAAAATCTTGCAATAGGAGCTGAAATTAAGAGAGCTGTGAGGGTATTAACCAACCAGGGAAGAGTCATCAAGTTTCTGTGGATCTCCCATGTTGGAATATGTGGGAATGAACGAGCAGATGTGCTGGCTGCTGAAGGAGACCATATGGAATACTTCATACCCAAGACTCTTCTACAAATTATCAGGCAACCTCATCGTGACAAGGTAATTGAGGAAAGGATAGAAGAACAAAGCAGTGAATCTGTACGCTGGTACAATATGGTTGCAGCTGGCAATCCCATTCATTATAGATGAAGAGGTGGCGGCCACGGGAGAGAATCAGTAATAGCGAGAATCCGTCTTGGATACAAGTATCCATGGAGATTCGGAATGGAAACAACAGTTGAGCAGTGGAGTTGCAGTCTGTGATGCGAGTGATAGACACCGACTTGACCACTATCTATTTGAAAGTGAACACCTGAGGGACATTAGAAATGTGTGTGTAGAATAATGAACCCCACATTGAGTTAGGAAAACACTATTTGTCAAAATATTGATACTGTTCTTAAAAGATTCCCCCATTTTGCACCCGCAAGATAACGTAAGCTTTTAAGGGTTGATAGATGTTAATCTTCTTGTTTGAGGAGCTGTTCACTTGAGACAGTTAAGCAAGTCCCAACTGTGTCTGGGTACAAGTGACAGGATGAACAACCCAGGGATTTTTCTTCCTATTGGGGAGTGTTGTACATGCTGCTATGGCGGTATGTCCACTCACAGGATGAGTGGCGCTGCCCAATACTGTCACTATGGCGGTGTGTCCACTCACAGGATGAGTGGCGCTGCCCAATACTGTCACTATGGCGGTGTGTCCACTCACAGGATAAGTGGCGCTGCCCAATACTGTCACTATGGCGGTGTGTCCACTCACAGGATGAGTGACGCTGCCCAATACTGTCACTATGGCGGTGTGTCCACTCACAGGATGAGTGGCGCTGCCCAATACTGTCACTATGGTGGTGTGTCCACTCACAGGATGAGTGACGCTGCCCAATACTGTCACTATGGCGGTGTGTCCACTCACAGGATGAGTGACGCTGCCCAATAAACTCGCCCCTCGGGGCAAAATTAAAAAAAAAAATAGGAGTTATTAGTGATTACAGGGAAGTGACGCCCGTCTGTTTAGACCCGCCTGCTATTTATGTTGTACCTGTCGCCTTGTAGTCTAACTATTTTGACCTTCGAATGTGTTGATACCTGGTTGATGGGGTTCTGGGAGTCCTTCTACTCCCCAAGCCCGGCCCGAGGCCAGGCTTGACTTGTGAGAGTTTGGTCCACCAGGCTGTTGCTTGGAGCGGCCCGCAGGCCCACATACCCACCACAGCCTGGTTGGTCCGGCACTCCTTGGAGGAATAAATCTAGTTTCCTCTTGAAGATGTCCACGGTTGTTCCGGCAATATTTCTTATGCTCGCTGGGAGGATGTTGAACAACCGTGGACCTCTGATGTTCATACAATGTTCTCTGATTGTGCCTATGGCACCTCTGCTCTTCACTGGTTCTATTCTGCATTTTCTTCCATATCGTTCACTCGAATACGTTGTTATTTTACTGTGTAGATTTGGTACTTGGCCCTCCAGTATCTTCCAGGTGTATATTATTTAATATCTCTCTCGTCTTCTTTCTAGTGAGTACATTTGGAGGGCTTTGAGACGATCCCAATAATTTAAGTGCTTTATCGCGTCTATGCGTGCCGTGTACGTTCTCTGTATTCCCTCTATTTCAGCAATCTCTCCTGCTCTTAAGGGGGAAGTGAGTACTGAGCAGTACTCGAGACGGGACAACACAAGTGACTTGAAGAGTACAACCATTGTGGTGGGATCCCTGGATTTGAAAGTTCTCGTAATCCATCCGACTCATTTTTCACGAGTCTGGTCTTAAAAGCTGTGGATGGTATGGAAGAGGGAGCAGATGTCAGCCATCACACGGACTCTAATAACGAGGCCGGAAGGACAAGGGGCCTTCAACATCGTGGTAAACATATCTTACCTGGTTGATACCTGGTTGATACCTGGTTGATGGGGTTCTGGGAGTTCTTCTACTCCCCAAGCCCGGCCCGAGGCCAGGCTCGACTTGTGAGAGTTTGGTCCACCAGGCTGTTGCTTGGAGCGGCCCGCAGGCCCACATACCCACCACAGCCCGGTTGGTCCGGCACTCCTTGGAGGAATAAATCTAGTTTCCTCTTGAAAATGTCCACGGTTGTTCCGGCAATATTTCTTATGCTTGCTGGGAGGACGTTGAACAACCGCGGACCTCTGATGTTTATACAGTGTTCTCTGATTGTGCCTATGGCACCTCTGCTCTTCATTGGTTCTATTCTACATTTTCTTCCATGTCGTTCACTCCAGTACGTTGTTATTTTACTGTGTAGATTTGGTACTTGGCCCTCCAGTATCTTCCAGGTGTATATTATTTGATATCTCTCTCGTCTTCTTTCTAGTGAGTACATTTGGAGGGCTTTGAGACGATCCCAATAATTTAGGTGCTTTATTGCGTCTATGCGTGCCGTATATGTTCTCTGTATTCCCTCTATTTCAGCAATCTCTCCTGCTTTGAAGGGGGAAGTGAGTACTGAGCAGTACTCAAGACGGGACAACACCAGTGCCTTGAAGAGTACAACCATTGTGATGGGATCCCTGGATTTGAAAGTTCTCGTAATCCATCCTATCATTTTTCTGGCTGTCGCAATATTTGCTTGGTTATGCTCCTTAAATGTTAGGTCGTCAGACATTATTATTCCCAAATCCTTTACATGCTGTTTTCCTACTATGGGTACATTTGATTGTGTTTTGTACTCTGTATTATGTTTAAGGTCCTCATTTTTACCGTACCTGAGTACCTGGAATTTATCACTGTTAAACATCATGTTATTTTCTGATGCCCAGTCGAAAACTTTATTAATATCAGCTTGAAGTTTTTCAATGTCCTCAGCCGAGGTAATTTTCATACTGATTTTTGTGTCATCTGCAAAGGATGATACGAAGCTGTGACTTGTATTTTTGTCTATATCTGATATGAGAATAAGGAAAAGCAGTGGTGCAAGGACTGTACCCTGAGGTACAGAGCTTTTCACTGCACTTGGACTAGATTTTATATGGTTGACAGTTACTCGCTGAGTCCTGTTTGACAGAAAACTGAGTATCCAGCGTCCTACTTTACCGGTTATTCCCATTGACTTCATTTTGTGTGCTATCACGCCATGGTCACATTTATCGAAGGCCTTTGCGAAGTCCGTGTATATCACATCAGCATTCTGTTTCTCTTCTAATGCCTCAGTGACTTTGTCGTAGTGCTCAAGTAGCTGTGAGAGGCACGATCTTCCCGCTCGAAATCCATGTTGGCCTGGGTTATGAAGGTCATTGGTCTCCATGAAATTGGTGACCTGACTCCTAATCACTCTCTCAAATACTTTTATGATGTGCGATGTTAGTGCAACTGGTCTATAATTTTTTGCCAATGCTTTGCTCCCTCCCTTGTGTAGAGGGGCTATGTCTGCTACTTTAAGTGCATCTGGTATCTCCCCCGTGTCCAAGCTCTTCCTCCACACTATACTGAGTGCCTGTGCTACCGGCACTTTGCATTTCTTTATAAATATTGAATTCCATGAGTCTGGACCTGGGGCCGAGTGCATGGGCATGTTTTCAATTTCTTTTTCAAAATTTAGTGCGCTCGTGTTTATATCAGTTATATTTACCGGGGTTTGAATATCCCGCATAAAGAAATTGTCTGGATCTTCCACCTTCATGTTGTTTATTGGAGTGCTAAACATGTCCTCATACTGCTTTTTTAGGATTTCACTAATTTCTTTGTCATCCTCCGTGTATGAACCTTCACTTGTACGAATAGGTCCAATACTGGCAGTGGTTTTTGCTTTTGATTTCGCATATGAGAAGAAATATTTTGGATTTTTCTTTATTTCCTGAATTGCATAGAACTTTTACCGTGAGTCAAGTACAACACACAAGTGAGTTTCAGGTCAAGTGACAATTAGGCTTAGTTTCTACTATGCATAACGCAATTCAAAACTCGCTATTTTGTTAAAAACGTTCATTAATGATAAACTCGCTGAAATATACCTCACACATTATGTATCAAAATGTTGTGCATTTTAAGTAATCACGATTATATATGCAAAATAATATTTACCACTGCCACAGGTACATACACAAGCACTGATACTGACTCACACAAGGAGAAGAGTTAAGGCAGTCATTCCCTATAGCCCTCAGGGAAGAGAGCAGAGGAGCCCCCCACCGTGGAACTCTCCGGGCGGAGGGCCGCCGCCCCCCCCCCCCAACCTGCATAACCCCATACACACACACACTATCACGTCTCAACAATTAACATGACTGGCGCCGGAGATCCATCCCTGTCTCCCAATCTGCCACTCCTAAACAAAAATGCAACAGTTTTGCCTTGCCAGAAACATACTCACCCCAACTCACCCCCACACAACATATCCAAGCCAATGGATAGAAAACGTCTATATTACAGTGCATACATTTTTACTAAAACGTCATATTTTTAACGGAACTGTCGAATCCCTAAAAAAATGTGATGCATTAGATGAGAGGACGAGTTGATGTTCACGGAGCAGCTTGTCCCCCCCGTACTTCCCCGGGGACCTTCACCCCCCCCCCTCCCCCCGCTCAAGTATATCCTTGTGACACTCTTAAATATATTTCAGGATGTATGATAGCGTGCCCGCCGTGCACTGCAATACAGAGAGTAGCAGTGGCATACTTGATGTGGTTCCGAGGATTAGTGCCCCCCGCGGCCCAGTCTCTGACCAGACCTCCTGGTTGGTGATCTGTTCAACCAGGCTGTTCCACGAGAGACATCTCCCGTCAAGCAGGGTGCAGTTGCACCTCCACAGATCTCCAGTATCAGCTCTAGATACTGGTAATGGCTCCAAAGGGCCACCACTTACAGGCTATTCATGCCCGTGCCACCATTTGGGTGGCTTAATCTTCATTAAATTAATCAGGCTGTTCGACGTAGCTGCTTTGACCCTCAAAGCGATTTATATTGATTTAATTCTTGAAGAATTGAGTTAAGTGTTGAGTGCGTGTCTGGGGTAAAAGGCTAAGACAGTATCTCGTCACTCAACCATTAGGGACAGAGGAAGAGAGGTCTCTAGCTTGTTAATAGTATACTTTCACCCGTGAGTGTAATTATATATTTTTTTTATTAATACATGAGGTACATCTGCATTAGTGCAGCTACCCTAGACTATATGAAGTGGGGTACAGCGTGTCAAAAAAGCTAGCTATGTGGTGCTAAAAAATTCTCATCACACAGGATGGTTAGTCATACAGAGGCATGTGATAGGCAGTCTGCACTGGCAGACTCTGGATGTATTTTGAGGATATCATCAACACAAGAGTGAATAAGGTAGCAGTGGTAATAAAAGTCCCCATCTCGCAGGATGGTTAGTCATACAGGGCCATATGTTTAGTAGCCTGCACTGGCCAATTTTGGGTACACTGTGAGGATATCTTCAAGAACACGAGAGTGAATAGTGTAATTGCAAAGCTCCAGGTACCTCATGCCAACTGGTCTGAAAGGTCTAATAACTGGGCATTCAGTGATGTAGTGCGGGAGATCATGCCGTAGTTCCTGCTCACAGAGTTTGCACCTGGAGTGCTCAGGATTGGGAGATCCGTCACCTGTAGCCACCTGCCACAGGTAACGGTAACCCAACCTGATCCTGGCAACCACTGTGTCGCACAGTCTGGTCGACGTTTTGTGCTGCCCATAGATATAGGTTTATATATATATGATTCACTTGTCAAAAGGGCATCTCAAGATTCTCTCAAAACATGGATATGTCTAGTACTCAATGGCTTTGTAGGCCTAAGAAACTTGCATAGAACTTTTGGTGACCTGTTTAGTTTACAACTGCAATGACTGGTTGTTCCTAGTTGGGGGCAGAGAGTAATTTTTGAGTTGGACAAACATATTAGCAGAGAGAAGACGGGAGTCTCGCTTAGGGTTCCGCCTTCATGGAACACCAAGTGTCAGGCAAACACAAGGAGCACCTCGATATTTAGCGAGGAGTTACATCTTGAGTATGAGGGCGGCGTGAGTGACCCAGGGTGAAGTCTTGAGTATGAAGGCGGCGTGAGTGACCCAGGGTGAAGTCTTGAGTATGAAGGCGGCGTGAGTGACCCAGGGTGAAGTCTTGAGTATGAAGGCGGCGTGAGTGACCCAGGGTGAAGTTTTGAGTATGAAGGCGGCGTGAGTGACCCAGGGTGAAGTTTTGAGTATGAAGGCGGCGTGAGTGACCCAGGGTGAAGTCTTGAGTATGAAGGCGGCGTGAGTGACCCAGGGTGAAGTTTTGAGTATGAAGGCGGCGTGAGTGACCCAGGGTGAAGTTTTGAGTATGAAGGCGGCGTGAGTGACCCAGGGTGAAGTCTTGAGTATGAAGGCGGCGTGAGTGACCCAGGGTGAAGTTTTGAGTATGAAGGCGGCGTGAGTGACCCAGGGTGAAGTTTTGAGTATGAAGGCGGCGTGAGTGACCCAGGGTGAAGTTTTGAGTATGAAGGCGGCGTGAGTGACCCAGGGTGAAGTCTTGAGTATGAAGGCGGCGTGAGTGACCCAGGGTGAAGTTTTGCAATTAATTAGATTAGGGTTAATGAATAAATTAGGATTCAATGTTGCTGGATATTGAGGATTAAGTGAACGAAGTAAATGGACCTTCATTTTCAGTGATTAAAGTAACCGATTTAATTGTATGATATTGTAGTGAATGGCATTGCATTGTATTAATTTTTTGGTCCAATTAGAGATTCAAGTATTTAAGAGTTACCGCAACACTGCATACGAAACCCACCATCGTTGCGAATATTATTTAAATGGTTCAAGAAACAGCCAGCAAGTGACTATACACTCTCCAATACCCATAGGAACCTTATCTTAACATTCAGGCGTAAGTGTTGCAAGTTGACAAGTATATTGCTCCCACAACACCGCATCACGGACACCAACGACGGCAATGCCGTATTGCCTTAACAGGAATAGTTAATTATCTGGTCAACAGAGAAAAGGAATCTCCACTACAAAGATGAATCAAGTGAACTTGAGGTCATGCTCTCTTGAGCTGTTAGAATGACGGGTGATGCGTGTGAATGCCTTGACAACTTTCAACAATGGATTCAAATTGAACAATTTTATATTTAGAAAGGCCATAGGAAAGGATTGGTCTGGCAGAGACTTGAGAGTGAGTGAGTGAGTGTGCCAAGTAGCGTCACTGAAGCAAAACCCTTGGAATGTTTTAAGTATAGACTGGACAGAACACGAATGAAAATAAGCCAGGAGTGAAATTTATGAATATAGCCTACGACAGGAGAGAAAATAGGACCTGCCTCGCATGGGTAAGTTGGAGAAGTGTAGTGTTAAGATGTTTTTACTCCTGCACCCCCATCCCCACCTATCACCCATCTTACTCACCACAGAAGACCAAAGTGCGTTGACTCCATCCATTATTTACTCAAGAGACCACTCATGCCTTAGTATCTGGTCACTGGAGACGCAGCACGAGTCTATCATCCCCCGCCACCATGTGACCTCCACCTCTCATTCCTTCACTCACTCACGCCGTTCCCCTCATCTCATTTCTTCCTTCACTCACACCATTCCCCCTCATCTCATTCCTTCCTTCACTCACACCATTCCCCCTCATCTCATTCCTTCCTTCACTCACACCATTCCCCCTCATCTCATTCCTTCCTTCACTCACACCATTCCCCCTCATCTCATTCCTTCCTTCACTCACACCATTCCCCCTCATCTCATTCCTTCCTTCACTCACACCATTCCCCCTCATCTCATTCCTTCCTTCACTCACACCATTCCCCCTCATCTCATTCCTTCCTTCACTCACACCATTCCCCCTCATCTCATTCCTTCCTTCACTCACACCATTCCCCCTCATCTCATTCCTTCCTTCACTCACACCATTCCCCCTCATCTCATTTCTTCCTTCACTCACACCATTCCCCCTCATCTCATTCCTTCCTTCACTCACACCATTCCCCCTCATCTCATTCCTTCCTTCACTCACACCATTCCCCCTCATCTCATTCCTTCCTTCACTCACACCATTCCCCCTCATCTCATTCCTTCCTTCACTCACACCATTCCCCCTCATCTCATTCCTTCCTTCACTAACGCCATTCCCCTCATCCCATTCCTTCCTTCACTAACGCCGTTCCCCTCATCACATTCCTTCCTTCACTCACGCCGTTCCCCTCATCTCATTCCTTCCTTCACTAACGCCATTCCCCCTCATCTCATTCCTTCCTTCACTCACACCATTCCCCCTCATCTCATTCCTTCCTTCACTAACGCCATTCCCCTCATCCCATTCCTTCCTTCACTCACACCATTCCCCCTCATCTCATTCCTTCCTTCACTCACACCATTCCCCCTCATCTCATTCCTTCCTTCACTAACGCCATTCCCCTCATCCCATTCCTTCCTTCACTCACACCATTCCCCCTCATCTCATTCCTTCCTTCACTAACGCCGTTCCCCTCATCACATTCCTTCACCCTCCCTTCCATCACCACCTCTCTCCGTCTCCTCC
>NC_091150.1:29450705-29480705 GCF_040958095.1 Procambarus clarkii | reverse complement strand
CGGCTTTGTTTACATTTGTTAAACAATTTACAAGCATGTAAACTTCCCAATCAACTGTTATTATTGTTATAAACAGCCTCCTGGTGTTTCGGAGCTCATTAACTGTTTAATAATTATAAACAAAGCCGCCAAAGAGTGAGAAAAAATGTACAGGTTCGTAAGTACTTGTTGAACTGCTTCGTGAATCTGACCCTTGGAATTTGTCGTCGTTAAACATCATGTTATTTTCAGTAACCCAATCAAAGACTATTAATATCTGCCTGCAGTTTTTCAGTGTCTTCTCCAGAGGAAATTTTCCTACTGATTTTTGTATCATCTGTAAAGGATGAAACGAAGCTGTGACTAGTATTTTTTCTGTATCAGAGAGAAGAATTAAAAATAGCAGTGGTGCAAAGACTGTGCCCTGGGGTACAAACCTTATCTATGTACTTTGGCTTTATCTTATTTGATTGATTGCACACTGCATTCTGTTTGACAAAGTTGATTATCCAACGCCCCACTTTACCCGCTATTCCTATTAATCTCATTTTATGAGCTATAATGAGCGTCCAACAGCCTGGTTGACCAGTCCTTCTGGAGTCTGCCTGTGCAGACGGCCCATCACATGCTTAAGTATGACTAACCATCCTATGTGATGGGGATTTTTTAGCATCACCTAGTTAGCTTTTTTGACACACTGTACTCCACTTCATATTGACTAGGGATGCTGCACTAATGCAGATGTACCTCATGTATTAATAAAAAAAAAATTGACCAGTCCAGCAGCGAGGAGGCCTGGTCAACGACCGGGCCGCGGGGTCGCTGAGCCCGGAAATCACCTCAAGGTAAGGTATCATTCCATGGTCACATTTGTCGAACGCCTTTCCAAAGTCTGAGTATACAACATCTGCATTTTCTTTTTCTTCTAAAGTTTCTGTGATTTTGTCATAGTGGTTGAGTAACTGTGACAGACAGGATCTTCCCGCTCTAAATCTGTGTGACCCAGGTTGTGAACTTCGCATTTTCCATAAAGCTGGAGATTTTATTGCTAATTCTTTCAAAAACAATTAATTTTTTTCAACAACTTTTTCTCCCAGTTTTACCACATCCCTTGTGCAGAGGAACTATATCTGCAGATTTAAGTGCTGCTGGTATCTCCCCTGTATCCAAGCTCTTTCTCCAAGTTACGCTGAGCGCTCCCGCTACTGGTACTTTGCATTTTCATTTATGAATGTTGAATTCCATGAGTCAGGACCAGGGGCTGAGTGCATGGACATGTTGTCAATTTCTCTTTCAAAGTCTTCCGAGTTCGTGTTAATATCCGTTACATAATCTGCAGTTTGGATGTCATTCATAAAGAAGCTGTCCGGATCTTCAAATTTCATGTTGTTTATTGGATATGTTAGGGTGGAGCGCCATGTAAGTTAAGAAGCATCTCCCCAAAGTCCTGTGATAACACTGGCAAGCTTACGTTGGTGAGCTCAAACCGGCGGCTACCAGCGGAAATAATCAGGTCCTTCCCTCCCCCTCAGTATTCTCTCACGTCTGCCCTCTCCCTGCCTCCCCTCACCCGTCCCCGTCTCTCTCCCTCCCTCAGTCTCACGTCCCCCTCTCCCGCACTCTCCCGTCCCATCCACTTATATTCTGGGCTCGTGACCTATCTTGACCCCTATCTCCCACAGCTTCCTCTAATTTGTGCATCCTCCTCACTCATTCATCGTGCCTCCCCCACCCTGGCGCCAGCATCCAGCCCCGAACACGTGTCGTGCACCTCTGGTAATCACCACAGCGAGCACCAGACAACTCTTACACACACGGGGGCAAAGACATCACGCCCCCCCCCCCCACCACCCTGCCAGGCTGGGGTTGTCGGGCTTCAGCTCCTCCTCCCGTCGTCAGTTCCCAGAGAAGTAACTACTACCTGGTCTTGGGCATCTCCTATTGCTTCTTATTATGTTGGGTACACAGCTGGTTTAAACGCTATAGTAATAATACTAACGCATTATTATTGTTATTATGAGTTTTCAGTTTATATATATATATATATATGGTTTCGAGGCAGTAAGTGACGAACTAGCTGGAAATCACCAGAACGCTGGTTCAAGTCACTTGATTGCCTCAAAATGGTTTTCACATCTCACACACACACACACACACACACACACACACACACACACACCCACACACACACCCACCCACCCACCCACACACACACACACACACACACACACACACACCCACACACACACACACACACACACACACACACACACACCCACACACACACACACACACACACACACCCCACACACACACACACACACACACACACACACACACACACACACACACACCCCACACACACACACACACACACACACACACACACACACACACACACACACACACCCCCACACACACACACACACACACACACACACACACACACACACACACCCCACACACACACACACCACACACCCACACACACACACACACACACACACACACACCCCACACACACACACACGTGTGCTGTGACATCATTAGTCTCAGTACACCACTGGAGGTGGAATGTGTTACTCTGCTGTCTTCCAGGACGACACAAAATATTCAACCTGTCCTCAGGGAGGAGATTCGCTCAAGGGAATGGACCAAGAATGACTACATAATTAATACTATTTAACTCTATCCATGGTTAGGTGAAGATTACTTTAGATTAAGGTTTGGTTAGGCTAGGCTAGGTTTCATTACATTTGGTTATGTTAATATGGTGTACTACTGACGATGTGAAATATGGAATTAAAAATCTGAGTATACCTGGGAATTCCACTTCCAGAAAACCTAATTCTTTAAAAAAAAAAATCAGCATATACTTTTCATATTTAAACCAACAATTTATAATACAATAAAGTTATAACTTGAGCATAATCTCTGTTTACGACAAAGGTTCATTTGCCAGTTTACACTTAGACTATTACTGAAACCGTAAAATGCCTTCTGACCATCACAAATATCTTGAACACTATCCAGGTGATTTAGAGGGGGGGGTGTTTCTCTCGGTATTGGATTTGGTCTGAGGACCGGCTCAAATAATGTACTTTCCCAAAATACTGTGTTAGCCGCACACTTTATTGTATAGTAATACTCAAGCTATTATAAATTTTTCCTTTAAGAAGTTATAATAAAACGTTAATACAAAAATAATATTCAGTATTTACTTTTGGAAGGACATGCAGAGGGTGGAGGGGAATAACGAATACGAGGGAGGAGGAGGAGTGATAAAGACTCGGGGGAGGAGTGGAGGAATAATAGGGTTGACGTGAGGGGCAAGGAATAGAGGGGGGAGGGGGAGGAGGGGCAAGGAATAGGAGGGAGGAGGGGAGAGGGGGAGGAAGGAGAAGGGTAGGGGGAAGGGGGGGAAGGAATAAGAGGGTAAAGTAGGGATGAGTAAAAGGTTGGGAGAAGAATAAAAGGGGTGGAGGGAGAGAGGAGAGCTGGTGAGAGAAAGTAAGATGGGTGGAGGAACACGGTAAGATATCGGGAGGGAGAATGTTTCACCGGATGTTCAAAGAGATAACTTGAGAGGTGATAATGCCGAATGATAAATGACTAACAATGACAGGCTGATACAAGATCAAGCAGGCAGGCAGGCAGGCAACCAGGCAACAAGGCAAGCAGGCAGGCAGGCAGGCAGGCAGGCAGGCAGGCAGGCAGGCAGGCAGGCAGGCAGGCAGGCAGGCAGGCAGGCAGGCAGGCAGGCAGGCAGGCAGGCCCAGCCAGACAGGCAGGGCCTGGCTGTCAGGCCCAGGCAGGCGAGCAGGCAAGCAGGCAGGCAGGCAGGCAGGAGGCCATAAGTGAGAGACAGAGCGGGTGGTGGAGAAGGCCATGGAACAGCCTACCCACACAAGGAACGATGCAACAGGCGCCAAGTCCCCCCGCCAAAAAGGTCCTGTTAACACCTAACCCTTTTAACCCGCGCTATGTATGGGTTCAGGTAAGGAAACAGAGAAGGAATGAGAGGGAGCAGATAAAGGAGGGGAATGGGAGGACGAGGGGGAAAGGTGGAGGACGAGAGGGAAAGGTGGAGGACGAGGGAGGTGGGATAAGAGGGGGAACAGGACACAGGGGAGGGGGCAACAAGAGTAGTTTGTTGAATAAAATAAGTGGGTTGAAATAGTGGAGGAGGATTAACAAGACGTGTATGAAGATAGGAGGGGGAAAGAGAGGAGGGGGAAAGAGAGGAGGGGGAAAGAGAGGAGGGGGGAAGAGAGGAGGAGGGGGCTGTCAGTGAAGAACACCTGTGCTGGCCAGGAATGTGCGGGTGTTTACGGTGCTGGTGCACCACACACCATCTCCGGACCTGTGGTCAACACTGGCTCCCTTACCAACCATCCAACACCAACTGACCTTTCAACCATTCAACTCTCAAGCTAGCAAACCTATGGAGGAGGAGGAGGAGGGAGGAGGGGGGGGAAGTGTAATGACCCCTTACCTACTCTCTCTCTCCCTTCAGTCAATGCCCCAGCTTAACACTGTTACAGTTCAGTATGACCCCTCACTGAACTGCCACGAAATATAACTGAATATTAAATGAGGACACAACAAGAAAAGGAGTAATTAATTTATAATGAACTATAACTATTACCATTACAGGGGGGGGGAAGGAGGAAAAAAAGAGGGGAGGGAGGGAGAGGGGGAAAGAAAGAGAAAGAGAGAGAAGAGAAAGAACAGAGAGAGAGAGAGAGAGAGAGAGAGAGAGAGAGAGAGAGAGAGAGAGAGAGAGAGAGAGAGAGAGAGAGAGAGAGAGAGAGAGAGAGAGAGAGAGAGAACAGAGAGAGAGAGAGAGAGAGAAACAGAGAGAGAGAGAGAGAGAGAAACAGAGAGAGAGAGAGAGAAACAGAGAGAGAGAGAGAGAGAGAGAGCGAGAGAGAGAGAGCGAGAGAGAGAGAGAGAGCGAGAGAGAGAGAAACAGAGAGAGAGAGAGAGCGAGAGAAAGAGAGAGAGAGAGAGAGAGAGAGAGAGAGAGAGAGAGAGAGAGAGAGAGAGAGAGAGAGAGAGAGAGAGAGAGAGAGAGAGAGACAGAGACAGAGACAGAGACAGAGAGAGAGAGAGAGAGCGAGAAAGAGAGAAAGAAAAAGAAAGAGACAGAGAGAGACAGAGACAGAGACAGAGAGAGAGAGAGAGAGAGAGAGAGAGAGAGAGGGGGGGGGGGGGAAGGTCAAATGGTCAGGGAAGCCCGTTATAGTAGCTTGATTATCACCCATCATTTGTCACGCACCTGCCTCCCCCCCCCCCCCATCCTTCCTCGTGTATCGTGTATCCTCACCCACCTCACCATCTCACCCCCGCCCCCCCCCCCCATCTCACCCTCGCCGAAGACACACGCGTTATAAGGGATATGATGACCACATATACATTCTCAGACTGATAGGGTAGGTAAGGCCAGATTTTGTAGTATGGGTGGTACTGTGGGGTGGTACTCTGGGGTGGTACTCGCACGAGGAAAGACAGGTGGAAACTTTAAGACTGAGCCACAGACATTAGACGGCATCTGTTCATTGTAGAGCAGTTAATGACGGATTGTACTAAAGCTCAAGAAGCAGTGAGGCGGTGGAGGCTGACTCCATATACACATTTTCAAATGTAGATATGATAAGAGCCCAACAGGTTCAGGAACCTGTACACCGGTTGATTGATGTTTGGAGAAGGGAGCAAAGAGCTGAAGCTCGACCCTTGCAGCAAGAACACCCTCTAGTCCTCTTCCACCCACTCCCTCCCCCTCTAACCCTCGCCCACACCCTGATCTGTTTTATAAATACAAAGACACAAATCCAACTGATATTCAGCACCAAGGTGTCCAGACGTAACGTCCCGTTAAGGAAATAGTTTGGCTGTGGCGCAGTGCCTTCGTTAAGACAGCCGAGACTTGTGGCAGCGTTGCGGGTGCCACCACGCAGCCCTCGCCTGGGGCCAGATTCACGAAGCAGTTACGCAAGCACTTATGAACCCGTACAACTTTTTTGTATCTTTGGCGATTTTGTTTACAATAATTAAAGTTTTAATAAGCTCCGAAGCACCAGGAAGCTGTTTATAACAATAACAACAGTTGATTCGGAAGTTTGCATGTTTGTAAACTCTTTAATAAATGTAAGCAAAGCCGTCAAAGATTGAGGAAAGATGTACACGTTCGTAAGTACTTGTGTAACTGCTTCGTGAATCTGGTCCCTGGTTTCCAGCGGCGTCCCTCTATTCCCACACGGAGCCCACCTGTGTGGAGGACGACACAGCCCGAGGTGCAACACACCGGTACATTATGGCTCAAGTGGGGGGGGGGGCCATACACTGACGTTTTTAAACCCCGTGATCGATTCATTGGTGCCACACGGGAGCTAATAAACAAGTCTGGAGACTGTTTGGGGAACAGTTCCTGTGCGACACAACATTAGTGGCTACACACACACACACACACACACACACACACACACACACACACACACACACACACACACACACAGTAACATAGGAATGGACGCACGTATACTGGGGTGTGTGTGTGTGTGCGCGTCGTTCAGTCGACTGTGGTAGTTTCACGTTAGTGAATAACGCGCGCCACACCCACCACAACCCAGCGCCCAAACCCTCTAGTTGTGGACATATGGTACACCTGTCAACAGGTCCAGGATCATTCCCCCCCCCCCCTCCACGTGTGGGGCTGGTAGTTCCTCTGCCCGGACAACTCTTCGTGCACAACTTGACGCGTCTGCACCTGTACACGGATAATACGTACCTACTCCTACTGCTGGTCCCGGGTTCGATCCCGAGCGCCGGCGAGAAACAATGGGCAGAGTTTCTTTCACCCTGATGCATCTGTTACCTAGCAGTAAATAAGTACTTGGGAGTTAGTCAGCTGTCACAGGCTGCTTCCTGGGGGTGGAGGCCTGGTCAAGGACCGGGCCGCAGGGACATTAAGCCCCGAAATCATCTCAAGATGGCGCTCTACGGCCGCTGCGCCCGGCGCTCTACGGCCGCTGCGCCCGGCGCTCTACGGCCGCTGCGCCCGGCGCTCTACGGCCGCTGCGCCCGGCGCTCTACGGCCGCTGCGCCCGGCGCTCTACGGCCGCTGCGCCCGGCGCTCTACGGCCGCTGCGCCCGGCGCTCTACGGCCGCTGCGCCCGGCGCTCTACGGCCGCTGCGCCCGGCGCTCTACGGCCGCTGCGCCCGGCGCTCTACGGCCGCTGCGCCCGGCGCAAGGTTAGTGTTGACGCTACACCCTACCTACAACTACACATTTACGTAAACAGACACAGGTGCTGAGCCAGCGAAGCTATGATCACATCATACATAATACTAGCCCAAAGTTAATATAGGTATGGCACGGGGTCTAACTTGACAATAAACTTGACGGGGAGACACACTAGAAAGTATTCATATACAGTAATAGCGGTAAGCAGGCGGGACCAACTAGAGGTGTGGCGGAGGCAGCACCCCCATTCACGGCTTGAAGAGCAAGTATGATCACAGTGCTACAATGCCGGGAGGGATATACCATATCATATACTAAATAGAGAGGATTACCCTGAGAGGGCTCGCTCGCTTGCTCATTCGCCCACCCACGCACGCGGGGACAGCCACTGCACACGTCTCCGGTAGGGAGAGGGGGGAGGGGGGGGGATGCCGTAGCGGGAAATGACAAACGACCAAATTTCGGAAATGAAAGTACGACCAATGGGAAAGTTAACAGATTGAAGGCATTACTGAGTGCGAAAACTAGCACGAAACAGTAACGTCACGGGAGAGGGAGAAAGTGAAGCGTGACATAATGACATACCTTTAAACACAGGAGTAAAATTACATGATGAGCCATGCACCAGGTGACTAATAGCGAGACACCTGTACCAGGTGAGTGGTGGCCAAGTAGACCTGTACAGGTGAGTGGTGGCCAAGTAGACCTGTACCAGGTGAGTGGTGGCCAAGTAGACCTGTACCAGGTGAGTGGTGGCCAAGTAGACCTGTACCAGCCAGGTGAGTGGTGGCCAAGTAGACCTGTACCAGCCAGATGAGTGGTGGCCAAGTAGACCTGTACCAGCCAGGTGAGTGGTGGACTAAGTAGCCATGTACCAGGTGAGTGGTGGCCAAGTAGACCTGTACCAGGTGAGTGATGGACTAAAGTGACACTGACCACAGGTTGAGAGAACAAGTCAACACGTGTCATAAGAGAGCACTAACCCATGACGGTTATATAGGATGTCAAAGATACAACAGCTTCACTTGGACTTGTGTCACACGGTATTACCTCATCTTCAGTACTTATACATCAACGAGGTCACAAATACATGGCTTGATACCTGCTTGGTGGGGTTCTGGGAGTTTTCTACTCCCCAAGCCCGGCCCGAGGCCAGGCTTGACTGGCCTTGGCCTTACTCAAGATGTTGTCCAACTACAACCTGTCCTCAGGCCAGGCTCGTTAAGACAGCGCCTCCCCCCAGAGATGCATCCATACATTTTAACGGTATTGAGAATTAAAAATAAGGTTGTGCCCACTTATACATTAATATTACTACATATTAAAGTTCTATATACAGTTAGGGCGTAGGTTACATAAGGTATTTAAGTTCTGTTGGCGACTATTTGTATAAGAAGCACGTGGGTTGGCAATTATTTGTATTTGATTACGTGGGCGATGCATTTGCAGTGTTGCAATTCGAAGAGAAGTCATCGCCGAAGCACTCTTCAAGAAATATTCGATCAGTTAAGTCGTGTGTAAACTGTTTATCATTCATAAACAGGGGGGATGGTGGGGTTGGCGGCTGGATTAACGAGCTGCTGCTGCTGTTTTAGATTCAGCAACTGGGAATAAAAAGTTACAAGTAGCACGGGCAATGGCGAGCCCGTAGTGGACTTACCTGGCACAGGAGCGGGGCTGTGACTGCTCGAAGTAACTGAGTTGCTTGTTGTTTTAGGTTTAGCTACTCAGCGCTAAATGTAGCGCGGGCTGGCATTTAGAGAGGTGCAATTCGAGCAGAGGCCGTGAACGAAACACTCTTCGATACGACATCAGTTACGAGTCGTGTATTGTATTTTTCAATATAAACAGAGGAGGGGGGAGGGTTAGTGGTTGGATTAACGAGCATTTGATCCCTCGTTGATGAAGGTGAGTTGCTAAACTAATGCTTTGAGTCAGAAGTGCTTCTGCACACAATCATTCTTCATAATGATACAATGTAATTCTTCATACAAAAAGGATTTTTCATAATAATTCTTACAATAAAATTTAGTATTTGGCTTCGTTATATGAAGCTAGACAACAATATTTATGGAGACATGCGGTCAATAATGGTCGCCACCTGATCTGCTAGTCCAGATATGTTGTTTTCCATGTTCAACACATATGGTATTGAGTACATTATCGTTATCAATGTGCAGGTTCATACCTGGATTGTACCTGGATGGGGTTCTGGGAGTAGTAGCACTCCTCAGGCCCAGCCCGAGGCCAGGCTAGCCTTGTGAGAGTTTGGTCCAACAGACTGTTGCTTGGAGCGGCCCGCAGGCTCACATACCCACCACAGCCCGGGTGGCCCGGCACTTCTTGAAGAAATCTTCAGTTTTCTCTTGAAGGACGTCCATGAACCTACAGTAAACCCGGCCTCCTCCACGGCCCTCGACAACAGCGACAGGTTACCTCAGCCCTGCTGCTGCTGCTGCTCCACTCTGAAACAATCGTCCACAGATGCTCGTCTCCTATTTATAGCTTACACCTTCCTCCACGAGGACGCGCTCTTCATGCTTTTAACGACAGCTTTGTATGTGATGCCGGCTTCTGACTCACAGCGGCCTTCCCGCCGCTTTAACATTACTACATTTATATACAATTTGACGAGGATAAACAAAGGACCGCATTACTGATCTCTGGTTATTACGGTCAACCATTCAACTCTGTGTAACACTAGGCTACTCCCAGGTTCCTCTGTGCAACACCAGGCTACTCCCAGGTTCCTCTGTGCAACACCAGGCTACTCCCAGGTTCCTCTGTGCAACACCAGGCTACTCCCAGGTTCCTCTGTGCAACACCAGGCTACTCCCAGGTTCCTCTGTGCAACACCAGGCTACTCCCAGGTTCCTCTGTGCAACACCAGGCTACTCCCAGGTTCCTCTGTGCAACACCAGGCTACTCCCAGGTTCCTCTGTGCAACACCAGGCTACTCCCAGGTTCCTCTGTGCAACACCAGGCTACTCCCAGGTTCCTCTGTGCAACACCAGGCTACTCCCAGGTTCCTCTGTGCAACACCAGGCTACTCCCAGGTTCCTCTGTGCAACACCAGGCTACTCCCAGGTTCCTCTGTGCAACACCAGGCTACTCCCAGGTTCCTCTGTGCAACACCAGGCTACTCCCAGGTTCCTCTGTGCAACACTAGGCTACTCCCAGGTTCCTCTGTGTAACACTAGGCTACTCCCAGGTTCCTCTGTGCAACACCAGGCTACTCCCAGGTTCCTCTGTGCAACACCAGGCTACTCTCAGGTTCCTCTGTGCAACACCAGGCTACTCCCAGGTTCCTCTGTGCAACACCAGGCTACTCCCAGGTTCCACTGTGCAACACTAGGCTACTCCCAGGCTCCTCTGTGTAACACCAGGCTACTCCCAGGTTCCTCTGTGCAACACCAGGCTACTCCCAGGTTCCTCTGTGTAACACCAGGCTACTCCCAGGTTCCTCTGTGTAACACCAGGCTACTCCCAGGTTCCTCTGTGCAACACCAGGCTACTCCCAGGTTCCTGTGTAACACCAGGCTACTCCCAGGTTCCTCTGTGTAACACCAGGCTACTCCCAGGTTCCTCTGTGTAACACCAGGCTACTCCCAGGTTCCTCTGTGTAACACCAGGCTACTCCCAGGTTCCTCTGTGTAACACCAGGCTACTCCCAGGTTCCTCTGTGCAACACCAGGCTACTCCCAGGTTCCTCTGTGCAACACCAGGCTACTCCCAGGTTCCTCTGTGCAACACCAGGCTACTCCCAGGTTCCTCTGTGTAACACCAGCCTACTCCCAGGTTCCTCTGTGCAACACCAGGCTACTCCCAGGTTCCTCTGTGCAACACCAGGCTACTCCCAGGTTCCTCTGTGCAACACCAGGCTACTCCCAGGTTCCTCTGTGTAACACCAGGCTACTCCCAGGTTCCTCTGTGTAACACCAGGCTACTCCCAGGTTCCTCTGTGTAACACCAGGCTACTCCCAGGTTCCTCTGTGTAACACCAGGCTACTCCCAGGTTCCTCTGTGCAACACCAGGCTACTCCCAGGTTCCTCTGTGCAACACCAGGCTACTCCCAGGTTCCTCTGTGCAACACCAGGCTACTCCCAGGTTCCTCTGTGTAACACCAGCCTACTCCCAGGTTCCTCTGTGCAACACCAGGCTACTCCCAGGTTCCTCTGTGCAACACCAGGCTACTCCCAGGTTCCTCTGTGCAACACCAGGCTACTCCCAGGTTCCTCTGTGCAACACCAGGCTACTCCCAGGTTCCTCTGTGCAACACCAGGCTACTCCCAGGTTCCTCTGTGCAACACCAGGCTACTCCCAGGTTCCTCTGTGCAACACCAGGCTACTCCCAGGTTCCTCTGTGTAACACCAGGCTACTCCCAGGTTCCTCTGTGTAACACCAGGCTACTCCCAGGTTCCTCTGTGTAACACCAGGCTGCTCCCAGTTTAAAATCGGTGTCACAATGAGACTTATCTTGAGGTTATCTTGAGATAATTTCGGGGCTTTAGTGTCCCCGCGGCCCGGTCCTCGACCAGGCCTCCACCCCCAGGAAGCAGCCCGTGACAGCTAACTAACACCCAGGTACCTATTTTACTGCTAGGTAACAGGGGCATAGGGTGAAAGAAACTCTGCCCATTGTTTCTCGCCGGCGCCTGGGATCGAACCCAGGACCACAGGATCACAAGTCCAGCGTGCTGTCCGCTCGGCCGACCGGCTCCCTATTTTACTATTTTACTTTACTATGACTTTCATATATTTTACCAAGTATTTAGTCAGTTTCGTGAAAATCTCGGTATACTTCATCTTTGTCACTTTTTATGAATTAATCAAATAATTCTACTAAATTCCTTAAGTAGGATATTTGATTGCAAAATACAAATTGACTATCCAGTATCAAGTTATCCCCCCCCTCCACCAAAAAAAAGGTATGCAATGCGTTAACAAATTTTAAATCCTTCTTGATTCACAATATACCACTAAATCCTAGCAAGTAATAATCCCAGAGTTTATCCATGTTTCAGTAACATCAATAACATCAGACTCATCTGTAGTGTAAGCATAACACATCATGTGAGCATCGTTTAACATCACGTGTCGGATGCTGGCATAATACCATGTCATCCATCATATTTTGCCCGAAACGCTATGCCTGCTAGTGGCTTTACAAGAATATAATTTCAACTTAAACTCTATATTCTCTCTTAACCCCCAATGTACCTTCTTGTGTGTGTGTGTGTGTGTGTGTGTGTGTGTGTGTGTGTGTGTGTGTGTGTGTGTGTGTGTGTGTGTGTGTGTGTGTGTGTGTGTGTGTGATTATATATTTTATATATATATATATATATATATATATATATATATATATATATATATATATATATATATATATATATATATATATATATATATATATATATATGTCTCAAAAAGTTCTCAAAACTTGGATTGTCTCAAAACGTTCCCTCTAGAAAGGAGACGAGAGGTAGCAAATAATATATTTGATATTGGAAGATACTGGAAGGCCAGGTCCCATATTTACAATAAAATTAAGGCATACTGAGAGAACGATATTGAAGTAAATGCAGAATAGAGCCAGTGAAGAACAGTGGTGCCATAGACACGATCAAAAAACAATGCATGAACAACAGAGGTCCACAGTTGTTCAACATTTTCCCAACGAGCATAAGAAATATTACTAGAACAAAAGTGGACGTCTTCAAGACAAAAGTTGACAGTTTTCTTCAAGAAGTGCTGGATCAACTGGGCTGTAGTGGATACTTGCGGGCCGCGCCAAGCAACAGCCTGTTGGATCAAACTCTCAAGTCAAGACTGGTCCCGGGCCGGGCTTGAGGAGAGAAGGGAATTATGAGGAGAAAGCGCCAAGCCATTACAACTATATAGCACTTGGAAGGGGTTTTAGGATAAGGATTTGGAATGGGACGGTGGGGAAGGAATGGTGCCCAACCACTTGGACGGTCGGGGATTGAACGCCGACCTGCATGAAGCGAGACAGCTCCCAAGAACCCCCGCCAAGGCATGAAGGAGTGAAGAGCATGTGAGAGGGAGATAGAGAACACAAGAAGGGGGGAAAAGGATGCAAGAGAGCGGGCACGTGAAGAAAGACAGGCAGGTGGGTATTTTAAGGGAGTGATCTCAGTAGTGAAACAGCTGGGGCACCTGGAGGGCAGGGAGAGGGGTATTACACGGGCACCGTTGGCAGGCCAGGGAAGCCCACACCACCAGTACTATGTTAAGAAAGGGAAAGAACATTTTTACTACGGGCTCGCCATAGCCCTTGCTACTTGGAACTTTTGTTCCAGGTAGCGAATCTCTAACAACAACAACAACAGCAGGGGAAGAAAAGAATAGGTGGGAGGAAAAAAGGAGAGAATAGGGAAGTAAAGAGAAGCGCAGATAAACAGAGGAGAAAGAGGGAAGATGGAGAGACGGAGGCAGGAGAGAATGGACTGAACGGAAGGAGGCGAGATACGGACAGACGAAGTAGAGGTACGGTGGAAACACTAATAAACAGTTCTGTCAACGTTAAAGAGTTTTCAGCCCTCGGCCTCTGCACGTAACTGACCTCTCTCTCAGTGCTCACAAGGGAACAGGATCAACACCGTCAAGTTTTGACTGTTGTCGCCGGAGGCGGCTAGTTTATTGTGCACACTACACTCGTCCTGTGAGCGCTAGCGCAAAAAGGATTACGGATATCTGGGAAAGGATACCCGAAAAGGATATCGGGTCCCCTGCGAAAGGGAGATGGAACGTTCACAGATGACAACAAAGAAATGAGCGAAATACTGAGGAATGAGTACGACTCTGTCTTCAGCGAGCCACTAAGCACACTGAACATTGATAACCCAAATTAATTTTTCATGGATATGATACCAACATCAAATCATATATCAGATGTCACCCTATCCCCACTGGATTTTGAAGAAGCCATAAACAGTATGCCAGTGCACTCTGCACCAGGCCCGGATTCTTGGAACTCTATATTCATCAAGAACCTAAAAACGACTATCGTAGGCCCTTCACATTCTCTGGAGACAGAGCCTAGATACTGGCGTTATCCCTGACATACTAAAAACAGCAGAGATAGCACCACTCCATAAAGGAGGAAATAAGGCAGAGGTAAAAAATTACAGACCGATAGCACTAACATCACACATCAAACAATTTTGAGAGTGCGCTAAAAGGTAAGATCACAAAAAACATGGAATCACAGCATCTCCATAACCCCGGACAACATGGTTTCAGAACAGGGCGCTCTTGCCTGTCACAGTTGCTGGACCACTATGACATGGCATTAGATGCCATGGAAGACAAACAAAACGCTGATGTAATTTACACAGATTTCACAAAAGCCTTCGACAAATGTGACCATGGTGTTATTGCACACAAAATATGTTCAAAAGGGATTTCTGGAAAAATAGGCAGATGGATCTATAATTTCCTGACTAACAGAACCCAATGTGTAAGTCAACAAAATAAAATCCAGCCCATCAACCGTGAAGAGCTCAGTTACCCAGGGTACTGTGCTTGCTCCAGTACTCTATCAGTCCTCCAGGGTACTGTGCTTCCTTAAGTACTTTCTCATCCTCATATCGAACACAGACAAGGACACAATCTATAGCACTGTATCATCCTTTGCAGATGACACTAGGATTTTTATGAGAGTAGACAACATAGAGGACACGGCAAACCTCAAATCAGATGTAAATCAGGTCTTTCTATGGGCTACAGAAAATAAGATGGTATTTAATGAAGTTCCAGCTCATGCGCTACGGAAAAAATGAAAATATAAAAACTGAAACCACGTACAAAACGCGGTCAAATCATACCATAGAACGAAAAAGGCAATGTAAAGGATCTGGGTGTATTGATGTCGGAAGACCTTACCTTTAAAGAACACAATAAAGTAGCCGTCACAACTGCAAGAAAAATGACAGGTTGGATAACAAGAACCTTTCACACTAGAGATGCTATACCGATGATGATACTCTTCAAGACACTAGTGCTCTCTAGAGTGGAGTACTGCTGCACAATGACAGCCCCTTTCAAAGCTGGAGAAATTGCTGACCAGGAGTAAGCAGAGATCGTTTACTGCTAGAATCCACTCAGTAAAACATCTAAACTATTGGGACCGACTAAAATGCCTAAATCTCAATTCTCTTGAGCGCAGACGGGAGAGATACATAATAATTTACATGTGGAAAATATAAGAGGGGCTGGTCCCAAACCTATACACAGAAATAACAGCACATGAGACCAGAGGACATGGCAGGATGTGCAGAATACCCCCGTTGAAGAGCAGAGGTGCAACAGGTACTCTGAGAGAGAACTCTATCAACATCAGAGGCCCGAGACTGTTCAACACGCTTCCATTCCCCTTAAGGGCATAACTGGCCGACCCCGCGCAGTGCAGTACGTCCTCCAAACAAACACCCCAAAAGTGATTCCATCCACCCGCCAAACCCCCTGTTTATGAATGAAAAACGGTTTACACACGACTCAACTGATTTCGTTCGAACATTTCCGGAACAAGTGCTTCACTGACGAATTTTGTTGGAACCACAACGCTGTAAATGTTTCACCCACGTACTACAAATAATCGCCAACAGAACCTAAACACCTAGCCTATGCCTATATATGCACAATATGCTATTATAATAATTTATAATTGAGAAAATTTCTATTTTGCATGAACAGCATGTAAAAATTTATTAATGCGTCTGTGGGGGTCGACCGCTGGATGTAATGGACTGGAGTCGAGGACGGGTTGCGCAGTGTTAAAGAGGGAACTGGATAAACACCTCCAAAGGATACCTGATCAACCAGGCTGTGACTGATACGTCAGGCTGCGAGCAGTTGGGTCCAAGAGCCTGGTTGACCAGTCCAGCAACGAGGAGGCCTGGTCGAGGACCGGACCGCAGTGACGCTAAGCCCCGAAATGATCCCCAGGTAACTGCAAGGTAATTAGGTAAGGTAAGGTACCTAATCAATCGGGCTGTGATCCATGCGTCAGACTGCAAGAGAAGGCGTCTCACAGTTTAGATTCATTTGGTCCACGGGAGACATCTCCCGTCACGCAGGGTGCAGTCGCACCTCCACAGATCTCCAGTATCAGCTCTTGATACTGGAAATGGCTCAAAAGGGCTACCACTTACGGGCTATTCATGCCCGTGCCACCTTTTGGGTGGCTTAATCTTCATCAATCAATCAATCAGTTTAGATGACCAGAGCACAACCAACAACCAGGAGGCTGTCAAGAGACCGGACCGCAGCGACATTGATTCTTTAAACAACCTTAAGGTAATTTCAAGATAACTGGCAAGAATTCATCAAGCCTTTACCCATCACTTACGACACACATACATCTTTCAACAATCATGGCGGCTTTCATTACATTTATTAAACAATTAGTGAGCACCGAAGAATTACGAGGAACTGCGTAAACTGTTTAATGACTGTAAACAAAGCCGCCATGCTCGTTGAAATATGTACAGGCTTCGTGAATGGAATTGTAGCCACGCTACCAACCCACCAGGTGAGCCACACTACCAACGGTTGAGAGGCGGGACCAAAGAGCCAGAGCTCAACCCCCGCAAGCACAATTAGGTAAGTAAAATTAGGTAAGTACCAACCCACCAGGTGAGCCAGGTAAAAACAAGCCACTTTTAGCCAGGCTTCCCGCACCAGTGACTAGCACCAAATTTCGGCGAAGTGGGGCGGTGTTGTGCCAAATTCGCTAACCAGCCCCCATTATGCGCCGCTAACGAGCGGACCAGCCAGGCACAACGCTCGTTAACCCGGTCCATTATGCGCCGCTAACGAGCCAACTGGTGCACTGCGCACTCGTTAACAAGCTTACATGTCGACATAAATCGTTAACTAGCGTCCATTACGAGTCACTAAGCCAAGCGTGTGATGCCCCATGGCCAGTATTTGGAGCCACAAGAGAGAAGTAAGAGAGAACAGCACCGTTGAACACACGAACCACAGCATATTTAAAAGCGAGAGGAACGAGGCTCAAGGAATTCGCAGAGAAGCTGAGAATTGTGAGAATGACATAGCACTCAAGGCCAAGGATCAGCCTAAACAACTACATATTTGCATGTGAATGATCACATGATACCTGCTTGATGGGGTTCTGGGAGTTGTTCTACTCCCCAAGCCCGCCCCGAGATTTGTGGAGTTTGACTTGTGAGAGTTTGGTCCACCAGGCTGTTGCTTGTAGCGGCCCTCAGGCCAACATACCCACCACAGCCCGGTTGGTCCGGCACTCCTTGGAGGAAACGATCTAGTTTTCTCTTGATGTCCGCGGTTTCCATGCCTAGACCAGGCAAGACAGACAGAGAGGTGACGCTGAGAAGCAATGTTTAAAGCGTGAAACAGAAGCCCCAGAGAACATGGGGTGGGAACTGGAGACAAATTAGTTAGGGATATGTCATTAAGAACTGCTTCGATGGAATAGTTAACAAATTAAATTAATTAGGTAAAGTTAATGCTATCTGAAAACTGTTTAAATGTAAAAATAAGATGTAAAGGTGCATACACTTATCGCATTAAACAAGTGATGGTCGAGTGGTAGGGGGCTTAAGTGGTTACTTAACAGTGCTAACCAAACAATGACTACAGTTGCAATATAACTTGACTATTTACAAGTTCGAATTCTTTGTGGAGCCTGGCCTTGGTGTGGTAGACGGAGGCAGCTGCCACAAGTGCTACGTTCAGGGCATTCCTCATGTTGACCACCTGCACGGGGCAAGAGTATCTCCTTACTCTTCTTCACTACATCATCGTCTCCACCTTCCACTTACGTCCTCTTGTCCTACTTTCTCTCAATGTATATAGGTTATCTCTATTCTCCTTAGTATCTTGTATGTTGCAATCATATCTCCGGTCTCTTCTCTCCTTTAGTATTGTGAGGTCTAGGTTCCTTAACTATCTTCTTAGCTTAATCCTCTTAACGGTGACACTAATGTTGTTGCAAAACCTTTTAGTACTTTCATTGTTTGTTTAGTGCGCCAGAGGGTGCGAGTTTAGGCCGGTGCTGCATATTTCAGTATTGGTCTAACATAGGCTGTTTAGTTTGCCTTGAAAAAAAGTCATAATTTAGGATTTTAAATGAGGTTCTAATGTTTGCAAACTTGACACACACACACACACACACACTGCCCATGTTACCGTGAGCGCGCCTCCGCTGGTATAAAAAAAAATTATTTTTGCTCCGAGGGGCGAGTTTATTGGGCAGCGCCACTCATCCTGTGAGTGGACACACCGCCATAGTGACAGTATTGGGCAGCGCCACTCATCCTGTGAGTGGACACACCACCATAGTGACAGTATTGGGCAGCGCCACTCATCCTGTGAGTGGACACACCGCCATAGTGACAGTATTGGGCAGCGCCACTCATCCTGTGAGTGGACACACCGCCATAGTGACAGTATTGGGCAGCGCCACTCATCCTGTGAGTGGACACACCGCCATAGTGACAGTATTGGGCAGCGCCACTCATCCTGTGAGTGGACACACCGCCATAGTGACAGTATTGGGCAGCGCCACTCATCCTGTGAGTGGACACACCGCCATAGTGACAGTATTGGGCAGCACCACTCATCCTGTGAGTGGACACACCGCCATAGTGACAGTATTGGGCAGCACCACTCATCCTGTGAGTGGACACACCGCCATAGTGACAGTATTGGGCAGCACCACTCATCCTGTGAGTGGTCACACCGCCATAGTGACAGTATTGGGCAGCACCACTCATCCTGTGAGTGGACACACCGCCATAGTGACAGTATTGGGCAGCGCCACTCATCCTGTGAGTGTACACACCGCCATAGTGACAGTATTGGGCAGCGCCACTCATCCTGTGAGTGGACACACCGCCATAGTGACAGTATTGGGCAGCGCCACTCATCCTGTGAGTGGACACACCGCCATAGTGACAGTATTGGGCAGCGCCACTCATCCTGTGAGTGGACACACCGCCATAGTGACAGTATTGGGCAGCGCCACTCATCCTGTGAGTGGACACACCGCCATAGTGACAGTATTGGGCAGCGCCACTCATCCTGTGAGTGGACACACCGCCATAGTGACAGTATTGGGCAGCGCCACTCATCCTGTGAGTGGACACACCGCCATAGTGACAGTATTGGGCAGCACCACTCATCCTGTGAGTGGACACACCGCCATAGTGACAGTATTGGGCAGCACCACTCATCCTGTGAGTGGACACACCGCCATTGCAACATGATATAGTCTTTGAATAATATCCACACCGGAATTTCTCCCGCTTCCCTATTCCTGTAGTTGCATTCCCCCTTATCGTGTAGATATTTCCTGGTCTCTCTTATCCCTTTGAGAATGAGCTGGGTCGTGTGGGCGAGTACTCACGTGGGATCTACCATTACGCAAGGATAACGAGCAGGCTAGTACAGGTTGAGGGGCGCGAGAGACGAACCCCAGCACGCCGGCACCACCAGTCAGCCGTCACCATCACTCCAGATTACATCACAGGCCACTCACTACCCTCCACCTCGTGTACATGCAGATTTAAACCAGATGTTGGATCCAAGTCCCCTATCAGTCCCATTAGTGCCATGTGAACACACACACACACACACACACACACACACACACACACACACACACACACACACACACACGTACGTCCCTGACCCAGACAGGAAATCCGTCGCTTACTTCCGGCCACATTCCGCCACACCTTGCACCGTATAAGGAAACGTTGAGACAGACGGCCACCTCGACCCGCCCCCTCCACAGGTGAAGGTAAACAACCCCCTGCCTCCCCCCCCCCCCCGACCACCTAAACACTAACCTCTGCCTTCATAACCTGTCCATCAAACACTTCTTAACACCAACACAAAACAAACTTAAACATACACGTAAGATTGAAAAAAACACACACAAACAGCAGCAATGTTACATGTAAACTTGCTGGTATGAAGAAAGAGTTGCTACTGTAAACATAGGTAACTGAGTGCTACTGAGTCATAGGTAACAGAACAGGCACTGAGGTGCACACGTAAGGTGCACACAAATGGAGCCTATTATTAACATGCACACTGAGTGTTCAACAATATTTAGTAGAGCCAAGGAGGTCAATAAACAAGTGCTTCACCATCTCTTAATATTTGTGTGTGGTCGGTCCACTGCCAGGCAAGTCTCTGGGGCCTTGCAACGAGCCAAGCTCACCAGACTAACTGAACTCTCCACTGAGAGTGAGAGAATGTTAAGGACAGGGAATGGCGGTGAAGGAGAGGGAGGGGGAGAGGGAGGGGGTGAAGGAGAGGGAGGGGGGGCGAATGAGGGGGAGGGGGAGGAGGAGAGGGCAAGGGCTGCAAAACCTTACATGAAGCACAAGTTCGTTCCCATCTAGAGAATGTACCCCTTTTCTGGATTGCCTGCCCCCCCCCCACATCCATCAGACTTTTGGACAAAGTGGAGAGACGTGCAAGAAGGCTCATCTCTAGTCTTATAGTCTTGACCAAGTCTGATGGAACCGGCCTGAACATCAGAGCCTGCAACACCAGTCGTGATGATAGTGGTCCTACTGTTATGTATAAGTCAATACCCTGAAAGTTCCGTACCTGACCCAACTGCGTGGACTACCAGTAGTTGCCACCTGTAGCACTAATCTCTCACACTTCAACAGTCTCACGCTGGAAGTGCCTTTCTCAAGAACATCACTCCATCAGTAATCATCCATTCCTAGGATGTCTCGTATCTAGAACAAGTTCGCTAAACAGGTTGATATATGGGAGATTAGGTCAACTGATCACGTGGAAGGCTCTGGTATACAGTTGGCTACAGGCTTATCCTGTTCATTATAACATTGTTACCTAACATTGTTAATGAATAATAGCTGGTTGATCAGGTATTATTGAAAGCTATTGCTATTGAAGCATATAACAGGCTCATGATATAAATGAGCCTCTAGGAGTAGGTTTCAACTGAGCTGAGGCAGGATTACAGCTCTTGCTTGCAGTTTTACCAGATTCCTTATATGACAGTTTCCTATGTGATAGATTCAAAGTACATTCTCATGAAATAAATGAGTCTAGGAGCAGGCTTCAGATGAGCTAAGGTAGGATAACAGCTCTTGCTTGCAGTTTCACTAGCCAAGTCATTTGACAGCCCTTATGAACCCTAGTCTTAAAAGAGAAAGACACACAGGAGAAGAGAGAGAGAGGAGAAAGAGAAGAGAGAAGAGAGAAAAAGGAGAGAGAACTCTCTCCAGCATGGGAGGCATGTAGCATAAAACTGTTCCAACATGGGAGGCATGTAGCATAAAACTGTTCCAGCATGGGAGGCATGTACCATAAAACTGTTCCAGCATGGGCGGCATGCACCATAAAACTGTTCCAGCATGGGCGGCATGTAGCATAAAACTGTTCCAACATGGGAGGCATGTAGCATAAAACTGTTCCAACATGGGAGGCATGTAGCATAAAACTGTTCCAGCATGGGAGGCATGTAGCATAAAACTGTTCCAACATGGGAGGCATGTACCATAAAACTGTTCCAGCATGGGAGGCATGTAGCATAAAACTGTTCCAACATGGGAGGCATGTAGCATAAAACTGTTCCAACATGGGAGGCATGTAGCATAAAACTGTTCCAGCATGGGAGGCATGTAGCATGAAACTGTTCCAACATGGGAGGCATGTAGCATAAAACTGTTCCAACATGGGAGGCATGTAGCATAAAACTGTTCCAACATGGGAGGCATGTAGCATAAAACTGTTCCAACATGGGAGGCATGTAGCATAAAACTGTTCCAACATGGGAGGCATGTAGCATAAAACTGTTCCAACATGGGAGGCATGTGACAAACATCAATGTTATGGTGACAATCGGCACGAGTCACTACTGGTGAGCCACGAGGGAAGAATACAGGAGTACTTTGAGTAAGGTTCGGGCCAAATGGACACCAAGCGGCTTCATATTATTACATCGTTTGTGAGCGATGTGAGCAATGTTTTTTCCGGTCGCCTATGTCGACGGTAAGCAATACTACTAGATGGCCTCCCCCCACCCACCATCCCTCACACATCTCGCTCTCCCTCACGTCTCTACCTCTACCTCCCTGTTCCCTCTACCACTATTTCTCTGCTCCCTCTACCTGCCTCCTCCCTTGAGCACCGCCTAACACTGCCACACATACAATATACAACGTTAAACACAACTGTCAGGCATACAGCTTAAGCAAACATTCTAGAATTTAAATATTTATTTCCAAGAACGAAGGCTAGTTGACATGTCTTATAAACCTTACCGTGTGGTTACCTTGCCGTGATGCCCAGGATCAATGTTCCAGCAGCCCGGTCTCTGACTAGGCCGCCTGGTTGGTGGTCTGATCAACCAGACTGTTGGACGCGACTGCTTGCAGGCTGATGTAGGAATCACAGCCAGCATGATCAGGTAACCATCGGAGGTGTTTGTCGAGTTCGTTTGATTTTTAAACATGATGAGAGGTTGGCCAGTTATATGTAGCGGGAACGTGTTGAAAAGGCTCGAGCTTTAATGTTGATAGTTCTCTGTCAGCGTACCTATTGCATCTCTGCCTTTCAACGTGGGGTATTCTGCACATCCTGCCATGCCTCATGGTCTCATGTGGTGTTATTTCCGTGTGCAGGTTTAGAACCAGCCCTTCTAATATTTGTTAACTTGAAATTATTTTTTATTTCTCCCGCCTGCGGTCAAGAGATCCCATGTAGACACTTTAAATTTAAATTTTGCCCCCAGGGGCGAGTTTATTGGGCAGCGTCACTCATCTTGTGAGTGGACACACCGCCATAGTGACAGTATTGGGCAGCGCCACTCATCCTGTGAGTGGACACACCGCCATAGTGACAGTATTGGGCAGCGCCACTCATCCTGTGAGTGGACACACCGCCATAGTGACAGTATTGGGCAGCGCCACTCATCCTGTGAGTGGACACACCGCCATAGCAGCATGTACAACACTCCCCAATAGGAAGAAAACCCGCTGGGTTGTTCATCCTGTCACTTGTACCCAGACACAGCTGGGACTTGCTATAATTGTCTCAAGTGAACAGCTCCTCAAACAAGAAGAGTAACATCTGTCAATCCTTAAAATCTTACGTTATCTTGCGGGTGCAAAATGGGGAAATCTTTTAAGAACAGCATCAATATACTATTTGATACTATACATCAATATAATATTTGACAAATAGTGTTTTCCTAACTCAAACAATGTGGGGTTCATTATTCTACACATATTTCTAATGTATTTTATCAGTTCATATTCACGTAGATAGTGGTCAAGGCGGTGTCCGTCACTCTCACCACAGATTCTGCAACTTCGCTAATCAAATGTTGTTTCCATTCCATATCTCCATGGATATTTGTAGCCAAGACGGATTCTCGCTTTGATTGATTCTCTCCCGTGGCCACCTCCTCTTCATCTATAATGAATGTCCAAATCTTTTTCCTTGTAACTCATTCTTCTGAAGATGTATTATTAAATACGAAAGTACTTAAGGAAATTCCCGTTTCAATTCTTCCTCTGTGAACTGACACTGTCACATTTTTCATCACGTTAATTTTCGTGATTTTCACTCACTCACTCTCAGAGAGAGAGAGAGAGAGAGAGAGACAGAGACAGAGACAGAGAGAGAGAGACAGAGAGAGAGAGAGAGAGAGAGAGAGAGAGAGAGAGAGAGAGAGAGAGAGAGAGAGAGAGAGAGAGAGAGAGGAGAGAGAGAGAGAGAGAGAGAGAGAGAGAGAGAGAGAGAGAGAGAGAGAGAGAGAGAGAGAGAGGAGAGAGAGAGAGAGAGAGAGAGAGAGAGAGAGAGAGAGAGAGAGAGAGAGAGAGAGAGAGAGAGAGAGAGAGAGAGAGAGAGAGAGAGAGAGAGAGAGAGAGAGAGAGAGAGAGAGAGAGAGAGAGAGAGAGAGAGAGAGAGAGAGAGAGAGAGAGAGAGAGAGAGAGAGAGAGAGAGAGAGAGAGAGAGAGAGAGAGAGAGAGAGAGAGAGAGAGAGAGAGAGAGAGAGAGAGAGAGAGAGAGAGAGAGAGAGAGAGAGAGAGAGAGAGAGAGAGAGAGAGAGAGAGAGAGAGAGAGAGGAGAGAGAGAGAGAGAGAGAGAGAGAGAGAGAGAGAGAGAGAGAGAGAGAGAGAGAGAGAGAGAGAGAGAGAGAGAGAGAGAGAGAGAGAGAGAGAGAGAGAGAGAGAGAGAGAGGAGAGAGAGAGAGAGAGAGAGAGAGAGAGAGAGAGAGAGAGAGAGAGAGAGAGAGAGAGAGAGAGAGAGAGAGAGAGAGAGAGAGAGAGAGAGAGAGAGAGAGAGAGAGAGAGAGAGAGAGAGAGAGAGAGAGAGAGAGAGAGAGAGAGAGAGAGAGAGAGAGAGAGAGAGAGAGAGAGAGAGAGAGAGAGAGAGAGAGAGAGAGAGAGAGAGAGAGAGAGAGAGAGAGAGAGAGAGAGAGAGAGAGAGAGAGAGAGAGGAGAGAGAGAGAGAGAGAGAGAGAGAGAGAGAGAGAGGGGGGGGGGGGGGGGCCCGGGGGTCAACCAGTATGACCTAGTACACTGTGCAGGCCACCAGATAAGCAGCCCTGAGCACCTTCCCCGCCAGGAGCCTCCTCCACACCCCGCTACCACACCCACAACCTCCCCCCCACCCGGCCGCCCACACCAACCCCCACACCGCCACCATGCTCACCCTCCGCCCATACTCGCTCATACCTACCCTTCTAATGCACCCGACCACGTGGGCGTGCGTGGGCGGGCAAGTGTTGGTGCAAGCGAGGGCGGTGCCGGTATCACGACAAGTGCACAGTGGCGCCAGTGTGTTGGGGAGAGAGGGGGTGGGGGAGAGAGGGGGTGGGGGAGAGTGTATGGTGGGGGAGGGGGAGAGAAGGGGAGAGGTGAGAGCCTGTCCCCACTCCCCCCTACCTACCTCCATGCCCTTTCCACGATTTATCTTGAGATGATTTCGGGGCTTAGCGTCCCCGGGGCCCGGTCCTCGACCAGGCCTCCTTTTTCTTACACATCCCCCCAGGAAGCAGCCCGTAGCAGCTGTCTAACTCCCAGGTACCTATTTACTGCTAGGTGAACTGGATCTTCAGGGTGAAAGAAACTCTGCCCATTTATTTCCGTCTTCACCGGGGACCGAACCCGGAACCTCAGGACTACAAATCCGAAGCGCTGTCCACTCAGCTATCAGGCCCCTTAAATAAACAATGACCCTCAATTTTGCACCAATTACTATCACCCTAATTAACATAGCTCCCACCACAACCCCAGTTCCCGCGCCACAACCCCAGCTCCCGCGCCACAACCCCAGCTCCCGCGCCACAACCCCAGCTCCCGCGCCACAACCCTAGCTCCCGCGCCACAACCCCAGCTCCCGCGCCACAACCCCAGCTCCCGCGCCACAACCCCAGCTCCCGCGCCACAACCCCAGCTCCCGCGCCACAACCCCAGCTCCCGCGCCACAACCCCAGCTCCCGCGCCACAACCCCAGCTCCCGCGCCACAACCCCAGCTCCCGCGCCACAACCCCAGCTCCCGCGCCACAACCCCAGCTCCCGCGCCACAACCCCAGCTCCCGCGCCACAACCCCAGCTCCCGCGCCACAACCCCAGCTCCCGCGCCACAACCCCAGCTCCCGCGCCACAACCCCAGCTCCCGCGCCACAACCCCAGCTCCCGCGCCACAACCCCAGCTCCCGCGCCACAACCCCAGCTCCCGCGCCACAACCCCAGCTCCCGCGCCACAACCCCAGCTCCCACGCCACAACCCCAGCTCCCACGCCACAACCACAGCTCCCGCGCCACAACCACAGCTCCCGCGCCACAACCACAGCTCCCGCGCCACAACCCCAGCTCCCGCGCCACAACCCCAGCTCCCGCGCCACAACCCCAGCTCCCGCGCCACAACCCCAGCTCCCGCGCCACAACCACAGCTCCCACGCCACAACCACAGCTCCCACGCCACAACCACAGCTCCCACGCCACAACCACAGCTCCCACGCCACAACCACAGCTCCCACGCCACAACCACAGCTCCCACGCCACAACCACAGCTCCCACGCCACAACCACAGCTCCCACGCCACAACCACAGCTCCCACGCCACAACCACAGCTCCCACACCACAACCACAGCTCCCACACCACAACCACAGCTCCCACACCACAACCACAGCTCCCACACCACAACCACAGCTCCCACGCCACAACCACAGCTCCCACGCCACAACCACAGCTCCCACACCACAACCACAGCTCCCACACCACAACCACAGCTCCCACACCACAACCACAGCTCCCACACCACAACCACAGCTCCCACACCACAACCACAGCTCCCACACCACAACCACAGCTCCCACACCACAACCACAGCTCCCACACCACAACCACAGCTCCCACACCACAACCACAGCTCCCACACCACAACCACAGCTCCCACACCACAACCACAGCTCCCACGCCACAACGACACAAGTGTAAGCATAGCACAATGAGCCACCAATCACCAGCCAGCCTCACTGACCACAACACAACCCGTCTTCCTCACCCAACACCTCACATTCTTAACAGAATCCACAAACCCATAACAAATGCGACGTATTAGTCAACATCATATACACTGACGTTTTCTGTGTCTGCCGCGATAGGCTAGGTGGGTTGCTGGGGTTCGTAAGCTTCTGGATGGTCGTGGTGAAGTTAGGTTTATCGTTGTTGCATTATAATTCAACATTGCTAATGATCGAATTGTCTAATTTGCCATAAAAATGGTGGATTGTGGTGGCTTCTAAAACTTCCTCTTCCGGTACAGTCCACTTGACCACCCGTACAGGATACGCGCATTTCTTGACATTTATTCGACTCATTTGTATTTCCATCTATGCCCTCTTGCCCTACACTGTCTTCTCTACATTTAATTAGGAAGACGGTTCGAGCCCACGTTGTCTATTTGGCTAAATATATTGTATGTGGTAATTATCTCGCCGTGTTTCTTCACTCCTCAAGGGATGAGAGAGAGAATTCCCTGAACATATACTTGTTGCGTAACCCTCCTACCGCTGGCACCATTATTGTTCCAAACTTCAGCGCGCTTATACGTCTTATTATTTGGTGCTTCACAACTGGCGATTCCATTCTGGTGCTGCATACTGCAGTGTCGGCCCAACATAGGATTCTGTAAATGGGGAGGGTGTGCAGGTGTGGGAGGGAGTGTGCAGGTGTGAGTGCACTCACCTAGTTTTGCTTGAGGGGGTTGTGCTTTGGCTCTTTGGTCCCGCCTCTCAACTGACATTCAACTGGTGTACAGATTTCTGAGCCGCTTACTGGGCTCCATCATATCTACATTTGAAACTGTGCATGAAGTGCTTGACTAGGTATGGACTCCACGCTGGAGCCGCATACTCCAGGGTTGATCTTACGTATGTGGTATACAAGGTTCTGAATGATTCCTTACACACGTTGCTGAAGGCAGTTCTTATGTTCGGCAACCTTGCATACACCGCTGATGTTATCCTTTTGATGTGGGCTTCATAGGACAGGTCTGGTGTGATACCAACTCCCAGATCTTTCTCTCCTCCTGACTCCTGAAGGATTTCCTCTTCCAGCTCGTATCTAGTATTTGGGCTCCTGCTCCCTTTGTCTATCTTCATGGCTTTGTACTTGCTCAAGTTAAACTCTAGTAGCCATTTGTTGGACAATTCCTTCAGTCTGTCTAGGTCATCCTGTGGCCTCTTGCTGTCCTCCTCTGTCTTAATCCTTCTCATGATTTTATCATCAGCCGCAAACATTGAGAGGAATGAGTCTATACCTTCAGGAAGATTATTCATGTACAGTATAACAGAAACAGGACAGGTCTGAGTACAGAACCCTGCGAGACTCCGCTGGTAACATCACGCCAGTCTGAGGTCTCACCCCTCACAGCAACACTCTACTTCCTGTTGTTTAGAAAGGAAGCTCCCTTATCCAAGCTTTGGTAAAGCTCTTTTAACTTTTAACTTGCAACTGTTAATGTAATTTCATTTATATGTTGTTTAGACTCCCTTTATCCAATGGAGCACCCAACCACTTATTCCAGCTTGTTTCTCCAACTTATGCAACAGTCTCTTATGAGGTACTGTGTCAAAAGTTTTCTGACAGTCCAAGAAAATGCAGTCTGCCCATCCTTCTCTGTCCTGTTTAATGCTTGGTCATAGAATTCTATTAAGCCTGTGAGACACGACTTGCCTTCCCTGAACCCATGCTAGTGACGTGTTACAAAGTCCTTCTCTCCAGATATACTGCCAAGATTTTTCTCACGATCTTCTCCATAACCTTACATGGTATACAAGTTAAAGACACCGGACTGTAGTTTAGGGCCTCCTGCCTATCCCCCTTTTTGTGGATTAGGACTACGTTAGCTGTCTTCCAACTCACTGGTAAGTCTCCCATTTCCAGTGACTTGTTATAAACCATAGATAGTAGCACGCAAAGTGCTTCTGCTCCCTCTTTTAGCACCCATGGTGAGATTCCATGAGGTCCAACAGCCTTAGTCACTTCTAGATTAAGCAGATACCTCCTAACCTCGTCTCTGGTCATTTCAATCTCTTCCAAGTTTGCTTGGTTTATCGCCACCCCCTCTTAGTTCAGGGACTTCCCCTGGCTCTATTATGAAGACCTCCAGGAATCCCTTGTTGAGTTCTTCACACACATCTGTCACTCTGTGTATCCATCCTCTGACTTTTTCAGTTTCATTACCTTTTTTTAACGGTTGTTTTCCTCCTGATGTGGCTGTATAGCAATTTTGGTTGGGTCTTGGCTTTATTTTCCATGTCATTTCCAAACTGCCTCTCTACTTCTCTCCTCAAACTGAGGTACCCATTTCTGGCCCTCTGGTATCTCTGCTCTCTGGTGTCCTGTTATTTATGTAAGTTTCTCCATGCCCTTGTGCTTAGCTGCCTCGCATGCCTGACTGAACCACGGATTCCCCTTTTGCTTTTCTGTTTTTTTCTTTCTGGGCCAGGATAAACCTTTTTTTTGCCTCCTGTCACTTCTGGGTGATGTAGTCCATCATGCGTGGACATCTTCAAGAGAAAACTAAATAGTATTCATCAAAAAGTGCCGAACCAACCGGGCTGTGGTGGATAAGTGGGCTTGCGGGCCGCTGCAAGCAACAGCCTGTTGGACGAAGCTCTCTCAAGCCATGCCTGGCTTCGGGCCGGGCTTAGGGAGTGGAACAACTCCCAGAAACCCATCAAGTAGATATCAATCAGGTATGCCTTGTACAGACTTTCCACTGAGTTCTGTCTCCCATGGTATTCCTGTTATAAAATTTCTAATCTCATCATGGTTTCCCCTTCGATATTCCAGCCTTTTACTTTCCGGTTCATTCCTTGGATGGGATAATCCTACATTCACCGATACTCAAATGTTAGGACACTGTGGTCATTTATGCCTACAGGTGGGTTCTGAGTTGAATTCTTTTATGTTAAACTCATTCAGGATGAATACCAAATCAAGTTGACCAGACCAGGGGCCTCGTAGCCTGGTGGATAGCGCGCAGGACTCGTAATTATGTGGCGCGGGTTCGATTCCCGCACGAGGCAGAAACAAATGGGCAAAGTTTCTTTCACCCTGAATGCCCCTGTTACCTAGCAGTAAATAGGTACCTGGGAGTTAGTCAGCTGTCACGGGCTGCTTCCTGGGGGTGGAGGCCTGGTCGAGGACCGGGCCGCGGGGACACTAAAAGCCCCGAAATCATCTGAAGATAACCT
>NC_091150.1:29380705-29448205 GCF_040958095.1 Procambarus clarkii | reverse complement strand
AAGACAGAAGAGTAAGGGGAGACATGATCACTACCTAGAAAATCCTCAAAGGAATTGACCGGGTAAACAAGGATAAACTATTCAACACTGGTGGGATGCGAACAAGGGGACACAGGTGGAAACTGAGTACCCAAATGAGCCACAGAGACGTTAGAAGGAACTTTTTCAGTGTCAGAGTAGTTAACGGATGGAATGCATTAGGAAGCAATGTGGTGGAGGCTGACTCCATACACAGTTTCAAATGTAGATATGATAGAGCCCAATAGGCTCAGGAACCTGTACACCAGTTGATTGACAGTTGAGAGGCGGGACCAAAGAGCCAGAGCTCAACCCCCGCAAGCACAAATAGGCGAGTACAAATAGGTGAGTACACCGGCGGGTGACTCACCTGGACCAGAAGTATTGAACACCAAGATTCCAGTGATAATCTCTCCGTGTGATGAGGCAGCATGCTTGCTTTCACTCACACTCTAGTTAATTACATCAAAAATCTTCTTCTCACATTTCTTCTCACACCTACCAACTTACCCCCTCTGCCTGCCTACCTCTCTGCCTGCCTGCCTGCCTCCCTACCTCTCTGCCTGCCTGCCTCTCTACCTCTCTGCCTGCCTACCTCTCTGCCTGCCTGCCTGCCTCCCTACCTCTCTGCCTGCCTGCCTCCCTACCTCTCTGCCTGCCTGCCTCCCTACCTCTCTGCTTGACTGCCTACCTACCTCTCTGCCTGCCTGCCTCCCTACCTCTCTGCCTGCCTGCCTCCCTACCTCTCTGTCTGCCTGCCTGCCTCCCTACCTCTCTGCTTGACTGCCTGCCTACCTCTCTGCCTGCCTGCCTCCCTACCTCTCTGCCTGCCTGCCTCCCTACCTCTCTGCCTGCCTGCCTCCCTACCTCTCTGCCTGCCTGCCTCCCTACCTCTCTGCCTGCCTGCCTCCCTACCTCTCTGCCTGCCTGCCTCCCTACCTCTCTGCCTGCCTGCCTCCCTACCTCTCTGCCTGCCTGCCTCCCTACCTCTCTGCCTGCCTGCCTCCCTACCTCTCTGCCTGCCTGCCTCCCTACCTCTCTGCCTGCCTGCCTCCCTACCTCTCTGCCTGCCTGCCTCCCTACCTCTCTGCCTGCCTGCCTCCCTACCTCTCTGCCTGCCTGCCTCCCTACCTCTCTGCCTGCCTGCCTCCCTACCTCTCTGCCTGCCTGCCTCCCTACCTCTCTGCCTGCCTGCCTCCCTACCTCTCTGCCTGCCTGCCTCCCTACCTCTCTGCCTGCCTGCCTCCCTACCTCTCTGCCTGCCTGCCTCCCTACCTCTCTGCCTGCCTGCCTCCCTACTTCTCTGCCTGCCTGCCTCCCTACCTCTCTGCCTGCCTGCCTCCCTACCTCTCTGCCTGCCTGCCTCCCTACCTCTCTGCCTGCCTGCCTCCCTACCTCTCTGCCTGCCTGCCTGCCTCCCTACCTCTCTGCCTGCCTGCCTCCCTACCTCTCTGCCTGCCTGCCTGCCTCCCTACCTCTCTGCCTGCCTGCCTGCCTGCCTCCCTACCTCTCTGCCTGCCTGCCTGCCTCCCTACCTACCTCTCTGCCTGCCTGCCTCCCTACCTACCTCTCTGCCTGCCTGCCTCCCTACCTACCTCTCTGCCTGCCTGCCTCCCAACCTACCTCTCTGCCTGCCTGCCTCCCTACCTCTCTGCCTGCCTCCCTACCTACCTCTCTGCCTGCCTGCCTCCCTACCTCTCTGCCTGCCTGCCTCCCTACCTCTCTGCCTGCCTGCCTCCCTACCTCTCTGCCTGCCTGCCTCCCTACTTCTCTGCCTGCCTGCCTCCCTACTTCTCTGCCTGCCTGCCTCCCTACCTCTCTGCCTGCCTGCCTCCCTACCTCTCTGCCTGCCTGCCTCCCTACCTCTCTGCCTGCCTGCCTCCCTACCTCTCTGCCTGCCTGCCTCCCTACCTCTCTGCTTGACTGCCTGCCTACCTCTCTGCCTGCCTGCCTGCCTCCCTACCTCTCTGCCTGCCTGCCTGCCTCCCTACCTCTCTGCCTGCCTGCCTGCCTCCCTACCTCTCTGCCTGCCTGCCTGCCTCCCTACCTCTCTGCCTGCCTGCCTGCCTCCCTACCTCTCTGCCTGCCTGCCTCCCTACCTCTCTGCCTGCCTCCCTACCTCTCTGCCTGCCTGCCTCCCTACCTCTCTGCCTGCCTGCCTCCCTACCTCTCTGCCTGCCTGCCTCCCTACCTCTCTGCCTGCCTGCCTCTCTACCTCTCTACCTGCCTGCCTGCCTACCTCTCTACCTGCCTGCCTGCCTACCTCCCTACCTCTCTGCCTGCCTGCCTGCCTCCCTACCTCTCTGCCTGCCTGCCTCCCTGCCTGCCTGCCTGCCTGCCTCCCTGCCTGCCTGCCTGCCTGCCTGCCTGCCTGCCTGCCTCCCTACCTCTCTGCCTGCCTCCCTGCCTCCCTACCTCTCTGCCTGCCTGCCTCCCTACCTCTCTGCCTGCCTGCCTGCCTCCCTACCTCTCTGCCTGCCTGCCTCCCTACCTCTCTGCCTGCCTGCCTCCCTACCTCTCTGCCTGCCTGCCTGCCTCCCTACCTCTCTGCCTGCCTGCCTCCCTACCTCTCTGCCTGCCTCCCTGCCTGCCTGCCTGCCTCCCTACCTCTCTGCCTCCCTACCTCTCTGCCTGCCTCCCTGCCTGCCTGCCTGCCTGCCTCCCTACCTCTCTGCCTGCCTGCCTGCCTGCCTCCCTACCTCTCTGCCTGCCTGCCTCCCTGCCTGCCTGCCTGCCTGCCTCCCTACCTCTCTGCCTGCCTGCCTGCCTCCCTACCTCTCTGCCTACCTGCCTCTCTGGGTAGTGAAAATGGTTACAGTGAACCAAGACAGCGTATAGGGACGATGGTGTCAATGACAAGGAAAGTGTGTGTAGGGAAGACGAGCACCGCCAGGGGTCCATCTTGTGCATAAGTTTACTTTCCGGTGTAGACCAGTGTAGAATTTATATGCGATACAAAGTTAAAGGAAGAGAGGAGTACACTGGTGGTCAGCACGGCCTCCCTGACAGGGGGGAGGTATACTCGACACACACCTTCAAAGGTGTGCTGTCAGCCGGGCCGCCTGAACTGTGATCCACAGACCCTCCTCAGAGTAAGGAAAAGTCGCTTGGCAACATTGTGGCAACATTCACGTGAGGACGGCACAACGTTGAGAAGCCATCAGGCCACCAGGGAGCCGGCGGCTGAGAGGACAGAACACTGGACGCGTGATCCTCTGGTCCCTGGTTCGATCCCGGGCGCCGGCGAGAAACAATGGGCAGAGTTTCTTTCACCGTGATGCCCTTGTTACCTAGCAGTAAATAGGTACCTGGGTGTTAGTCAGCTGTCACGGGCTGGTTCCTGGAGGTGGAGGCGTGGTCGAGGACCGGGCCGCGGGGACACTAAAGCCCCGAAATCATCTCAAGATAACTTCAGGCCACCATTTGCCCTGCAAGCCATCACCTCATCAACGCCCGTGCCGCACACAGCACACGCCCACTACATTATATTGTCAGCATTTCTTGTCTGTTGACAACGGAACGGTAATTTATAAGACAAAATATCCGGGGTCAGGCCAGCCGCAGGACTCCCCCCGCTATAACGGGGGTCAGAGTGAAAGTGCGGGGATGGACTGGGTGGGTGGCATCACATCCCGACACATGGTACTGTAGTGCTCCCTACCATTCTACACACCTGTCCTGTTGGGCAGGTGTCTTGGTGCCAGCCAGTAACCATAAATGCTACAACCACAAACATGGCTCATAACGGGTTATTCATGCCCGTGCCACCTCTTGGATGGCTTCATCTTCATCAATCAATCAACATGACTCCACGGGAGACATCTCCCGTCACGCAGGGTGCAGTCGCACCTCCACAGATCTCCAGTATCAGCTCTTGATACTGGTAATGGCTCAAAAGGGCCACCACTTACGGGCTATTCATGCCCGTGCCACCTTTTGGGTGGCTTAATCTTTATCAATCAATCAATCAACATGACTCATCATTCACAGACGGGAGACATCTCCCGTCACGCAGTGTGCAGTCGTACCTCCACAGATCTCCAGTAACATCTATTGATACTGGTAATGGCTCAAAAGGGCCACCACTTACGGGCTATTCATGCCCGTGCCACCTTTTGGGTGGCTTAATCTTGATGATGATGATGATGATGATGATGATTCACAACTGACTTGTCGCAGGATGTTCTCAAAATGGCCATGTAAGCAAGAGCACATGGCTGTGTGACGTCACAAACAACCTGTCCTACAAAGAACGTCGCTTTTCGCTCGTATGCGTTCCTTAAGGCCAAAAATTGTCGTACTAGAAAATGGAAGCGGCTGACGTACTGTCCCGTTTTCTGTTTTAGGTCCTCTGGCTTAGTCTGGTAGATTAAGACACTTTAAATTAATCGTTTTCTTGACACTGGGGAAACCTTAGGACGGACTGTTAAACGGGCGTGGTCAAACAGTACACACGCGTTTCGACAACACTCGTTTTTTCTGCCGAAACCGGCAATATAGTTAGTCTAGGATGTATTAGCTGGGCTAGGCTGGGCTAGGCTGGGCTAGGCTGGGCTATAAAATCCGCTGGGGAGCAGTGGGATGCCCACTCCTATGGCAGGTAAGTTCACTACGGGCTCACCAGAGCCCGTGCTACTTGGACCTCGTTCCGAGTAGCTGAATCTATAACAACAACAACAATAGTGGGATGTGGCGTGTATCCCTGCGAGGCGTCACTGTCAACACCGCAAGCCATGAGCTCTTATCCTACATCACCTGATTGGGAAACGTAGCCCCAGAAAGTGATCTAGAAAGAAGTGGGCTTTGTTGAACACTTCAACTCTTGATTTGTTGTAAGACTACCTTGTTAAACAGAGCCTTACTAAGCTGTTACTAGGCCCAGGACAGGTGGGAAGTGTGTGGAGTAGGAGTGAGAAGACAGAAAGAAGGAAGTCGATAAGGAAAACGAGGACCAGAAAGCTCATGATTAAGATCAATCGGGGAACGAGGAGGAAGAGGAGAAAGTAACAAAAGGTAGAAGCTAATAAATAGAAAGGTGGAAGGTAGGAGTCTAGTCTGGATGTTACGTGTCCACAACATTCCCCTTGTCTGAGAACTCAATAGGGAAAACAATGAAATGTTGAAATGGAAGAAAATGCAGAATAGAACCAGTGAAGAGCAGAGGTGCCATAGGCACAATCAGAGAACACTGTATAAACATCAGAGGTCCGCGGTTGTTCAACGTCCTCCCAGCAAGCATAAGAAATATTGCCGGAACAACCGTGGACATCTTCAAGAGGAAACTAGATTTATTCCTCCAAGGAGTGCCGGACCAACCGGGCTGTGGTGGGTATGTGGGCCTGTGGAGTGGACCAAACTCTCACAAGTCAAGCCTGGCCTCGGGCCGGGCTTGGGGAGTAGAACAACTCCCAGAACCCCATTAACCAGGTATCAATGAGTATTTACACGGCTACACAGATGTGTATGATTACCACGTTCGTGTGAGGAGTCAGCTGTGATCCAGTCTCTACAGGTCAGGGAGCGACCGGTCAGGAGTTAGTCACCCCTGGTAAACTACGGATACATTAGGTAAACATCACCAAAGACACAGGAGTGAATAGTTATCTGGTACTGGGAGCGTTTTGCCACGGTGTTCGGGGAAGCTTGCGCGGTGAAGAGGTGCTCCACTTAACCCCAGGCCTGGTTCCCAAGGCCTTGGGAACCAGGCGCACCGTAAATAACTCTTCTCACCACTCAACACTCCCCAGAAGAGTGTCTTCAACCGCTCAACTGGTTTCCCCTGTGAGGAGAGAAGAGTTTAATAACGTTTAACTAGAGAGAGCAATATTGTGGTGGCCACAACTGCCAGACCAAGCTGGTAGCTTCCAGCTGGTATGTCAGGCCGGGACGCGCGCCCCGCCACATGGCTCCCCGTGTCCCACCAACACCGCCCGCAAATGTCACAAGCTTCGTATAGAAGCATGCGGAAACCGCCACCTGGATTCATTAAGTATTTACGAATCCATTTACGAAACGTGTACATCTTTCAACAGTCATGGCTGCCTTGTTTCCATTTAATAAACCGTTTACAAGTTTCGAAACTACACAATCTAAGATTATTGTTATAAACAAACCTCGCGGTGCTTCAGAACTGCCATTAATGCAAACAAAGCTGCAATGATTGTTGAAAGATACACAGGTTTCGTGGGCAAGGTAATTATCAGGAAAGAGCGCTAGGCCATTACGACTATATAGCACTTGGATAAGAATAAGGCCAGGATAAGAATCTGGGACAGGACGGGGAAGGGGGAAGGAATGGTGCCCAATCACTTGGACGGCCGGGGATTGAACGCTGACCTACAAGAAACAAGACCGTCGCTCTACCGTCCAGTCCAAGTGGTTGGGAGTTATGGTCGATGCTTGACTAACCCTGGCCCAATAAGGCTCCAAATAATCTTCGGAGCACAACAACGTACAAATGATACAAAAATACAACGTGAGAAACCTTTGCCAGAGAAACCCCCTAGAAAAGTGTCTCAGAAGTGAACAATGTTGCAAATACTAGAACTAAGAGGATTATACTATGAAGCTGGACCTTACCACACTTAAAGAGACGGTTTAGAAGTGACATGGCAACGACATATAAGATTTTACTGAAATTTGTTAAAGACAAGATCAGCATGATAGCACTGTACACACTACCACCCAACCTTAAACAATGCTACCTCATGCCATGCAGTGCAACCACATGCCATGCAGTGCAACCACATGCCATGCAGTGCAACCACATGCCATGCAGTGCAACCACATGCCATGCAGTGCAACCACATGCCATGCAGTACAACCACATGCCATGCAGTGCAACCACATGCCATGCAGTACAACTACATGCCATGCAGTGCAACCACATGCCATGCAGTGCAACCACATGCCATGCAGTGCAACCACATGCCATGCAGTGCAACCACATGCCATGCAGTGCAACCACATGCCATGCAGTGCAACCACATGCCATGCAGTGCAACCACATGCCATGCAGTGCAACCACATGCCATGCAGTGCAACCACATGCCATGCAGTGCAACCACATGCCATGCAGTACAACCACATGCCATGCAGTACAACCACATGCCATGCAGTACAACCACATGCCATGCAGTACAACCACATGCCATAGCAGTACAACCACATGCCATGCAGTACAACCACATGCCATGCAGTGCGATGCATGTCATGTGGTTGCACTGCATGGCATGTACTCACATGCCATACAATGCAACCTCGTGCCATAAAATACCATACATACCACCTTTACACACCATCCCAAGCAATACAACAGTGAAAAGTGAAGGTAAGTGCTCTGTGATGGCATGAAGTGATCAACACGAGAGCGTGTATCTGTGCTAGGAACAGGTCTGGCTCTACCAGGGAACACACACACCAGATATGACCCAGAGTATACCTGGAGTTAACTAACCCCCCCCCCCCCCCTCCCAAGTTAAAAATAGCTTAGCATACAGACAAAATAATGACGGGCAACCATTACTGGTTAGTAGAAAATAAAAGTACAGTATCGGTAATAAGTACATTATATTTAATATAAAAATAATATTTAAGACAACTTAATGGCTTGTCATTGTCTACTACTTCATAATTAATATTTCCTGTTGATGACTGCAGCCTTCACAAGATCCTTGGTGTGTACGTGACGAACTTAAAGAGGTGACAAATGTTACTTGGAGCATTTGGGTAATCTCTCTAAGTGCACATAACTAAATTACAACTTTCAGGAAACACGAGAATAAAACCAATTGATTCTCCTAAATATTTTGTACAGTCGAGGGAACTGGGTAATCTTGCACTGTATTCTCATTGGTCGGTTGGGGCAGTAGATGTGGCGTTAATGGGTAGTTCTGTCTTGATCTTGTTGAGGGTAAAAAAGCTTGAAGGCTCCATGTTACCCAATACACTCCCCTCCCCCACACTATACAATGCTCCAGCATGATTCAGTATCATACGTTGAACCAATTTGCTGAACCATACACACACCTAACGTGCGACCACACACACCAACAAGCCCCAACACCCTTTTACGCACCTATAAACTCACAGTAAATCAAAACAAGCCTCGTACACACACACACACGTACGTACACCTGCTGATTGACGGTTGAGAGGCGGGACCAAAGAGCCAGAGCTCAACCCCCGCAAACACAACTAGGTGAGTACACAGCCAGAGTAGTTAACAGATGGAATGCATTAGGCAGTGATGTGGTGGAGGCTGACTCCATACACAGTTTCAAATGTAGATATGATAGAGCCCAGTAGACTCGGGAACCTGTACACCGGTTGATTGACGGTTGAGAGGCGGGACCAAAGAGCCAGAGCTCAACCCCCGCAAGCACAAATAGGTGAGTACAGCGTACCTTGTATCCATCCACCTGGTGGCTCCAGCACGGGGTCAGCCCACGGGGTCACCCCACGGGGTCACCCCACGGGGTCACCCCACGGGGTCACCCCACGGGGTCTTCACACCCACTCCACTCACCTGGGAAAAGAAGAAGAAAATATAAACAAAATGATTAAGTTAAATATTAAATTTCAAATACGTTGAAAAAAACGTTAACTGATCTCATCACAATATTTACGTGAATTTCCCAGAGACCCACCATGTTTAGTGGCCTCGATGGGGACAGGAAGCCGATTGGTTGTCAATGGTCCTCCCAATCTTCATGAGGATTTTTTCCAGCTGAATTTAACTCATCACAATGAGGAGCACTATAACTGACCTCAGCACAAAATAGAGTTCTATAATTGACCTCATCACAATATAAAATTCTATAACTGACCTCAGCACAATATAGAGTTCTATCATTCTATATATGCCTGAAAGGCTGCGCACATTAGTGGCTTTAGGCATAGTATATATTTGATCTATCTACAAATCTACCATTCTACTTGTAACTCATTTTGTACGTATGTACTTTTCCCTAAACATTATTGTTATTATTATTATTATTACTACTCCTTTTGACTACCGTTTTTTGGTTCCGGGAATCAATGTGTCTGCGGCCGATCTAACCAGGCCTCCTGGTTGGTGGTCTGATCAAGCAGGCTGTTAGACACAGTTGCTCGCAGTTTGACGTATGAATCACTGCCAGGTTGATCAGGCATTCTTTGGGGGCGTTTATCAAGTTCTCTTTTGAACACAATGAGAGGTCGGCCAGTTATGTGGAGAGAGGGAGAGAGTTGAACAGTCTTAAGTCAACTGAGATATAGAATTCATTCTCAGTGTACCTGACTGCACCTCGACTCTCCAAAGGAGCTACTCTGCACATCCTGCGATGCCTCCTGGTCTCAGGAGTTATTATTTCTCTGTGCTGATTTGGAACAAGGAAGGAATTATCAAGGGAAAGCGCCAAGCCATTACGACTATATAGCACTTATAAGGGGTCAGGATAACGATTTGGGATGGGACTGGGGGAAGGAATGGTGCCCAACCACTTGGACGGTCGGGGATTGAACGCCGACCAGCATGAAGCGAGACCGTCGCTCTACCGTCCAGCCCATGATTTGGAACAAGTCCTTTAAATATTTTCCAAGTGTAAATTATTTTTATCTCTCGCCTGCGCTCTGAAGAATACAGACTTAGAAATTTAGACGTTCCCAATAATTTACATTTAATGAATGGAACTGGCCAGTAAATGATATCTGCACGTTCTCCAGGTCAACAATTTCTCCAGCTTTAAATAGATCTGTTAATGAGCAACATCTTAACCAGGAGCCCACTAGTGTCTTAAAAAGTGCCATCATTGGTGTACCAGATCTGGTTTGAAGTGTTCTTATACTTTTTCTTGCAGTTCGAATAGCTACTTTGTGTTCTTTAAAAGTAAGGTCATTGTGAATGCTGCCATACATGACAACTACTACGCCCCATCAGGACCTAGAGCAGGGCCGGTGTGCCCCGAGCATCAAACATCCTGATGGCAACATCGCCAAGTAACCTTAATAAAGATTAGCATATTAAGTAATAAGACGCGCCGCCAAGCCTTCTTTTGATAACTGCTATATCAAGGCAAGGGGGGAGGGAGATCCGGGTGTACTCCTCTAAGTGTGCCTACAGGGTCGAGCTTTTGTTCTTGGACTGCTCCGCGTGTACTCACCTAATTGTGCTTGCGGGGGTTGAGCTCTGGCTCTTTGGTCCCGCCTCTCAACTGTCAATCAACTGGTATACAGATTCCTGAGCCTACTGGGCTCTATCATATCTACACTTGAAACTGTGTATGGAGTCAGCCTCCACCACATCACTTCCTAATGCATTCCATTTATTAACTACTCTGACACTGAAAAAATTCTTTCTAACATCTCTGTGGCTCATCTGGGTACTAAGTTTCCTTCCACCTGTGTCCCCTTGTTCGTGTCCCACCCGTACTGAAGAGTTTGTCTTTGTCCACCCAGTCAATTCCCCTGAGAATTTTGTAGGTGGTTATCATGTCTCCCCTTACTCTTCTGTTTTCCAGGGATGTGAGGTTCAGCTCCTTTAGCCTTTCCTCGTAGCTCATTCCTCTCAGTTCCGGGACGAGCCTGGTGGCATACCGCTGAATCTTCTCTAACTTTGTCTGGTGTTTAACTAGGTATGGACTCCAGGCTGGAGCTGCCTACTCCAGGATTGGTCTTACATAAGTGGTATACAGGGTCCTGAACGATTCCTTACACAAGTTTCTAAAGGCAGTTTTTATGTTGGCCAGTCTAGCATATGCCGCTGATGATATCCTTTTGATGTGGGCCTCTGGGGACAGGTTCGGTGTGATATCAACCCCCCCGATCTTTCTCTCTATTTGACTCTTGCAGGATTTCACCTCCCAGATGATACCTTGTGTTCAGCCTCCTGCTCCCTTCGCCTAATTTCATTACCTTACACTTTCCTGAGTTAAACTTTAGCAGCCATTTTCTAGACCATTCCTCCAGTTTGTCCAAGTCATCCTGTAGTCTCTGTCTATCTTCATCCGTCTTGATTCTTCTCATAATTTTTGCATCATCAGCAAACATTGAGAGGAACGGATCTATACCCTCCGGAAGATCGTTTACATATATTAGAAACAGGATGGGTCCAAGTACTGAGCCCTGTGGGACTCCGCTGGTGACATCTCGCCACTCTGATGTCTCCCCCCTCACCGTTACTCGCTGTTTCCTGTTGGCTTAAGTACTCCCTTATCCACTGGAGCACCTTCCCTTTTACTCCTGCCTGATGCTCCAACTTTTTTAACAGCCTTTTATGGGGTACTGTGTCAAAGGCTTTTTGGCAGTCCAGGAAAATGCAGTCTGCCCACCCTTCTCTTTCCTGCCTAATTTTTGTTGCCTGGTCATAGCATTCTATTAAACCTGTGAGGCACGATTTACCATCCCTGAACCCATGTGTTGGTGGTGTGTTACAAAGTTATTTCCCTCCAGATGCTCTACGAGCCTTTTCCTCACGATCTTCTCCATCACCTTGCATGGTATACAAGTTAGGGAAACTGGCCTGTAGTTCAGTGCCTCTTGCCTGTCACCCTTCTTGTATATTGGGACTACGTTAGCTGTCTTCCAACTTTCTGGTAAGTCTCCTGTTTCCAGTGACCTGTAATACACCATAGAGAGTGGCACACTTAGTGCTTCTGCACCTAACTTTAGTATCCATGGTGAGATTCTGTCAGGCCCAACAGCCTTTGTCACATCCAGCTCCAGCAGACACCTTTTGACCTCATCACTAGTGAGGTCAAATTCCTCCAAGGTTGCTTGGTTTGCCTCCTCCTCATTTAGTGCAGGGGCTTTTCCTTATTCTATTGTGAAGACCTCCTGGAATCTCTTGTTGAGTTCTTCACACACCACCTTGTCATTCTCTGTATCTGTTCTCCCCTTTTCTCAGTTTCATCACTTATTCCTCATCACCCATGTTCGCTTCATCACTCTGTGTGTGTATGTGTGTGTGTGTGTGTGTGTGTGTGTGTGTGTGTGTGTGTGTGTGTGTGTGTGTGTGTGTTTGCTTGCTTTCCACCCATCCAATTAACCAAACTGCCAGCCATCCAAGCAGCCCGTCTTGCACGCTCTCGTTATAAGCCAACGGGGGCAAGAGGACTGTGTTTATACTTTCTCCCGGTGCCTTGTATACAACTTGGGTGGCGCCAAGGTCACTGTACTCACCTAGTTGTGCTTGCGGGGGTTGAGCTCTGGCTCTTTGGTCCCGCCTCTCAACTGTCAATCGACTGGTGTACAGATTCCTGAGCCTACTGGGCTCTATCTACACTTAAAACTGTGTATGGAGTCTGCCTCCACCACTCTCACTCTCTCACTCTGTGTGTGTGTGTGTGTGTGTGTGTGTGTGTGTGTGTGTGTGTGTGTGTGTGTGTGTGTGTGTGTGTGTGTGCGCGCGCGTGTGTGTGTGTGTGTGTGTGTGTGCGTGTGTGTGTGCGTGTGTGTGCGCGTGTGCGTGTGCGTGTGCGTGTGCGTGTGCGTGTGCGTGTGAGTGTGTGTGCGCGTGTGTGTGCGCGTGTGTGTGTGTGCGCGTGTGTGTGCGCGTGTGTGTGCGCGTGTGTGTGCGTGTGTGTGTGCGTGTGTGCGTGCGTGTGTGCGTGCGTGCGTGCGTGCGTGCGTGCGTGCGTGTGTGCGTGCGTGTGTGCGTGCGTGTGTGCGTGCGTGTGTGCGTGCACGCGTGCTGGTGTTCTCATCCTCGCCCCTGTACCTCCAATCACTAGAATAATTACTGTTGCTGTTTTAATATTTGAGTACGTTAATAATAATTTGTACATATTAATATTTTTAAAGAATTATTTTAACTACCATCAATATCATAATTATTCACATTTTTCACTGACTTTAACGCAGCTCTTATATACGGCTGTATTATTTAAACTTCTACATTTATTAGGAACAATTGAATTCTCTGAAGATTCTGCTAGAGAGCTTTCTCCAAACCAAAACTGTGGCTTGGATTAATTAAGACGAATAAAAAAAGGTTAATTAAATTAAGTCGCTTTCTCTTCAACTGCCTGCGAAAAATCTACACACACACACACACCGGTGTGTATGTGTACTCACGTAATCACACACACACACACACACACACACACACACACACACACACACACACACACACACACACACACTAGCCTGACCACCACAAACAGCCCCTCTAATCCTTCCCCTACCACAAACAAACTCACCCCTCTCTACCACAAACGCCCACACCCCCACCCTTGCCCCGCCTCCAAAGAAGGGCCCCACACACACAAGGCAGAGCTCACTGCACCCCATACAAGAATTGGTGTGGTGGTGAGGCGCGCCTGACGTTCCCACAAGTGATTACAAACACGTGTGTATGAGAGAGCACTTCATTCACACCAACCACAGTCATGCAGAGCACACTGTATAAAGCACGCCACGTGTACACCTGACCATGCATGCGTAAGACAACACGTGCACATAATGTTGACGGGTTCTGGCCTTCACTCCCCAATATTACTGACCTACTACAACTTGCTTCATATCACTCCTCTGCTCGCTATCACTCGTTTGCTCGCTATCACCTCGTCTGCTCGCTATCACCTCGTCTGCTCGCTATCACCTCGTCTGCTCTCATGGCTCGGATATTTCTTCATTGTAATTGGCTTTCAAATTCTCCCCTAATACGCATCCATCTCCCCCATTTCTGTGTGTCGCTCCTTCCCACACCTTAGACATGGCTGTCATCTCCAGCATGATGCTTGCTGTACTTGCGAGGTGTGGCGTGGTGAGAGAGGCAGCGCTGTGACAGGGCCGGGCAGGACCTTGAGACGCTGTCCAGGAGCCAGTCTCCATTACGCCAGCTATTGTTCATTTCTTACGGTGCGGTGGGAGTGAGCAGCAGTTGGGGGGTAGAGGGGGGTGGGGTGAGTGTGTTGGGGGGGGGGGCGAGTGTGTTGGGGGGGGGGGGGGATAATGGGGATCAAACCCAACTGATCAGAAATATTGATATAGACGGATCAATAACGTTACTGGCAGCGTATATTAATACACAAGGATGTGCTGTTTCAGGGTTTATTCAGCCCTTCAGTCTCTACCTCTAACTTCAGCGAGAGATCTCACGTTATGAGTGGCGCCGCCCCGCTCTTGTGCCAGGTAAGTTACGGGCTCACCATAGCCCGTGCTACTTGGAACTTGTTCCGACTAGCTGAATCTTTAACAGAGTAGCGCCGCGTATCAGCGGTATACTGACGGCTCTGTGGAAGGTGGAGGATGTACCCGATGTGCACGTAATGTACTTCAATCTTCTCTCGCTTGTACAGCACTATAGGGCTCACTTCCTAAACCCATTGTGTGCCTCTGTAACCCTTTCCCCCCGCCGCCCACGAGATAGGTATGGGGTGTACCTACCTACCTTGGTTACCTTGAGGTGCTTCCGGGGCTTAGCGTCCCCGCGGCCCGGTCGTCGACCAGGCCTCCTGGTTGCTGGACTGGTCAACCAGGCTGTTGGACGCGGCTGCTCGCAGCCTGACGTATGAGTCACAGCCTGGTTGTTCAGGTATCCTTTGGAGGTGTTTATAATAAAGAAATTAAATGAAAAAACATACAGCAGTGAAGCGTGTCAGTGAGTGGGATAGTACGACTCAAACCCAACATGCAGGCATATACCTCGTCACTGAATGTTTAAAAGACAAAGGCAGTGAACTTATAGCCAAGACTAGCAGAGTCCACTTCTGGCACTGGAAACACACATTGTATTAACACACTAAAAACAGTGAAATTCGAATGAATGTTTAACTGCTAAATAAAATAGATTTGAAATTAAATTTCCTTGAATACCATCACATGGTGGCATCTGAAGTGATCAAGATGATGTTGAAATTAATGTTCAATTAAAATTTTACTCGCCTAACACATTCACTGAAAGCTGAAGCATTAAATTAATACCACAACACAAGCTAATCACGTCATGATCGCTAGAAATCACTAGAACGCGGTTCAAAGTCACCTCATTGCCCCAAATGATTTTCTCATTCAACATTATGATGAACTACTGTTAGGAGACCTTTATATATGTAGTCAGTAAAGCAAGAACGTGGCAATGTGAAGTTTTAGTGGCCCGAGTGCACCTGGAACACACACACACACACGTGGCAACTTTCCAAAACTCGTATCGTGTACACAATGTATCAGCGTTGTAAAGGAGAAAATATGCATTCCCTTTAATCATTATATTGCAGATCATCCCATAATGACTGAGACTTCCGACCCCCTGGATTGAGATGTTGAACTCTATATATACCATCTGAATACTGCAACAATCGACGACATGCTGGACCTGTAGCCAAGATATACTATGTACCACAACAATTATGTAACATGTGATGTAATTATAACCTCAGCTTGTGAAAGCCTATTAATCCCCTTTTGTGATTGGTGGTCAATAATCTGCTACACTGTTACCTAACAGATCTCTAACCCTGCCCAAGCAGGACTAACAATTTTATACATGCTGGTTCGCACTATAAATGAATGGCCACGTCTGTGGTAGAAAATATACACACTAATTTGTTGTAAGCGCCGGAATGAAGTGTCCTCGGCCACCTTGCTCTGAAGGTGCTACTTTTCTAACCCGACAACAGGCCTTTTGATTGCTCTAGTTTTGAGTTAGTTTACCATCCCTGCCAGACCAACACTAGTGCTCCACTTCACCCTGGCAAAACTGCTGGCCTACACAATGTACAAAGAGCATTTACTGGCTGAAATTATTCAGTAGAACACCTAAATTACTGGGTACGCTTATAAAACTTGTAACTATTTCCTAGAACATGATAGAGAGGGAGCAAGAGAGAGAAGGAGCAGGGGGGAAGAGAGGGAGCAGGGGGGAAGAGAGGGAGCAGGAGAAAGAGGGAGGATTTAGACAAGAAATAAACAATAATTTGGGTAAAGGTTTGGAGTTGTTCAGTAAAAGTTAACAAATGTCATTATAAAAGTAAACACAAGGTAATACTAATATTTAAGAAATAGGTTGGACTATTACACGCGTGGGAGTGGCTGGACACAGCCATACAGCAGTTGCATGATATGGCTAAGAAACTTTCTGTACGTTACTTTTATGTTTTATTTCCCCATTTACTGTTAGGTGCTCAGGGACGAACAGTCAAGGAATGGTTTCTAATCATTCTACTTGATATACTTGATATATATGTATATGTGCTTCCGCCTACAGTTTAGACCTATTGTCTTGTGTATGACCCTCTCTCCTGCGTGACAGTCAATACCAGCTTTATCTTCACTTTAATAAGACTTAATTGAAATCCTCAGATTAGGCAAAACTGTAATTAATTTTCCCAATAAAGATTTTAATAATAATAAATTCTACTTCGTCCAGGACTCGAACCCTAATCTTCAAGAGGAAACTTGATTCTTTCCTCCATGGAGTGCCGGACCAACCGGGCTGTAGTGGGCATGTGGGCCTGCGGGCCGCTCCAAGCAACAGTCTGGTGGACCAAACTCTCACAAGTCAAGCCTGGCCTCGGGCCGGGCTTGGGGAGTAGAACAACTCCCAGAACCTCATCAACCAGGTGTCAACCAGGTATCTGGTATAATGAATAGTAAGGAATTATTATAAAATATAGCTAAAAACAAATATTCCTAGGCCTAGTATAGCACACACACATGTACTATATTAGGTCTCAGATATCGTGTATTAGGCCTAGGAAGGTTAGGTTCGTTTACTTTGTCAAAGCAACACAAGAAAAAATCAGATTTATCCAACTCAATAATACAAATTTCTAATTTCCTGACTTTTTAGCATTGTACATTTAGCATTTGCATGCATTAGCATTTAGCATTTTTTTCGCTGTAATATACGTTTTAAGTTTTTAGCAAGAGGCGAAGAATTGCTACAAATGTCCAGACTCTACCAGCAACTCGGTCAAATACCAGAGAGGACACAAACACAGTGGCCTCCTTACCAGAGTCTCAGATATTAACACCAAGTAAAGCATCCAGCACTTCCACAAACACGATAACATCATTTTTATTTGCCAACATCCAGGGTATAAAAACACGCAAATCTAACAAAAGTGCACTTCATCGCTGGCCTCCTATATGAGGCAAATGCAGTGTTTGCAGCCCTAACGGAAACCCACACCAAGGACTACCATAATGGTGAAATATGGAGTACAATCTTTTCAGATGTGACAGGAAACACAGGCTACAGGGTGGGGTCAGCCTCTACATCAAAGACACACTCATCTGTACTGAGCTGCTAAACACCACAAACGATATGGCGAAAGTGCCGATAATCAAAATAGAGATCTTAAATATAATTATTGTCCTTGTAATTAAGTCACCGAAGGCAAAACACCAGCAGTTTAAAGACCAACTAATGAAAATAGAATATTGCTTAGAAAACCTCACAATCATCATCCTGCTTGCGAACTTAAACCTACGGCACCTGAAATGGAAGACCCTAACTAATACAGTTATAATATCCGAGAGAATTCCGGGTTCTGACAAATTTGCATGTCTAAATGAACAGGCACATGCAAATGACCTGCTACGGATGTGCGACAGGTTTGCCTTAAACCAGCAAATAGTAGAACCAACTAGGAAGGAGAACACGCTGGACCTCATTTTCACAAATAATGAGGAAGAGATTAGCAATATAATGATTACAAATACGTGTTACTTAGATCACAATCTAATTGAAGTTCTGACAAGCATAGGGAATAGACCTTCAAAACCATTCCAGATTCCCGGTGGAGGAGATTTCAGCAAATTCAACTTCAATAATAAACAAATAAACTGGGAGCAAATAAACCAGGACGTCACAGAAATAAACTGGGAAGAACAGCTAGAAAATGCAAACCTCCTGAACCAGTGCCTGGAAACAATAAGCTCAGCAGCAGAAATATGCTCAAACTGTATATGTTTCGAGACATACTCCAAACATATCTGCTTTTCAAACTTCCTCACTTTTTTTCGGGGGGGAGGGGGGGGGGTCAATAATCTACATGGTATATTCTCCAACTTTTCCTAATAGAAAAACATCTTAACATGAGCACATAACATTAATACATTCAAAATTTCGCATTTTCAAATGAAAATGTAAATTGTAAAATACCAATTGTAGTTTTGTTTCATTGTGGTCTCAAGAGTAGCTTATGATCTTCATTTCCGTGTTGTAGATTTTAGTTTGGGAGTATAATTTACTGTAAAAATATTCGTCCATGTGGCCTTTTAAATATGGGCACGCTCTAGACGTAAAACTCGGAAGGTTTTGCGTTTATATGAAAACTAAGAGGGGGTTGTAGAATAAAGAGCTTTGCGCATAATGTGAAAATGGTGAGAATTGTTCAGAAACTATTTTTAATTAGGTCTCAAAGTTGAAAATCTTGTTCACAGAGAAGAATGAAGTTCAAGTTCTCGGCATTATATATAATCGTTCTACTTCGTGGATTTCATTGTACGTTTTAATATACATTGTTTAATATGCATTTGTACTCGAATATGTGAAAAGTTGTAGGTCAATGTGTGTTGAAATGAAGTCGAGAAAAAATAACCTTCTCCCCCCCCCCCAAAAAAAAAAAAAAAAACAAATAGGGACAGGAATAATGGGTTAGGGATAACAAACATATATATTTCAGTAACTTTATATAAATGACAAGGCCCTAATTTGGTCCCCATTCAGCAAAACAACTTACAGAGACAGAAAATAGAGTTTGCAGTCTGAAAATAACTATGCCAAAAAAAAATTAAGTCAAATTCTCTCAACTGTGGCTGATTCACATGTTGACCAATTTCGTTCCAATTTCACATCCTTAGTGACGGGTATGCATTCTCCAAGAGTTAGATCCACAACAAAATCAGCTGAGAAACACAAGAGAGAACAGCAACAAAAATGGTTGACATTGGTGGACATCAGAAATATTGGCATATGAGTTGTGCCCTATGTATTGTTTTTAATGTGTAATTAAATACAAAGAATGTACTTATACGATATAATAATAATATACAGCAAAATAACATACTAACTCATTATTATTTGTGTGAAATTTTATCCTCCAGGTGGCACTCGAGTAATGCTAGAAGTCACCAGCTGCAAATCCACGTGCGGACCCTCTTTACTACTACTACTGTACTCCTTTTCTTTGTGTGTCGTACAGGTACTTGCATCTCTATCACTGCATTATCCCAGAGTTCCACTAACTAGGAGGTGTTATTGTTATCGTCAGTACCGCTTACGAATCGATTTTGTATTTTTTTTTAATTCGTATAAAATTCATTTCTTAACATATTGGGATGAAATTTTCACGACGCTGATGCCAAATAACATTAGATTTGTTTAACATTTTACGCTATATTTCATATTTGGACGAGTATTTTTGCATTGTCGGCCCCTTAATTTGAATATGAAAATGTTCTGCATTGTTTAATTCTTATATTCTTATATTTGGCATATGAGTATTTAGTGATTAATATATGATATGATGTGCAAATCAATTTAGGTGTATGTGCAGTTATTTAGAAGGAACAGAAGTATAGGAAAATGTCCTGTGACCTATAGTTAGTATGAAGGGCCAGGTTTCATATTTGCACAGTAAAATACCGTGAGCTTCTATCTTTTTAATCAGTCTTTCATGTGGCACTGTATCAAAAGCTTTGCTAAAGTCAAGGTACACAATATCACAAACCTTACCGCTATTACCTGCCTCAACTATGCTGGAATAAAATGATAAATTTGTTAAACATGAACGGCCGCTAGTAAAACCATGTTGTGAATCATTTATTAATTTATATTTTTGAAGATGAAGACGAATGGTATTTGCAATTATCGATTCAAGCAACTTTCCCACAATAGACGGCAAGCTAGTTTGACAAGTGATCTATCTCCTTTCTTGAAAATTGGTGCCACATTAGCAACCTTCCACGACTCTGGCACTCTGCCAGCCTCTAATAATTTATAAAATATGGTAGACAGTGGCTCGTAAAAGCTTCTCTTTGCATTCTTTAAGCATCCTGGCAAACACTTCGTCCGGCCCTGGGGATTTGTTTAGCTGGAGTTTCACTATTTGTTTAATATCCTCCTTGGTAACTGCTAAACTAGTCAACCTGTTCTCTTCCCCACCCACATATACTTGTTCAGCTGAAGGCATAGTGTTAAGTTCCTCTTTAGTAAATGCAGATAAAATATTTATTTAAAATACTACTCATATCTTCGTCATTATCAGTTACCTGACCTGTCAGTTTTTAATGGACTAATTATTTCCCTAATGTTCGATAAAATTGAAGAAAACACTTTAGGATTTGTCTTTGCTTGCCCTGATATGCGAAATTCATAGTTTCCTTTTTGCCCTCCTTAACTTTTTTAATTTTTTTTTTAATTTTTAACCAGTTGGACTAATTCTTGTTCTAAACCGACTTCCCCATTATTAATCCTTTTTGTACCAAGCTCTCTTTCTACTTATAAGGTTCTTCAGATTCTTTGTTACCCATTTCAGGTCATTATTATTCGATCTATTAAATTTGTATGGTATACTACGTTCATGTGCTTTGCTTAGAATATTTTTAAATAAGTTATATTTTGAATCCACATCGAAATCCCTTTTTACGTCACCTATCGCTGGGTTCAAGTCTCGCTCCAAGAACGACCCACCCCACATGCCCAAGACTTTCCAATCTATTACTCACAAAAATTATTAGGCCATGGAAGAATGGCTTTCCCTTAGAATGGAAGGAAAGGAGGAGAAAGAGGAGAGGGGAAGAGTATGGGATCAAAGAGAAGGCAAAGATGGGGAGTGGGATAGCGAGAAAAGTGAAAAGGGTAGAGACGATACGGAGGACAGGGAAGGGTTGAAGGAAGGGTTATGAGGGAGAGAGAGAGAGAGAGGCGTGACAGGGAAGAGCGGTGGAAGATTACCAATTATCCACGACGCTGTAGATGCGCTGGCCGGTGCCTGCGTCATCACTCCTCCACCACCCATAACACTCTCCCTCCCCCTACCCGTCCCACAACCTGGCCTGGTAACTCACCCCCAACACTCGCTGGTCTGGTTACTCACCCCTCCCCCAACATTTCTTACCCCAGGTCACCTGGTCACTCACCCTCCAACAATCCCTACCCCTGGACACTCACCCTCCAACATTCCTTACCCCTGGTTACTCACCCCCCCCCCAACATTCCCTACCCCTGGTCACTCGCCCTCCAACATTCCCTACTCCTTGTTACTCACCCCCCAACACTTATTTCCCTGGTACTCAACCCCCCCCCTTCCCAAACTCATTTCCCTGGTTACTGGTCTGTTAGCTGATACTCCCAACACTATCTGGCTCTGTTCCTCACCAGAACAGGAACAGGTGTAAAGTGTGCCAGTGCAGGCTTCTGATCACAGGCTTCTTTATGACCAACCTTCCTGTGAGACGGGGATTATTAATATCACAATCTACATTATTAATATCTCTTGACGCTATGTGATCCATACACACAGTGTAGCTGTATAAAAAAAAACATTTGTACTGTACTAATGGTAATAAAAATATATCCAAACCAAATACTGAAACTAGAGGTGTAGCGATATATGTGTAGCTGATTATCGGTGTTTGTATTATTAGTTAATAAAGACACTAAAGTGTCTTTATTAACTAATAATAATTAGTAATAATAGGCACTCCTCTGGCACCAAGCATTTCCTGCACTCAGCACATGTCACACTCCCGGAGCCGACAACCCACATGCCTCCTCCCATCTTTTTACCAAAAGGCGCGCACACACACAACAGCTTTGTCTGGGGGCAGGGAGCTGGATACAAGGGACTAAATGGCAAAGGAAAGCCCCTCCTAAAGTCGGGAGGCTGAGATTACACACAACTTGTAAGTTCTGCCAATTGTGGCTGATCTTAAGACCCATTACCCAGATAATATCAGTTGCATAATGCATGGTTGGCTTGCTTAAAGACAATCTTCAGAAATTTTAACAATGGATCAGTAACAACTCCCTATACAACCCGTCCTCCTGTTTAGATGTGTTCGTGTTTGCAACTATGCGCACCATAGTATGAACATTGACGTACTAAGCAATTAGATAGTAGAACTTTGTACTATTCACTTTATAGTCGAAAAAAATGAAGCTAAAAACAAACTTAAATATTACTAGGCCTAGTATAGCGCGCACACGTCATATAAAAGGCCTTAGATTGCATTTATTAGGCCTACGAAGGTTAGGTTAGTTTGTCTTGGCAACATAAGTAGAAAATCATTACCAGTTTATCCGAATTCAATAGTAACGATTTCTAGTTTCTAATTAGGTTGTACATCGGTATATGTACTATGGTCCTCATCCTTCCAATAAGTACTACCAAAACAAGAGGATGGGCATGTACCTATACCACATGTCAGCCCCTATGTGGTATACTGTCTCACGTATGAATTACAACACGGCTCATGTGGTATCTTTTGGAGGCACTTATCAAGTTCCTTTGAAGACACCGAGGGACTTTTTTTTTTTTAATCTTGAGCCCTTAATGCTGATAGTACAGTGTCTTGGCGTATTCTCTGCAGGTTTGGTTTTCAGTGGAGCTGTTTTGCACTTCCTGCCATGTCTCCTGGTTATTACTCACCACTAAATTAAATGACCTCAAATAAGATATTTATATAAAAAGCGTCCAACCCGTCCTCATACCAAGTCCATTACATCCAGCGGTCGACCCCATAGAAACATTAATAAATTTTAACATACTGTTCATTAAAAACGGGAATTTTCTCAAATATACATTAATATTATAATATATTAGCATATTGTGCATATATAGGCATAGGTTAGGTCAGGTGTTTAGGTCTGTTGGCGATTATTTGTATTTGTAGTATGTGGGTGGAGAATTTACAGCGTTGTGGTTCGAATAAAATTCGTCTGTGAAGCACTTGTCCCGGAAGTGTTCGAACGAAATCAATTGAGTCGTGTGTAAACCGTTTTTCATTCATAAACAGGGGGTTTGGCGGGTGGATGGAATGGAATTTGGATCTTTGTTTATAGGATGAGCTGAAAGTGTCATATGTTGTCTCGAGGAGGAGTATTGAATATCTTATTCTTAATAACTTGACAGTTTTGTAATGTTTATACGTGTACTGTATTCTAAATATATAAACATTACAACACAAAAACCTGCCCATGGAATACCTAATATGGTATTATCAATTATGAATGATATTCTTCAGGGAGGGAGGGGGCTTATAATTATCCCCCCCCCCCCCACCTGTACTCTCGTGCAGTACTCACCTGACAGCCAGGTCCTCACGGGACAGCCGCACAACCATACCTGCAGGAAACAAATCATGTCGTCAGTCACAGGCCACTTGGAACTATCACACGGTTATCACCTCCACAATGACTATTACCTCGTTAGTAATTACCTAAAAGACTGGCCCGAACCCAGAAGGAAATATAGCTCCCTCTGAGGAACAACAAATTAAAACAAAAAAAAAAATCCAGGATATAATTTAAGATGCCAAGACGAGAGTAGAAATATATAAGACGAGCGAAGACAAAGGAGTCGGATTCCCCAATATTGACATATAATGATATATATTATATGAATGATATTAAGAGAGAGAGAGACAGCTTGTTCAAGATGTCTAAGATATATGATTAAAGTCGTCCAAGATTCTTTGTTAAAATTGTCAAAATAATTGTTTAAAGATATTTAAAATACCTTGTTAGAGGAGTGTAAGATACCTTTGAATCTGTGCGTGTCGTAAGACACAAGCCCAGTCAGGTCCAAGTGACGAAGCCCCGCTAAGCCTACTGTTCTTGTCAACGTTCATACTCTGAAGCAGCCGGTACCAACGTGGAGGAGGAGGGGGGGGGGGGGGACCGTGGAGGAATTTAAAGTGACTCTTGGTAATAATTTTCATATTTGCATTTTACTGGAATTAGGATAAATGTTTTCTGGTCTAAAATTCATACCAGACAATCCTTAAAACTGGATGTTCAAACACTAATGTTTTTCTACGATGCGCATCAATTCGCAATTTCCTAACATTCACCATAATGAAAATGTTAATAAAATGATTGATTTAAACAGATATCTTAATGGAGCATCTTACCCGCTTTCCAGCGACACCATATTCCAGGAATATGACGTCCCACCCACCCCACACTGTGGAGGTGGCCCGGGACCTGTTGCCTTGCCTGCTTTTGCTTCATGTGTGTGTGTTGGCCAGAGAGCGTTGAGCATATGTTGATTCTAGGCATTTCTTGCTTGCTTGCTTGCTTACAAGTAAGATGCTAATTAGTTTGTATTTCATCAAGTGTTTATTATCATTAGCAGCCAAGAATGTGAGTTCCCATGCAAGCCGTGTCCACCTTCTGGTGTTCGGTGATGGAATCACATCTTAAAACACGTGATCTTGCAATTCGTGTTCTCTTGCCTTTCGCCTCAACCTACCTGCACGAAACTGGATTACTTGCATTACTTGCAATAATAACAAAGTCTAGGGAGACGGTATGTGTGGATGATGACCTGCGGTGTGCAGAGCCCTGTCTTCTTAAAAATAACGTCGCTTTTGTCCGGTTACCAGTAAGGCCGAAAGTGGACGTAATTTGAAAATGAAAAAAAATGAAAATAAATTTGGGATTTTTTTTTCAACAACAGTAAGGGTCCTCTGATAGGTTAGGTGGGCAGGAAATTCTCAAAGTTTCAAAACGTTATGAAAAACGTTATTTGAAAGTTTCCTCTTCTAACCTTACCGAGTAAGCCCGACGACTCGGAAAACGGGACAGGACGTCAGTTTTGTGAGTCGATTTCATGTCAAATTACGTCCAAATTTGGCCATAGTGCTCATACGAGCCAAAAGTGACGTTATTTTTAAAAGGACGGGTTGGGTGGTCAGTGAGCCACAGTATCACGAACCGGTTGCTGGGAAACACGCACAAACTCCCCACGGGTGAGCGTGTGTTTGAGAGCTGAACCTTCAGCAGGTACACAGTTACAGTCACTGCTGGCCATTTATCATAACCAAAATAAAACAAAATATTGAAGCTGGCGAGTTTCGTTAAGATTTTTTTCAACCCATTCTCCTGTTTACAAAGTAGTTTTTGTAACTATGTGCACCATAGTGCAAAGATGGCCATTTCAAGTTCAAGTATGTTTATTGAGATAAGAAATACATCTCAAAGGGATAGAGTAGCTTAGGCTATTTCTAGCCCCCCCCCACCTCCCCTTGATGGCCATTCTAAGCAATTAGATAATACAACTTTTGTACTATTCACTTTATAGTCGGAAAAAATTAAGCTAAAAACAAACTTAAATAGTCCAAGGTCTAATATAGCACACGTATGTACTACACTAGGGCCTCAGATAGCGTATATTAGATTTAGGAAGGTTAGGTTAGTCTGACTTTGCAACATAAGTAGATAATAGTTTTCCGGTTTGTTGAACTCAATAGTAATGATTTCGACTTTCTAATTTCGTTGTACGTCGGTATATATACTATGGTCGGCCGACCCGACCTATAAACTGGCCGACCACTCTCAGTGTTCAAGAGAGAACTGGATAAGCACCTCCAAAGGATACCCGATCAACCAGGTTGTGACTCATACGTCAGGCTGCGAGCAGCCGCGTCCAACAGCCTGGTTGACCAGTCCACCAACAAGAAGGCCTGGTCGACGACCGGGCCGCGGGAATGCGAAGCCCCGGAAACACTTCAAGGTATGGTCATCATCGTTACTACCAAAACAGGAGGATGGGCTGGATTTGTTACATATAAATATGTTTTCTAATCGCAACAAATAATATCAAACAAAATAATCATCACTAATGAATGTGCTGAAATGAATGTATCATGTTTTTATATGTATGGGGATAACAATTATGGGAGTGTGTTATATGTATTATGTATTTGTTGCAGTAATGGCTACTGTAAGTCTCCACTGGTGTAAAGGATGGGCACACACACACACCTAAAGTCTGGTTAATACCATTTGGTCATAGGTCACATTCGCCTTCCTTTCAGAGTAGTAAACCAGTAGTAAACTGGGCACCTTACTCCCAGGAGTAAGGTGCCTCCTCCTCCTACCCTGTATCACAGCCACCAACCATAACTAGTCCAGACCAAACCTTCACACACGAATGAGATAACACTTTCTCCACCTCCAACACCACCGTCGCCTCACCATTACCTTCTACCCATGCATTTCACCACCGTATTCGGTCATCTGTAAACCCGCGCCCCGCCTCCACCCGCCTCCCCCCACTCTCCAGCTCCCCCCCCCCCCCCTCACCAGCCTCCCCTCCACAGAAGGGATTGTGGAATGCCTCCTGTGAGGCATTCCAACTTGTGGAATAAAACTCATGTTTATAAGTAGATGGGCCTACTGATAAACTTGATAGGCCTATGTTACAAGGGTATCCATAGCCCCACATATCTCAGGATACAAAACGTGGTGGAGTTTATCTGGAGAGGGTGGTAGGTGGTGGTGGGTCGTGGTGGTGGGTGGGTAGTGGTAGTGGTGGTGGTGGTGGTGGTGGTGGTGGTGGGTGGGTGGGTGGGTCGTGGTAGGTGGTGGTGGTAGGTGGTGGTGGTGGTAGGTGGTGGTGGTGGTGGTGGTAGGTGGTGGTGGTGGTGGTAGGTGGTGGTGGTAGGTGGTGGTGGTGGTGATAATAAAAGTTACTGTTTACCTACCAATGACTACTAGCGTTGAACCTGTTGCGATATAATTTATCTTTTCTGACTTTCGAATTCTTTGTACAATCTCTCCTTAAAGCTATGAATGGAAGTGGCTTCAGCGACCACTTAAGAGACCCGGGGACTGAGCAGTATTTTTCCAAATATGAAATATAGTGAACAATTGTAAACGAATCTCCCGTTATTTGGCATCAGCGTCGTGAAAATGTCTTCCCAATATGTTAACAAAAAATAGATTTTTTTTATTTATTTTTATTTTATTTATTTATTTATTTAATTTTATTTGTTTATTGCGTGCACGAGGGGCGTCAACCGGTACTGATGATAACGGTACAAGCACCTGTCTGACGCACAAACATGAATAGTAATAGCATGGAGGGTCTAAAAAGTGGATATGTAGTTATCTTGAGGTTATCTTGAGATGGCTTAGCGTCCCTACGGCCCGGTCCTCGACCAGGTCTCCTTTTTGTTACACCCCCCAGGAAGCAGCCCGTAGCAGCTGTCTAACTCCCAGGTACCTATTTACTGCTAGGTGACAGGGACATCAGGGTGAAAAACTTTTGCCCAATTTGTCTCCGCCTCCACCGGGGATCGAACCCGGAACCTCAGGACAACGAATCCGAAGCGCTGTCCACTCAGCTGTCAAGCGCCCTATTTGGTGCCACCTGGAGGGCCAGATTTCACACAATAATGAGTTAGAACATGTTAAGCTGTATTTTATTATATATCATATAAATACATTGTCCAATGGCAATATTTCTTATGTCCCTTTGTACGAAAAGCTGACAACCACTTTTTCTGTCTGTCTGTCTTTCTCTCCCCTTTGTTTCTATACGGATTTTGTTGTGACTTCTACGTCTTGGAAAAATGCATATCCGGCACTAAGCATGTGAAGTTGGAACGAAATTGGTCAACATGTTAATCAGCCACAGGTGGCAGAAGTTGTGACATTTTGGGAGGGACGATCTATTTACAGATTTCTAACTCTATTCTCTTTGTCTCTTTAGGTCGTATTGATAAATGAGAACCAGATGAGGGCTTTATCACTTATATATGGGCAATAAATTTACTGCAATATGTTTGTTATCCATAACCTATCTCTATTTTTTTTTTTGGGGGGGGGGGGTTTCTTGACTTCATTTCAACACATATTGACGGCCAACTTTCACATATTCGAGTACGAATGTCAAGCAATGTTTATTATAACATACAAAAAAATTCATTAATTAGAACTACCATATTTATTGTCTTATAACTCCAACTTCAATTATCACTAAAACAGGAATTTCAACTTTGAGACACGTTAAAAACTTCAGTTCCTGACCGATTCTCACCATTTTGATATATTATGTGCAAAGTACTTAGTTCTAAGGTTTCTTCGTTATCTTTCAGTCATAAACCATAACTTATGGAGTTATACATTTTTTTGCGTCAAAATTTTACACATATTTGGAAGGCCACATTGAATAATTTTCTTTCCATTAAACTATACTCTCAAACAATATTTTTCAGTGAGGAACATGAACGTTATAAGCCATTCTGAGACCATAAGGAATAAAATAAAAATTTGAGAAATTTTAACATTTCTAAACCTAATTTGAAATTGTGATTTTCTTTCTATTTTTTCTGTTCATGGATGTTGGTCCATTAGGAAAAGTTGGAGCATTTACCATGAAGTAAATTATAGAGTAAATTATATTCACAAAAGAATTGAGCGTGTTTGAGGAGGTTTCAGTACACGAGGACCAGGCCCCTTAACTGCCTTCCACCTGCTGGCCACCAGAGCGGTATCCGAGCATTTACTGACATTTCTTGGGCTCATTTATGTTTCCAACTTCCACTTACGATGTCTTGTCATACTTTCTCTAAATTTAAGGAGGCGCTTTTTCTCCTGGTTTTCTCTTATCTAGGACTGTGAGGCGCAGTTGAGGCTCAGTAATTAAGGACGCCCTTAAGGAAAACTTTTTTTTCATTCCAGACGCCCTTAAGGAAAACTTTTTTTTCATTCCAGACGCCCTTAAGGAAAATGAATGAAAAAATCGAAAAATAAGTTAAATAGCTCTAAATTACGGCATCAATCTGGTAAGTCTCCCACAAAAGTCATAATACTGTGATCATTGTAAGTATAATTTTCATCATTTGTAAAATCAAAAAAACAAATAACCAGCCGCCAGAATCAAATTTACACACATCATTTTCTATATAAAAAAACGTAAATTTGTTTCTCCACTTACAATTACATCTAAATTGTGTTCAGCGGCAACCCTGCCCCTCCCCCATGGAAGTGGTAATCACACGTTACTAAGGTCTCAGTCACCCTCGGGGTGTGGTCCAGAGAGGAGTAAGGTTAAAGTCACCCTCGGGGTGTGGTCCAGAGAGGAGTAAGGTCTCAGTCACCCTCGGGGTGTGGTCCAGAGAGGAGTAAGGTCTCAGTCACCCTCGGGGTGTGGTCCAGAGAGGAGTAAGGTCTCAGTCACCCTCGGGGTGTGGTCCAGAGAGGAGTAAGGTCTCAGTCACCCTCGGGGTGTGGTCCAGAGAGGAGTAAGGTCTCAGTCACCCTCGGGGTGTGGTCCAGAGAGGAGTAAGGTCTCAGTCACCCTCGGGGTGTGGTCCAGAGAGGAGTAAGGTCTCAGTCACCCTCGGGGTGTGGTCCAGAGAGGAGTAAGGTCTCAGTCACCCTCGGGGTGTGGTCCAGAGAGGAGTAAGGTCTCAGTCACCCTCGGGGTGTGGTCGAGAGAGGAGTAAGGTCTCAGTCACCCTCGGGGTGTGGTCCAGAGAGGAGTAAGGTCTCAGTCACCCTCGGGGTGTGGTCCAGAGAGGAGTAAGGTCTCAGTCACCCTCGGGGTGTGGTCCAGAGAGGAGTAAGGTCTCAGTCACCCTCGGGGTGTGGTCCAGAGAGGAGCAAGGTCTCGGTCACCCTCGGGGTGTGGTCCAGAGAGGAGTAAGGTCTGTCACCCTCGGGGTGTGGTCCAGAGAGGAGTAAGGTCTCAGTCACCCTCGGGGTGTGGTCCAGAGAGGAGTAAGGTCTCAGTCACCCTCGGGGTGTGGTCCAGAGAGGAGTAAGGTCTCAGTCACCCTCGGGGTGTGGTCCAGAGAGGAGTAAGGTCTGTCACCCTCGGGGTGTGGTCCAGAGAGGAGTAAGGTCTCAGTCACCCTCGGGGTGTGGTCGAGAGAGGAGTAAGGTCTGTCACCCTCGGGGTGTGGTCCAGAGAGGAGTAAGGTCTGTCACCCTCGGGGTGTGGTCCAGAGAGGAGTAAGGTCTCAGTCACCCTCGGGGTGTGGTCCAGAGAGGAGTAAGGTCTCTGGAACGAAGCTTCAAGAGACTTTCTATTAGGAGGACGGGTTGCTCTGGGAACATTCCAACCCCCAACTATTATATTCCACGGTGTAGTAAGGCGCCAGCTGTGGCAGGTAGCCATCGGAAAGTCCTGGACACACTGTATCAAAACATTATCCTTTGGATAATGTTTTTCGAACAGTTACAAGATTTTGTGCTGCATTTGATGATGTTGACAAGGGTCAACGAAACGCATCTCTATGCATCACGCCTTAATACAATTGCAAAATGAACTATGAAGAGTTCATTTTTTTGCTTCCTTCTCAACTAAGGAACATAAGAAAAATAGAGAAGATTCATGCTAGAATCATTCATCTCACCCTTCATATACCGTATATATAATATTCACATTACATGGTACACACAGTATACATCTAGTAGCTATATACATGAATATGTATTTTTAGTGTATAAATATACAATAAGATATAAACTAAATGCATTACAAAAATACAATACATTCAAATATCTATCTCTGAATATGCAAAATATATATAAATATTTTTTTTCTATTTATTGTTTCTCCATAGTTTGAAAAGCGATATACAGTAGTTACAACTTCACCACAAAAATTAAAGAAAAATTAATTCAACCAGATTCAACAGATATGTAAAAGTTGATGAGAATCAGCTGATATCTACCTTTTAACTTTATTTACTGAAAAGCAAGTTTTTGCAACTTCAAAATATCGATTTGGAGACAATTTTAAACCTTGTCTCGTGAATTTAAAATATTATATGACATGTCTATTGCTCTCGATTGTATTGGTGGTTTATAATTTCATGGGGTATAAATGTCTAAACTTAAAAATTTATTCCAAATTATGGATCGAATTAAAAAAAATTATCAGAAACTAACACCAATTTCCTAAAACGCTCAATAGAATTTGAAGATTGTGTTCTAATAAGCCAGTTAACAAAAAAAAAGATGACAAAATTACATTTTAATTTTGGAAAACATACAAAAATATATATATTTTTTATTTATTAATTTTAAGGTTACGTTGCCGAAAACTTTGTCTGATGTCGTAGAATTTTGAGTGCTTTCTTACATTAAAAAGTATAAAAAAAAAAACTTTCTGAATTTCCCCTTCATTAGTTAGGTCCGAACAGAGCCCCTATTTTCATAACTTAATCTTCAAAGGTGTGAATTCCATCCAGATGGTTGGTGCAGTAATGGTTAAACACGGACCGTGTACGGTGGAACACCCTTGGAACACGTGTACACCAGAGCACACATGGAACACGTGCACACCAGAGCACCCTTGGAACACGTGCACACCAGAGCACCCTTGGCACACGTGCACACCGGCGCACCCTTGGCACACGTGCACACCAGAGCACCCTAGACACGTGCACACCGGCGCACCCTTGGCACACGTGCACACCAGAGCACCCTTGGCACACGTGCACACCAGAGCACCCTTGGCACACGTGCCCACCAGAGCACCCATGGAACACGTGCCCACCAGAGCACCCTTGGCACACGTGCACACCAGAGCACCCTTGGAACACGTGCACACCACAGGTGCGGGGGAAACGGAGGTACTGGGGTAGGGAAGTAAAGGTAATGAAGGACGGGGGTAGGAGGAGAGGTAACCTACCACAACATCACCTGGGCATACACCTTACCTTAGGGCGTATGCCCTAAGGTAAGATGCCACCATGCCCCACACCCAGGGCACGCCCGCCACCTGCAACACTCTACCCCTCACCAGTAACTCACAACCTGCCTCTCGTTATCTGGGGGTAATCCCATGGGGATTACTACTCCTCACGGTTCGTCTTACCAGGCTCTCTGATCGGCAGCGTAATCAGACTCCTGGTGCTCTCTGTTCGTAATTGACCGAGCAGACTGCAGCCTGGCTGATCAGGTTTCCCCTTAAAGGTCTAGCAGTAATTCCTCCGATATTTGACGGCAGTGTTTAAAAGCTTGGCCTCTATGTTATAACATTCCTTAATGTTATAGGATTTGTTAATATTGCGCCTTGACTTCTCACCTGGACCATATTTATCATTTTACCGTCAACGATATAGACCAGGACCAAGTTTCACCAAGCATTTACGCGTCCACTTACGAAGCCTGTACATCTTTCCTCAATAATGACGGTTTTGTTGACATTTATTAAACAGTTTATGATATCCGATCATAAATTATGAAAATTAAGATTAAGGACCGAAACGCTATGCGTGATAATGCATAGCGTTATACAAGAATGCAAGAACTCTTGTATATATAAATATAACAAAGGGTCAGCCAGTGTGTATGAGAGATACTAAAAGACCTCCATCACACAGTATGGTTAGTCATACAGGGGCATGTTATCAGTAGTACTCTGGCAAACCTTGAATGTATTATGAGGAGTATGATAAAAAAAAAACTGCACAAATCTCCGTTTAAATCTCTAAACGTTATTCAGTATCAAGATTGCAACGAAGACAAGCAGGAGACATTAGATCTAATATGATAACGGGATTTGTTGTCGTATTGCGGTACCGGTGAATACATACAGCTGTCAACTACTGTATTGTACACAAAATAGTGAGACTGATAATTCAACCCATCCTCCTGTTTACATAGTACTTTTGTTAACTATGTGCACCATAGTACAAACATTGACGTATTAAGCAATTAGTAGAACATTGTAATATTCACTTTATAAGAGTTCGAAAATAAAAATAAAATACAAACTTAAATATTCCTAGGCCTACTATAGCACATATATGTACTATATAGGCCTCAGATAGCGTTTATTATGCCTAGGAAGGTTGGGTTACTTTAGTTTATCTTTGCAAGATAAGTAGAAAATCGTTTTCCCGGTTGTATAAATTCTACAGCACCGATTTCTAGTTTCTAATTTCGTTGTACGTCGGTATATGTACTATGGTCCTCATCCTTCCTATAAGTACTACCAAAACAGGAGGATGGGTTGGAGAATAAGATGGCGTCTGAGCAGCTGGAATATAGGCTCTTGAGGTTATCTTGAGATGATTTCGGGGCTTTAGTGTCCCCGCGGCCGGGTCCTCGACCAGCCCTCCAACCCCAGGAAGCAGCCAGTGACAGCTGACTAATACCCAGGTACCTATTTACTGCTAGGTAACAGGGGCATAGTGAAAGAAACTCTGCCCATTGTTTCTCGCCGGCGCCTGGGATCGAACCCATGACCACAGGATCACAAGTCCAGCGTGCTGTCCGCTCGGTCGATCGACTTGAGCAATCTGTTTATAACGAGATATATTAATAAATTTATAAAGCACGGCAATATTGACGTTTTCTAATGCATCGACATTAGAAACCATCTACGTTGGTCAGATTTCCATCTTCTCACATTTACAATGGATATATGAGCCTGTCACCCTCAACAGGTCTTAGTCCACGTCCATACAAGTAAGAAGAGATACAGATTGACAAAGTTGGCCACATTAAAACTCTAATAGTCAGACGAGCAGTTGACAACAATTGCGCCAGTTCGTAGCACTCCTTGTGATAACATCTGAAAAAAACGGACACCATCCCAGGCAAGTGATGCAATATTCAGTGATTTCATACTTTACATATTCTAATCAGTAAACAATTTCATGATCATCTTTTAAGTTTTTGCCAAGTGCAAAAGGCCTTCGTTAAAACATATTTGGAATGTTTTAATAAACAAACACTCGCGTGAAAACATCGAGGGGTCTTCCCCTACAGGTTACAAACGTTAATACTGGATATGGAACGTTTGACCAGTTTGGGAGATTATTGACCCTATGGCCTTGTAGAGCACCCGAGGAGCTCAGACTGTGCCTTCTAGCTGCTGGAGTGTGAGGCACAGGAGAGGCAAGGCCAGTGCCAGGTACAAGAGGCAGGGAGAGTGCCAGGTACAAGAGGCAGGGCCAGTGCCAGGTACAAGAGGCAGGGCCAGTGCCAGGTACAAGAGGCAGGGCCAGTGCCAGGTACAAGAGGCAGGGCCAGTGCCAGGTACAAGAGGCAGGACCAGTGCCATGTACAAGAGGCAGGGCCAGTGTCAGGTACAAGAGGCAGGGCGAGTGCCAGGTACAAGAGGCAGGGCGAGTGCCAGGTACAAGAGGCAGGGCGAGTGCCAGGTACAAGAGGCAGGGCGAGTGCCAGGTACAAGAGGCAGGGCGAGTGCCAGGTACAAGAGGCAGGGCGAGTGCCAGGTACAAGAGGCAGGGCGAGTGCCAGGTACAAGAGGCAGGGCGAGTGCCAGGTACAAGAGGCAGGGCGAGTGCCAGGCACAAGAGGCAGGGCGAGTGCCAGGCACAAGAGGCAGGGCCAGTGCCAGGTACAAGAGGCAGGGTCAGTGCCAGGTACAAGAGACAGGGCGAGTGCCAGGTACAAGAGGCAGGGCGAGTGCCAGGTACAAGAGGCAGGGCGAGTGCCAGGTACAAGAGGCAGGGCGAGTGCCAGGTACAAGAGGCAGGGCGAGTGTCGGGTACAAGAGGCAGGGCGAGTGTCGGGTACAAGAGGCAGGGCCAGTGTCGGGTACAAGAGGCAGGGCCAGTGTCGGGTACAAGAGGCAGGGCCAGTGTCGGGTACAAGAGGCAGGGCCAGTGCCAGGTACAAGAGGCAGGGTGAGTGCCAGGTACAAGAGGCAGGGTGAGTGCCAGGTACAAGAGGCAGGGTGAGTGCCAGGTACAAGAGGCAGGGTGAGTGCCAGGTACAAGAGGCAGGGTGAGTGCCAGGTACAAGAGGCAGGGTGAGTGCCAGGTACAAGAGGCAGGGTGAGTGCCAGGTACAAGAGGCAGGGTGAGTGCCAGGTACAAGAGGCAGGGTGAGTGCCAGGTACAAGAGGCAGGGCGAGTGCCAGGTACAAGAGGCAGGGCGAGTGCCAGGTACAAGAGGCAGGGCGAGTGCCAGGTACAAGAGGCAGGGCGAGTGCCAGGTACAAGAGGCAGGGCGAGTGCCAGGTACAAGAGGCAGGGCGAGTGCCAGGTACAAGAGGCAGGGCGAGTGTCAGGTACAAGAGGCAGGGCCAGTGCCAGGTACAAGAGGCAGGGTGAGTGCCAGGTACAAGAGGCAGGGTGAGTGCCAGGTACAAGAGGCAGGGCGAGTGCCAGGTACAAGAGGCAGGGTGAGTGCCAGGTACAAGAGGCAGGGCGAGTGCCAGGTACAAGAGACAGGGCGAGTGCCAGGTACAAGAGGCAGGGCGAGTGCCAGGTACAAGAGGCAGGGCGAGTGCCAGGTACAAGAGGCAGGGCCAGTGCCAGGTACAAGAGGCAGGGTGAGTGTCAGGTACAAGAGGCAGGGTGAGTGCCAGGTACAAGAGGCAGGCTGAGTGAGGTACAGGAGAGGCAGAGTGAGTGATGATACAAGAGGCGCAGGGGGGTGAGGGCGCCTGGTGGGGTGGGGTGGGGTGCAGCAGAGGGTGAGGGCGCCTGGTGGGGTGGGGTGCAGCAGAGGGTGAGGGCGCCTGGTGGGATGGGGTGCAGCACTGGGTGAGGGTGGGCAAGAGTGCCAAGGTGGGTGTAGTTCCAGTGTTCACGCACTCCTCTATATTTGGCCTGGGGCTCTGACTCACCCCTGAAGAATGACCCGAGGAAGCACCACTCGTATTCTCAATAGGTAAGCAATGACAAAGGCTGAACAGATGGATCACAGAATGGGATTCTCTCTCAACCCTCCTGTTGTGTACCTTGCTTTCTAAAGCCGCCCCAGCCTTATGTAGGTCTACCCTAGAGTCCAAGCCTAAGTCTTTACTGCTGGCGATTCTTCTATCACACAGCTACCAAGGAGCCAGAGCTCAACCCCCGCAAGTACAACTATGCGAGTACAGCTCTGTGACTGGTACTGAGGAAGACTACTATGTTTGTGCACCAGTGACAGTATTGTCCAATATTCAGTATACTGTATTGTCCAATATATGCCGTATAGTGTACAAGTATCATCACACACCTTTGAAGATATTTAAATATGTTTTAATCAATGCTTCAATGAATCTAGCATAAATATTCTCTATATTTCGTATGTTGTGCTTCACTTTGGAAGGAAGTTGAAAAATGAACTCCATAGTTCATTGTACAATTTTATTGGCCTGATGCTAAATGGTGCGTTTCGTTAATGCTCAACATCTTGGGAGGCAGAGGAAATAAATACAGATTGATGGTTGAAGATTAAGCCATCCAAGAGGTGGCACGGGCATGGACAGCTCCTCAATATATACTATGTTTGCAGTTTAAATTTAGCTACTCAGAACGAAATATCCATGTAGCACAGGCTATAGTGAGCACGTAAAATAAAATGTTAATAATAAATACAAATTAGCTACAGAATATATAACCAAGGAGGATGAGGTGCTACCCCCAATTGATATTTGCCTGGGTAAAGATGAGGCGTGAGTTGGATACTGTCTTAGTCGTAAGGATGGTAGCATATATCTAAGAGTAAGCTAGCTGTTGATAGCTGGACGAGTGTTTCATCAATGGTCTAATGTTCTCTTGCCATTGTATCTCGATTATTTCCGTGTAGTTGACCAACTACACGGAAAATATATCTATCACGGATACACTATCACCAAACGGATACACTATATAGTGTATAGTGATACACGGATACATTATCTCTCACCAAAGATATCCTGACCAGTCAGGATATCTTTGGTGATAGTCTGCTGTGTCTGTAGGAATGATGTGGGCTTGGATAGTACCTTGCTGTTTGTGCACTCTCAGTCGACTTGCAAGAGACTTGTGTAGCCTATATATTGAGATGCCGACACTCTCCAAGTGGGCGTGTAAAGGCGCACACCACAGTCTACTTCAAAGGCATTTTGCTAAATGTCGGGAGAGTTCTTCCCGAGGAATTGGTTGTCTTCCTCTTTTAGTAAATTGTTAGTGTTGACCGGGGGGGGGGGATCCCTTTTCTGACAATGATGTCTTTCCGCATACTCTCCCTCGTTTTGTTGGGGATTGAAAATCAGGTTCTGTGCACATGCACGAAGACATCACATTAACGTGATGTATTAGTGAGAATATCAGTAGAGGCCAAAATGAGGATGTGACCCTAGAGTTGTTTAGGGCGCGTGCTTGGGAGTACCCTGTGTGCAGGTTCGAGTCCTCATCGTAGCTTCTACCGATTTTCTCAACTTCCTGTAAAGGAGTTTAATAGACGGGACAGATTCTGAAGTGGCTAGCTTATTGTGCACCCCATACTACTGAGTTCCTTCTCAACCTACATCCATTGGCTCCTGGTCCCGCCTCTCAACCGTCAATCAACTGGCGAACAGATTCCTGGACATATCGGGCTCTATCATGCTTACATTTGAAATTGTGTATGGAGTCAGCCTCCACCACATCACTGACAAGTGCATTACCTTTGTCAACTACTCTGACACTAAACAAATTCTCTCTAATGTCTCTGGCTCATTTGGGTACACAGTTAGAACCTATGTCCTCTTGAGTGAGTACCACCTGTGTTAAACAATTTTACTTTATCTACCCTATCAATTCCCCTGACAAATGTGTATATGGTAATCATGTCTCCCCTAACTCTTGTGTCTTCTAGTGACGTGAGGTTTAATTCCAGTAGTCTTTCCTCGTAGCTCATACCCCTGAGCTCAGGTACTAGTCTGGTGGCATACCTTGGAACCTTCCCCAACTTGAGCTTGACTAGTTACGGACTCCAGGCAGGAGCTGCATACTCGAGGATTTGTCTGACGTGTGAGAGCATGGTTGATATAGGCATCGACAACACTTAATTCCCTTAGTATAGACTTAAGTGTTTAAACCACTAGTGAGGGAGGAGGGAGATGGAGGGAAGGAGGGGGAGATGGAGGGAAGGAGGGGGGAGATGTAGGGAAGGAGGGGGAGATGGAGGGAAGGAGGGGGGAGATGTAGGGAGGGAGGGTGAGATGTAGGGAGGGAGGGAGGGGGAGATGGAGTGAGGGAGGGAGGGAGAGGGGGGTGGAGAGAAGCGAGGGCCAGGTGCTGGTGGTTTCAGATAAAAGAACAATAACTTCCACCATGAGGGGGAAGACTTGGGCTAGTGCAGGGAGGCACGGGGGCTAGTGCAGGGAGGCACGGGGACTAGTGCAGGGAGGCACGGGGGCTAGTGCAGGGAGGCACGGGGGCTAGTGCAGGGAGGCACGGGGACTAGTGCAGGGAGGCACGGGGACTAGTGCAGGGAGGCACGGGGACTAGTGCAGGGAGGCACGGGGGCTAGTGCAGGGAGGCACGGGGACTAGTGCAGGGAGGCACGGGGGCTAGTGCAGGGAGGCACGGGGGCTAGTGCAGGGAGGCACGGGGGCTAGTGCAGGGAGGCACGGGGGCTAGTGCAGGGAGGCACGGGGGCTAGTGCAGGGAGGCACGGGGGCTAGTGCAGGGAGGCACGGGGACTAGTGCAGGGAGGCGCGGGGGCTAGTGCAGGGAGGCACGGGGGCTAGTGCAGGGAGGCACGGGGACTAGTGCAGGGAGGCACGGGGGCTAGTGCAGGGAGGCACGGGGGCTAGTGCAGGGAGGCACGGGGACTAGTGCAGGGAGGCACGGGGGCTAGTGCAGGGAGGCACGGGGGCTAGTGCAGGGAGGCACGGGGGCTAGTGCAGGGAGGCACGGGGACTAGTGCAGGGAGGCACGGGGACTAGTGCAGGGAGGCACGGGGGCTAGTGCAGGGAGGCACGGGGGCTAGTGCAGGGAGGCACGGGGACTAGTGCAGGGAGGCACGGGGGCTAGTGCAGGGAGGCACGGGGGCTAGTGCAGGGAGGCACGGGGGCTAGTGCAGGGAGGCACGGGGACTAGTGCAGGGAGGCACGGGGGCTAGTGCAGGGAGGCACGGGGACTAGTGCAGGGAGGCACGGGGGCTAGTGCAGGGAGGCACGGGGACTAGTGCAGGGAGGCACGGGCGCTAGTGCAGGGAGGCACGGGGGCTAGTGCAGGGAGGCACGGGGGCTAGTGCAGGGAGGCACGGGGGCTAGTGCAGGGAGGCACGGGGGCTAGTGCAGGGAGGCACGGGGGCTAGTGCAGGGAGGCACGGGGGCTAGTGCAGGGAGGCACGGGGACTAGTGCAGGGAGGCACGGGGGCTAGTGCAGGGAGGCACGGGGGCTAGTGCAGGGAGGCACGGGGGCTAGTGCAGGGAGGCACGGGGGCTAGTGCAGGGAGGCACGGGGGCTAGTGCAGGGAGGCACGGGGGCTAGTGCAGGGAGGCACGGGGGCTAGTGCAGGGAGGCACGGGGGCTAGTGCAGGGAGGCACGGGGGCTAGTGCAGGGAGGCACGGGGGCTAGTGCAGGGAGGCACGGGGGCTAGTGCAGGGAGGCACGGGGACTAGTGCAGGGAGGCACGGGGACTAGTGCAGGGAGGCACGGGGACTAGTGCAGGGAGGCACGGGGGCTAGTGCAGGGAGGCACGGGGGCTAGTGCAGGGAGGCACGGGGACTAGTGCAGGGAGGCACGGGGACTAGTGCAGGGAGGCACGGGGACTAGTGCAGGGAGGCACGGGGGCTAGTGCAGGGAGGCACGGGGACTAGTGCAGGGAGGCACGGGGACTAGTGCAGGGAGGCACGGGGACTAGTGCAGGGAGGCACGGGGACTAGTGCAGGGAGGCACGGGGGCTAGTGCAGGGAGGCACGGGGACTAGTGCAGGGAGGCACGGGGACTAGTGCAGGGAGGCACGGGCACTAGTGCAGGGAGGCACGGGGGCTAGTGCAGGGAGGCACGGGGACTAGTGCAGGGAGGCACGAGGACTAGTGCAGGGAGGCACGGGGACTAGTGCAGGGAGGCACGGGGACTAGTGCAGGGAGGCACGGGGACTAGTGCAGGGAGGCACGGGGACTAGTGCAGGGAGGCACGGGGACTAGTGCAGGGAGGCACGGGGACTAGTGCAGGGAGGCACGGGGACTAGTGCAGGGAGGCACGAGGACTAGTGCAGGGAGGCACGGGGACTAGTGCAGGGAGGCACGGGGACTAGTGCAGGGAGGCACGGGGGCTAGTGCAGGGAGGCACGGGGACTAGTGCAGGGAGGCACGGGGACTAGTGCAGGGAGGCACGGGGACTAGTGCAGGGAGGCACGGGGACTAGTGCAGGGAGGCACGGGGGCTAGTGCAGGGAGGCACGGGGACTAGTGCAGGGAGGCACGGGGGCTAGTGCAGGGAGGCACGGGGGCTAGTGCAGGGAGGCACGGGGGCTAGTGCAGGGAGGCACGGGGACTAGTGCAGGGAGGCACGGGGGCTAGTGCAGGGAGGCACGGGGGCTAGTGCAGGGAGGCACGAGGACTAGTGCAGGGAGGCACGGGGGCTAGTGCAGGGAGGCACGGGGACTAGTGCAGGGAGGCACGGGGACTAGTGCAGGGAGGCACGGGGGCTAGTGCAGGGAGGCACGAGGACTAGTGCAGGGAGGCACGGGGACTAGTGCAGGGAGGCACGGGGACTAGTGCAGGGAGGCACGAGTACTAGTGCAGGGAGGCACGGGGACTAGTGCAGGGAGGCACGGGGACTAGTGCAGGGAGGCACGGGGACTAGTGCAGGGAGGCACGGGGACTAGTGCAGGGAGGCACGGGGACTAGTGCAGGGAGGCACGAGGACTAGTGCAGGGAGGCACGGGGGCTAGTGCAGGGAGGCACGAGGACTAGTGCAGGGAGGCACGGGGGCTAGTGCAGGGAGGCACGGGGACTAGTGCAGGGAGGCACGGGGGCTAGTGCAGGGAAGCACGGGGGCTAGTGCAGGGAGGCACGAGGACTAGTGCAGGGAGGCACGGGGGCTAGTGCAGGGAGGCACGAGGACTAGTGCAGGGAGGCACGGGGGCTAGTGCAGGGAGGCACGGGGACTAGTGCAGGGAGGCACGGGGACTAGTGCAGGGAGGCACGGGGACTAGTGCAGGGAGGCACGGGGGCTAGTGCAGGGAGGCACGGGGGCTAGTGCAGGGAGGCACGAGGACTAGTGCAGGGAGGCACGGGGACTAGTGCAGGGAGGCACGGGGACTAGTGCAGGGAGGCACGGGGACTAGTGCAGGGAGGCACGGGGACTAGTGCAGGGAGGCACGGGGGCTAGTGCAGGGAGGCACGGGGGCTAGTGCAGGGAGGCACGAGGACTAGTGCAGGGAGGCACGGGGACTAGTGCAGGGAGGCACGGGGACTAGTGCAGGGAGGCACGGGGACTAGTGCAGGGAGGCACGGGGACTAGTGCAGGGAGGCACGGGGACTAGTGCAGGGAGGCACGAGGACTAGTGCAGGGAGGCACGGGGGCTAGTGCAGGGAGGCACGGGGGCTAGTGCAGGGAGGGACGGGGACTAGTGCAGGGAGGCACGGGGACTAGTGCAGGGAGGCACGAGGAAGGTCTTGGCTCTCGGGGAAGCTAAAATTACCCAAACTGGTGCCAAAACCTTGCCAGCCGCTCCCGACCTGGTCTGGTGCACTAGTACCTGGCTCCTAACACCATCCCCACCTTCCCCAGCCCCCCACCCTACTACAAGATGTAGTAGGGCGGATACTACAAGACGTAACCTAGGGAGGAATACGACAAATGAGATGAGACATCTACCTAAAGGCAATAGCAAAATTTTGCCGCAGTTAAGAGAGAATTCTAAGCAGCTAATACTTTGGTTTTTCACAATGAAATAGACTGGGGTGACAAAGGACCCTACACAGGACTGACCAAACAGACAAGCTGGTAGACACAGCGGACAAGCACTTCTAGAGGCATACCAAAACAGGCGAGCGAAGGAAGACAAACTGACCCCCCACTGCAACACAGGTCACATCACTTCGAGCCAGCGACCACTGTGTTATTGTGTTGGAGAACATGGTGGAGCTGAAGGAGGAGCCGAGACCAAGAAACAAGTGAGGGAAGGCTAGAGATCACAGATGTAGGGACTACCGGAGGGCGAGATCTTTCCTTCGAGAAGTGCAATGGGAGGACGAAGCCGTTCAACCCCATTAAAGGAGGAAGATAAAATAGATAGCATTCCCTTGGTTCAGGAGGCGCTTTTTGGAAAAGGCCGATAAAAAGATATAGAAAAAGTACAGAGAACATGGCACAGAACAACAGAGGGAATTAATGAGTGCTAGGAGGCAAACTGGGCAGCAATATGAAAACAAGAGCAAGTACTGGACCCAATAAAATATACCGATAGTCATAGAGAGAACAGCAGCAGCATATAATAAAACTGAGAAAAGTGTGTCTTCTCATGGACAGATAATAAAGAGAGGCGGTGATGAGTAAAAACTCAACAAGAGGTTCCGAGAGGACTACAATATAGAACCAAATTCGACTGACTGTAGAATACAATAGGTGGCCATCAGCAACATTAGATGACATCCTATAGTAGTGACTGAAGAGGCAGACAAATCTTGGATATACTAGAGGCTAACATCAATAATGCCAGACCAACTATCATCACGGCTGAGAGAGATGGTTCCACGGGTACTATACTAATGTGTCCCCAACAAGCTAAGAATCGAAGACGGGAGATTTCCTGAAAATTGGGAAAATGAAAATGTAGTCAATGTAGACTACAGGCACGAAATCATACAAGAATGGTACACGACAAGCATAGCGTGCAAAGTGCTACAGATTGTAAACCAAACGCCAAGAGACACCTGGAGCTTTGTAATTATATCATTCACTGGTAGATATTAGAAACTAGTATCCATATTTCACTAAAGGTTTGCTAGAGCAGACTAATATATCTACATTGAATGCGTGACCAAGCATATAGTGAGATGAGGATAACAGAACTGACCGCTAGCTCCCGCTCTATACTCTGCAATCTATAGCTTATCAACACAAAAAATTTAACAATCATTTTCAACACAGTGGCAACACGGATTTAAGGAAAAAAGTCATCCATGGCAATCGTCATAGCTTTATAAAAAGGCCAGGCCACCTAAATACGACAGGAGAAATACGCCAGAGTAGATTCCATCCTCCGCGACTCAAAATCATTTGATCGTGTTGCTCTTGAAAGGCTGTGTACAAGATGACGGGACAGAAATAACCAGAACACCCCTGACATAAGTAACGGTATACCTCACGGACAAAATTCTAAGAACCACATTCCGAGGTGTCGAGCCGGAGGGATGTGGAAAGGGATCCCTCAAGGCTTCCTATCTACCATTATTAGTGTCCTTAGCTTATGTGACTGACCTGCCCGGGGGAGTGAGCTGTTTGCAGGTGACACAAAGCTAGTGAGCATTTACACACACACACAAATCACAATAGCGTGATATATCATATGAACAAATCCACAAGGGTCGTGATGAGGGTTCGAACCTATGCACGGCACGGGATGTTCCCAGCTGCGCCTTAATCAACTGTGTCACGATATGGTTAAAAGAATTGGAACCTGGAGTGCTACTGCCCTCACTAGGATCCCGAAGCTTCTCCGAAACCCAATCGGGTTTTCACACAGTTTCCCCACCCGGGCTCTGTCAGCCAAATGTTCTACCTCTACGCCCTCCAACCCTCAAACACGGCCCTTGTGGACTTGTTCTAGTGAGAATTGTAAAGAAGATAAGGATTGTAGAGAATTACAGGAAGATCTTGACAAAGTCTAGGAGTAGAAAGAAATAGCTATTATAATTCAACTTCAAAAAGCTAGAAAGTTAGATCAAGTTAGAAAGGTTAAGGTAACTCAATCACACAACCTTTGTGGAGAGAAGCAGCAGCAGACGCAATATAATTACTACATACAAAATACCGAGGGAAAGTAAGGCAGGGTGGAAACCTGAGAGAAGATACGGAGATGCTGGAAATAGAAGTCGAAAAAACAAAAAGAAATATTAGTACCCTGCACGGGTGGTCAACAAGTGGGATCCACTGAAAGAAGTTGTGGAAGTCACCTCCATACACAGCTTCAAGAGCAGATAACACAAAGAACTCGAACGCAAGTCTAAACAATGAAATGACCACCAGGCACAAGAAGACTAGTGGGAAGAGCATAAGAGCTAGACCTCACTCCCCCGTCGTCGTGTTAAGCGTCACTACTGCATGCAAGGAGCAGCAGGAGTCGAGAGCCAAAAAGAGGTCCTTATACTTTTCTCTCATGTTCTCTCGTATCCAAAGTGAATTTTGTGTAGAGGAAATCCCCTATCATTTTGTCACTAGTCGAGAACGTTTCTGTCTCTCTTCCCAATGTACTAACACAGCCTTTTGTTCCACCATCACCACAGCAAAGGTACCACCATCGCCACCACCACAGCCTGGGTACCACCACCATCGCCACCACCACAGCCTGGGTACCACCACCATCGCCACCACCACAGCCTGGGTACCACCACCCTCGCCACCACCACAGCCAGGGTACCAACACCATCGCCGCCACCATAACCCGGATACCACCACCATCACCACCACCACAGCCTGGGTACCACCACCATCGCCACCACCACAGCCTGGGTACCACCACCATCGCCACCACCACAGCCTGGGTACCACCACCATCGCCGCCACCACAACCCGGATACCACCACCATCGCCACCACCACAGCCAGGGTACCAACACCATCGCCGCCACCATAACCCGGATACCACCACCATCACCACCACCACAGCCTGGGTACCACCACCATCGCCGCCACCACAACCCGGATACCACCACCATCACCACCACCAGTAGGCCCAAGAGAAACAACAAGCGAGAAGGGTTATTCAATAAATTCAAGTTTTAATAATAAGAGGATAGACTGGGAGAAAATAAACAGGGAACTTACAAACATTCAATGGGAAAATGTTCTAAGAAATTAAAATCCTACACAAGGAATAGAAAAACTGACTTCTGAAGCATATGAAGTCTGTCTGAAACATGTTCCTTTGAGGAAAGCCAGAAAGAGGTCAAATGTAGAAAGAGAACGCAGACGACATTACAAAAGAAGGAAGAAATTAACGGAAATGCTTAAGCAGACACGACTCTCCATACAAAGAAGAAATAATTTAAACAGGGAGATTGAAGAAATCGAACAGAGACTGAAGCATTCCTATCAGATTGAAGAAAGGCTACTAGAACAGAAAGCAATTCAAGAAATAAAGAAAAACCAAAAATATAATTTTTCACATATGCTAAATCAAAAGCGAAAACCACTGCCAATATTGGACCTATTCGTATTAGTGAAGGTTCATACACTGAGGATGACAAAGAAATTAGTGAAATCCTAAATAAGCAGTATGAGGACATGTTTAGCACTCCGATACACAGCATGAAAGTGGAAGATCCGGACAACTTCTTTATGGGTGATATCCAAACACATGCAAATATAACTGATATCAACACGAGTGTGGCAGATTTTGAAAGAGAAATTGACAATATGCCCATGCACTCAGTCCCCGGGTCCAGACTCATGGAATTCAATATTTATAAAGAAATGCAAAGTGCCGGTAGCACAGGCACTCAGTATAGTGTGGAGGAAGAGCTTGGACACGGGGGAGATACCAGATGCGCTTAAAGCAGCAGACATTGCCCCTCTACACAAGGGAGGGAACAAAGGTTTGGCAAAGAATTATAAACCAGTTGCACTAACGTCCCACATAATAAAAGTATTTGAGAGAGTGATCAGGAGTCAGGTCACCAGTTTCATGGAGACCAATGACCTTCACAACCCAGGCCAACATGGATTTAGAGCAGGAAGATCGTGCCTCTCACAGCTACTTGACCATTACGACAAAATCACTGCGGGATTAGAAGAAAAACATAATGCAGATGTCGTATACATAGATTTCGCAAAGACATTCAACAAATGTGACCATGGATTGATTGCGCACAAAATGAGGTCAATGGGTATAACTGGTAAAGTAGGACGCTGGATACTGAATTTCCTGTCGAACAGAACACAAAGAGTAACAGTCAATCAAGTAAAATCGAGTCCGAGCGCAGTTAAAAGCTCTGTACCTCAAGGTACAGTCCTTGCACCACTGCTGTTCCTTATTCTCATATCAGATATAGACAAAAACACAAGTCACAGCTTCGTGTCATCCTTTGCTGATACAAAAATCAGCATGAAAATTACCTCTGCTGAAGACAATGATAAACTACAAACAGATATTAACAAAGTTATCGATTGGGCAGCAGAAAATAACACGATGTTTAACGGTGATAAATTCCAAGTACTCAGATACGGAAAAATGAAGATCTTAAACATAAAGCAGGGTACAAAACACAATCGAATCTGCCCATAGTAGGAAAACAGCATGTCAAGGATTTGGGAATAATAATGTCCGACGACCTAACGTTTAGGGAGCATAACCAAGCAAATATTGCGTCAGCCAGAAAAATGATATGATGGATTACGAGAACCTTCAAGTCCAGAGATCCCATCACAATGGTTGTACTCTTCAAATCACTTGTGTTGTTCCGTCTTGAGTACTGCTCAGTCCTCGCTTCCCCCTGCAGAGCAGGAGAGATTGCTGAAATAGAGGGAATACAGAGAACATATACGGCACGCATAGACGAGATAAAGCACCTAAATTATTGGGATCGTCTCAAAGCTCTCCAAATGTATTCACTAGAAAGAAGACGAGAGATACCAAATAATATATACATAGAAAATACTGGAGGGCCAGGTCCAAAATCTGCACAGTAAAATAACAACGTACTGGAGTGAACGATATGGAAGAAAATGAAGAATAGAACCAGTGAAGAGCAGAGTTGCCATAGGCACAATCAGAGAACACTGTATGAACATCAGAGGTCCGCGGTTGTTCAACGTCCTACCACCGAGCATCAGAAATATTGCAGGAACAACCGTGGACATCTTCAAGAGAAAACTAGATTGTTTTCTTCAAGGAGTGCCGGACCAACCGGGCTGTGGTGGGTATGTGGGCCTGCGGGCCGCTCCAAGCAACAGCCTAGTGGACCAAACTCTCACAAGTCAAGTCTGGCCTCGGGCCGGGCTTGGGGAGTAGAACTCCCAGAACCCCATCAACCAGGCCGGACAAAACCCCCACAGGCCGGACACCGCCCACAGGCCGGACACCGCCCCCACAGGCCGGACACCGCCCCCACAGGCCGGACACCGCCCCCACACGCCGGACACCGCCCCCACACGCCGGACACCGCCCCCACACGCCGGACACCGCCCCCACACGCCGGACACCGCCCCCACACGCCGGACACCGCCCCCACACGCCGGACACCGCCCCCACACGCCGGACACCGCCCCCACACGCCGGACACCGCCCCCACACGCCGGACACCGCCCCCACACGCCGGACACCGCCCCCACACGCCGGACACCGCCCCCACACGCCGGACACCGCCCCCACACGCCGGACACCGCCCCCACACGCCGGACACCGCCCCCACACGCCGGACACCGCCCCCACACGCCGGACACCGCCCCCACACGCCGGACACCGCCCCCACAGGCCGGACACCGCCCCCACAGGCCGGACACCGCCCCCACAGGCCGGACACCGCCCCCACAGGCCGGACACCGCCCCCACAGGCCGGACACCGCCCCCACAGGCCGGACACCGCCCCCACAGGCCGGACACCGCCCCCACAGGCCGGACACCGCCCCCACAGGCCGGACACCGCCCCCACAGGCCGGACACCGCCCCCACAGGCCGGACACCGCCCCCACAGGCCGGACACCGCCCCCACAGGCCGGACACCGCCCCCACAGGCCGGACACCGCCCCCACAGGCCGGACACCGCCCCCACAGGCCGGACACCGCCCCCACAGGCCGGACACCGCCCCCACAGGCCGGACACCGCCCCCACAGGCCGGACACCGCCACCAGCGCCACCACAGCGGAGGGAGCGGCAGTAACCCTAGCCGGCCACAGCACCCGAGGGTGACTATATAAAGAGCGGCCACAAGCAGTGGGTGACGCTGAGGCCGCCAGTGCCAACCTCCGAGCCAAGACCCGGCCAAACAAGCAGGGGGGAGGGGGCAGGGCAAAGCTGTGGGGGAGGAGGCGGGGCACAGCAGTGAGGGGGGGGGGCAGGGCACAGCTGTGGGGGGGGGGGCCAGGGCACAGCTGTAGGGATGGTGGTGGTCGTGGTGACAATACAGTCAGTCCTCCTAAGGTTCCCCAACGTCAAGAAAGCGGTCAGTTTAAAGTGTCCTCTCCTAACCTACCAGAGGACCCAACCAAAGTAACCAAAACAGAAAATGGGACAGAACGTCACTTTCGCCAGCCGCTTCCATTTTCTTGTACGGCAATTTATGGCCTTATGTAACGCATACGATCGAAATGCGACGTTCTTCGTACGAGGAGAGGTTGGCCAGTGACGGGGAGGTGTAGTGATGACAGTGATGGTGCTAACAGTGACTGTACGGGCGTGAGGTGTAGCTCTGTCACACCTACTACCCTTTTCGAACTTTTGTAATTTTTTAAACATAAACAGGTACAGTTCTTTGTCATATCTAACCATAAAGCTGTGAATAGATGTGCTTTCCTTCAGGTGTTCTATTACACTGCCCGCATTTTTGCCCTACGGGATACGAGTATTTTGTGTGTTTTTGACTCTTATAAATTTCCAATTTCCACTTCTCTTGTTTTAGTTTACCATTATTTAAGGTGACTATACATGTCTACTTGCCTATTCTTTGAGTATTATGTATGTAGTAATCATGTCCCGCTCTGTTTCTTCTCTCCTATGATAAAATAGTACCTTAGCTTGTCCTCATAATAGCTTACGTTCTTACTCCAACACCTGTCTTGTTGGAAACGTTCTTACTCCAACACCTGTCTTGTTGGAAACCTCTGCAACGTTTCCAAGTCTAGTTTTGGGAGTTATTAGTTGTGGGTTACACTCCGGTGCTTTGTCTTCTAGTACATCTGTCACACAGGCTGTGTAGAGTGTCTTGTGGTGGTGGTGGTGAGTGGTGGTGGTGAGTGGTGGTGGTGGTGAGTGGTGGTGGTGGTGGTGAGTGGTGGTGGTGGTGGTGGTGAGTGGTGGTAGTAGCGGTGGTGGTGGTGGCGAGTGGTGGTGGTGGTGAGTGGTGGTGGTGGTGGTGGTGGTGGTGAGTGGTGGTGGTGGTGGTGGTGAGTGGTGAGTGGTGGTGGTGGTGAGTGGTGGTAGTAGCGGTGGTGGTGGTGGCGAGTGGTGGTGGTGGTGAGTGGTGGTGGTGGTGGTGAGTGGTGGTGGTGGTGGTGAGTGGTGGTGGTGGTGGTGAGTGGTGGTGGTGGTGAGTGGTGGTGGTGAGTGGTGGTGGTGGTGGTGGTGAGTGGTGGTAGTAGTGGTGGTGGCGAGTGGTGGTGGTGGTGAGTGGTGGCGAGTGGTGGTGGTGGTGGTGAGTGGTGGTGGTGGTGGTGGTGGTGGTGGTGAGTGGTGGTGGTGGTGGTAGCGGTGGTGGTGGTGGTGGTGGTGAGTGGTGGTAGTAGCGGTGGTGGTGGTGGCGAGTGGTGGTGGTGGTGAGTGGTGGTGAGTGGTGGTGGTGGTGAGTGGTGGTGGTGAGTGGTGGTGGTGAGTGGTGGTGGTGGTGGTGAGTGGTGGTGGTGGTGAGTGGTGGTGGTGGTGGTGGTGAGTGGTGGTGGTGGTGAGTGGTGGTGGTGGTGGTAGCGGTGGTGGTGGTGGCGGCGGCAGTGGTGGTGGTGGCAGCAGCAGTGGTGGTGGTGGTGGTGGTGGTGGCGGCAGCAGTGGTGGTGGTGGTGGTGGTGGCGGCAGCAGTGGTGGTGGTGGTGGCGGCAGCAGTGGTGGTGGTGGTGGCGGCAGCAGTGGTGGTGGTGGTGGCGGCAGCAGTGGTGGTGGTGGTGGCGGCAGCAGTGGTGGTGGTGGTGGTGGCGGCAGCAGTGGTGGTGGTGGCGGCGGCAGTGTTGGTGGTGGTGGTGGCAGTGATACTACACGCGGATTATTTTAATTAAGCTAATGATGACAGTGATGGAGTTGGTATAGTTGGTATGGTTGGTGGTGGTGGGTGGAGTGGTGGTGGTGGCAGCAGCAGTGTTGTAGTTGGTGAGAGTGGTGGTGGTGGTGGTGGGTGGAGTGGAAGTGGAGATGTCAAGGCAGGAACCAGGTCACTCACGCTGCCCATCCTGCCGTCCCACCACCCTCACCTCGCCTCACTACCCTCGTGCTTTCCGCCCAGTATGACAACTAAATCTTTCAACCCCTTGAGAAACAGGGGTGACATATGGTAACACACGTCATACTGAGAATAGAAATGATAGAGAAGGTCAGCTTTCGTAAGTTAACAGTGGTCAACACCACCACCACACCCCACTACCATAGCGGTCAACACCACCACCACACCCCACTACCACAGTGGTCAACACCACCACCACACCCCACTACCACAGTGGTCAACACCACCACCACACCCCACTACCATAGCGGTCAACACCACCACCACCACACCCCACTACCACAGTGGTCAACACCACCACCACACCCCACTACCATAGCGGTCAACACTACCGCTCTTGCCGGTCACAGTTGCTGGACCACCATGACATGGCATTAGATGCCATGGAAGACAAAAAGCTGATGTAATTTACACAAATTTCGCAAAAGCCTTCGACAAATGTGACCATGGTGTTATTGCACACAAAATGCGTTTAAAGGGAATTACCGGAAAAATAGGCAGATGGATCTACAATTTTCTGACTAACAGAACCCAATGAGTAATAGTCAACAAAATAAAATCCGAACCATCAACCGTGAAGCGCTCAGTCCCCCAGGGTACTGTGCTTGCTCCAGTACTTTTTCTCATCCTCATATCGGACACAGACAAGGACACAATCTATAGTACATGTATCATCCTTTGCAGATGACACTAGGATTTTCATGAGAGTAGACAACATAGAGGACACGGCAAATTTTCAATCAGATATAAATCAGGTCTTTCTATGGGCTACAGGAAATAATATGGTGTTAATCGAATGTAAGTTTCATGAACATCACGTTAGTGTGATTTCTGTGTGTAGAGAAGTTCCAGCTCATGCGCTACGGAAAAAAATAAAAATATGAAAACAGAAACCACGTACAAAACTCGGGCAAATCATAACATAGAACGAAAAGGCAATATAAAGGATTTGGGTGCAAGAAAAATGACAGGTTGGATAACAAGAACCTTTCACACTAGAGATGCTATACCGATGATACTTTTCAAGACGCTAGTGCTCTCTAGAGTGGAGTACTGCTGCACAATGACAGCCCCTTTCAAAGCTGGAGAAATTGCTGACCTGGAGAGCGTGCAGAGATCCTTTACTACTAGAATTCACTCAGTAAAACATTTAAACTATTGGGACCGACTAAAATGTCAATCTGTATTCTCGTGAGCACAGGCGGGAGAGAGATACATAATAGTTTACACATGGAAAATAGTAAAGGGGCTGGTCCCAAACCTGCACACAGAAATAACAGCACATGAGACCAGAAGGCATGGCAGGATGTGCAGAATACCCCCGTTGAAGAGCAGAGGTGCAACAGGTACTCTGAGAGAGAACTATCAACATCAGAGGCCCGAGACTGTTCAACACGCTTCCACTACACATCATGACATAGCGCTCGCGGAACGCCAGGCATAACTGGCCGACCCCTCACAGTGTTCAAGAGAGAACTGGATAAACACCTCCAAAGGATACCTGATCAACCAGGCTGTGACTCATACGCCAGGCTGCGAGCAGCCGCGTCCAACAGCCTGGTTGACCAGTCCAGCAACCAAGAGGCCTGGTCGACGACCGGGCCGCGGAGTCGCTAAGCCCCGAAATCACCTCAAGGTAAGGTAGTGGTCTACACCACCACCACACCCCACTACCTTAGTGGTCACCACCACCACACCCCACTATCGTAGTGGTCTACACTACCACCACACCCAACTAGCGCACCAGAAGCGACCATCGCCCCAGTTAATTAAGAGCTAGGACTCAACATGAACATCAGGGAACATCAGGAAACACTACACACACACTTGTCTCACGTCCCTCAAAATGTGAGCAACTGCAGTGACAAGTTTATAGCAAGTGTACAGCTCCCAGACCTCCCACTAATGATCAAACCCCCCCCCCCTCTACTACCCAGCCCCATGACGCCAAAAGCATGGCAGAGGATGCATAATTGTTTCGTAAGGCACCAGACTGTGTGCGTGCGCATGCGCCATTGTACACGAATATCTTGCATGGAAAGTTTCAAGCGAAGGGTAAGAGGGGTGAGGAGACCGGTGGCAGCCATTCCTCAAGCAAGTAACATTTGACCAGAGACTGTCAACATTTCACCCAAGGTTGTCTCTCATCCAACAAGTTTATTCTCCGAGGTCACCGAAACATTACTGACGTAACAAAAAATATAAGTGAATAAGAAAGGGAAAGAGAGGGAGATGGACGAGGAAGAATATGATATTAGGTGGGTTTGGGAGTGAAAGAGGGAAGGGGGAGGGACTAAAATAGGAGACAAAAAGAAAGAAAAAAAGAGAGAGAGAGAGAGAGGAGAGAGAGGCGAGAGAGAGAGAGAGAGGCGAGAGGCGAGAGGCGAGAGGCGAGAGGCGAGAGGCGAGAGGCGAGAGGCGCGCGCGCGCGCGAGAGAGAGAGAGAGAGAGGAGAGAGAGAGAGAGAGAGAGGAGAGAGAGAGAGAGAGAGAGAGAGAGAGAGAGAGAGAGAGGAGAGAGAGAGAGAGAGAGAGAGAGAGAGAGAGAGAGAGAGAGAGAGAGAGAGAGAGAGAGAGAGAGAGAGAGAGAGAGAGAGAGAGAGAGAGAGAGAGAGAGAGAGAGAGAGAGAGAGAGAGAGAGAGAGAGAGAGAGAGAGAGAGAGAGAGAGAGAGAGAGAGAGAGAGAGAGAGAGAGAGAGAGAGAGAGAGAGAGAGAGAGAGAGAGAGAGAGAGAGAGAGAGAGAGAGAGAGAGAGAGAGAGAGAGAGAGAGAGAGAGAGAGAGAGAGAGAGAGAGAGAGAGAGAGAGAGAGAGAGAGAGAGAGAGAGAGAGAGAGAGAGAGAGAGAGAGAGAGAGAGAGAGAGAGAGAGAGAGAGAGAGAGAGAGAGAGAGAGAGAGAGAGAGAGAGAGAGAGAGAGAGAGAGAGAGAGAGAGAGAGAGAGAGAGAGAGAGAGAGAGAGAGAGAGAGAGAGAGAGAGAGAGAGAGAGAGAGAGAGAGAGAGAGAGAGAGAGAGAGAGAGAGAGAGAGAGAGAGAGAGAGAGAGAGAGAGAGAGAGAGAGAGAGAGAGAGAGAGAGAGAGAGAGAGAGAGAGAGAGAGAGAGAGAGAGAGAGAGAGAGAGAGAGAGAGAGAGAGAGAGAGAGAGAGAGAGAGAGAGAGAGAGAGAGAGAGAGAGAGAGAGAGAGAGAGAGAGAGAGAGAGAGAGAGAGAGAGAGAGAGAGAGAGAGAGAGAGAGAGAGAGAGAGAGAGAGAGAGAGAGAGAGAGAGAGAGAGAGAGAGAGAGAGAGAGAGAGAGAGAGAGAGAGAGAGAGAGAGAGAGAGAGAGAGAGAGAGAGAGAGAGAGAGAGAGAGAGAGAGAGAGAGAGAGAGAGAGAGAGAGAGAGAGAGAGAGAGAGAGAGAGAGAGAGAGAGAGAGAGAGAGAGAGAGAGAGAGAGAGAGAGAGAGAGAGAGAGAGAGAGAGAGAGAGAGAGAGAGAGAGAGAGAGAGAGAGAGAGAGAGAGAGAGAGAGAGAGAGAGAGAGAGAGAGAGAGAGAGAGAGAGAGAGAGAGAGAGAGATGAGAGAGAGAGGGGGGGGGGGGGGGGGGGGGGTGCCCCATATTACAAGTCTCCGCCTTCAGCTTAACACCAAAGTGTGTTTATTTTCAGCGTGCATGAGACTAGTGTGAGTGTAGGTGCGTGATGGAGAGGGCGCGAGTGGCTGGGCATCATCAAGGGGTCTGAGAGACCTGGGAGGCTGGCACCACATCTACCTGCCACGGAAGCAACCAATTGAATTTAGGAGCCACGCCCAGTGGGGATAGGGAAGTGGCATAGATTTAAGTAAAATATATATATACTGTATATACTTCCTCCGGCACGACGGGAGACATCTCCCGTCACACAGGGTGCAGTCGCACCTCCACAGATCACCAGTATCAGCTCTTCATACTGGTAATGGCTCAAAAAGGGCTATTCATCCCCGTGCCACGTTTTGGGTGGCTTAATCTTCATCAATCATCAATCCTCCGGCACCTTGAGACCATTGGCGTTGTATAAACTCAAATATCAATGTAACCTTAAGGCTAGACTAGCAATCTCGACTAGACTTTCCAACGAGACAAACAACAGGGAATTACCAATGTGACTCAATACCACAGGACTAGAAGGGATGAAGCACTCTTAGTCTGTCTCCTATCCTCTGGTCTAAGTAGCATATAAGTTCCTACACGTGCTGGGTAGGGAGGTGGGGGGGGGGGGTTGCCAGACTGGGATTACTACTACAAGGTGCCACAAGGTGCCACAAGGTGCCGTGAAACAGCGGCCGAGAGCCCCACATGGTGGTGCCGGGAGTCGCCCGTCTCTCGCCTCGGCTACCTGTTAACTGGGACAGGAAACCCGTGATAGCACTGAATAACGCAACAGGTGGTCTAGTACATGGCCCGCCGACATCCCGTCCAGGCAGCGTCTCACCAGGCCCAGACGCCCGCTGCACTCAACAACAGCCAGGCCCAGACGCCCGCTGCACTCAACAACAGCCAGGCCCAGACGCCCGCTGCACTCAACAACAGCCAGGCCCAGACGCCCGCGGCACTCAACAACAGCCAGGCCCAGACGCCCGCGGCACTCAACAACAGCCAGGCCCAGACGCCCGCTGCACTCAACAACAGCCAGGCCCAGACGCCCGCTGCACTCAACAACAGCCAGGCCCAGACGCCCGCTGCACTCAACAACAGCCAGGCCCAGACGCCCGCTGCACTCAACAACAGCCAGGCCCAGACGCCCGGGGCACTCAACAACAGCCAGGCCCAGACGCCCGCGGCACTCAACAACAGCCAGGCCCAGACGCCCGCGGCACTCAACAACAGCCAGGCCCAGACGCCCGCGGCACTCAACAACAGCCAGGCCCAGACTGTCACAGCTACATCAAACATTATTAGTATGCAGACCTGAATGACGCATAATCGTATTAACATAGAATGGATGAAAGTAAAGAGACGTGAGGAAGAGGTTTAAACGTGTGCAGGGTTGGCAAAGTCTTCCCTCCCCGCAGAGGGGGATGCTGCCACACAAAAGCATAACAAAGTAAGAACAAAAGCCCTAGTCCTTGAGAAGTGGGGCAAGGTAACTTGGACTAAGATGTGTCAGGTACAGTACAGGAGGTATATAAAGTCATGGGGGTGGGGATTCCCAGGCGATGCTGTAAGATTCCCTCACTTTGTACGTCATATTATGTCAAGTAGCTCGACCGTGTTCCATCACCTCGCGGCAACATCTCTATACTTGCCACGTTTAAGAGCTGGTGCTACCGGGTGCTGAAAATTGTTAAACTACAGAAGAAAACAAGCTAGACCTTATTTTCACAAATAACGATGAACTGATCGGGAACGTAATGATTACAAATACCTGCTACTTACATCACAACTTAATTGAAGTTCAGACAAGCATGGGCAGTAAACCTGTGCAGTCAGACAAAACTTCTAGAGAATTCATCAAATTCAAATTTGATAATAAACAGGTTAACTACGAATAAATATACAAAGATCTCATAAACATAAGCTGGGAAGAACAGCTAGGAAATGCAAGCCTGAACCAGTGCCTGGATAAAACAAGCTCAAGCCACAACCCCCTAACAAAAATTAGGAGGCGATGCAGATAGGAACGGGAACGGCGTTCCCTCTATAAGCGAATCATAGAACAACTTGAAAGCGCCACCCTATCTCAAGAACGACGACGACGGCTAGACAGAGAAATGGAAACGATTGAACTAAAGCTACAAGAACCATAGAAAATCCGTGAGAGGCAAAGAGCAAAAGGCCATCAGAAAAAGAGAGAGAGGAATCCGAAATACTCTTTCTATGCAAAATCTAGGGTAAAAACTACATTTAGTACAGGGCCCCTGCGCAATGGAAGATGGAACTTTCACAGATGACAACAAAGAAATGAGTGAAATATTGAGGCAACAACAGTACAACTTCATTTTCAGCGAGCCACTAAACAGTGAAGATTGACAACCTAAGCGAATTCTTAATGGATAAGATACCAACATCAAACCATATATCAGATGTCACCCTATATCCCCACTGGACTTTGAAGTAGCCATTGACAGTATGCCTATGCACACTGCACTAAGCCCTGATTCTTGGCACTTCATATTCACCAAGAATTGGAAAAAAACTATCGCAGGCCCTCAACATTCTTTGGAGACAGAGCCTAGATACTGGCGTTATCCCTGACATACTAAAAACAGCAAAGATAGCACCACTCCATAAAGGAGGGAATAAGGCAGAGGTAAAAAATTAGACCGATAGCACTAACATCACACATCATAAAAATCTTTGAGAGAGTACTATGATGATCACAAAATACACAGAATCACAGCATTCTATGCAACAGCCATTTGTTCATAACCCCGGAAAACATGGTCTCAGAACAGGGCGCTCTTGCCTGTCACAGTTGCTGGACCACCATGACACGGCATTAGACGCCATGGAAGACAGACAAAACGCTGATGTAATATACACAGATTTCGCAAAGGCATTTGAGAAATGTGACCATGGTGTTATTGCACACAAAATGCGTTCAAAGGGAATTACCGGAAAAATACGAGGATGGATCTACAGTTTCCTAACCGAATTCAGAGTGTAAAGGTCAACAACCGTGAAGAGCTGTCTTCCAGGGTACTGTGCTTGCTCCAGTACTCTATCAGTCCTCCGGGGTACTGTGCTTCCTTAAGTACTTTCTCATCCTCATATCGAACACAGACAAGGACACAATCTATAGTACTGTATCATCCTTTGCAGATGACACTAGGATTTTTATGAGAGTAGACAACATAGAGGACACGGCAAACCTTCAATCAGATGTAAATCAGGTCTTTCTATGGGCCACAGAAAATATGCTATTTAATGAAGGTAAATTCCAACGCCTACGCTATGGAAAGAAACAAAAATATAAAAACAGAAACCACGTACAAAACTCAGGCAAATCATAACATAGAACGAAAAGGCAATGTAAAGGATCTGGGTGTACTCATGTCGGAAGACCTTACCTTTAAAGAACACAATAAAGTAGCCGTCACAACTGCAAGAAAAATGACAGGTTGGATAACAAAAACCTTTCACACTAGAGATGTTATACCGATGATGATACTCTTCAAGACGCTAGTGCTCTCTAGAGTGGAGTACTGCTGCACAATGACAGCCCCTTTCACAAAGCTGTAGAAATTGCTGACCTGGAGAGCGTGCAGAGATCCTTTACTGCTAGAATCCATTCAATACAACTTCTATATTATGTATATATGTATTCACCTAGTTGTGTTTACGGGGTTGAGCTTTGCTCTTTCGGCCCGTCTGTCAACTGTCAATCAACTGGTCCTCCCCCCCCCCACACACACACATTAGTTGATTGACACTTGAGAGACGGGATAAAGAGCCAGAGCTCGACCCCCGCAAGCACAACTAGGTAACTACACGCACACACACACGGAGTAAGCAGCCCGTTGCATCTGCCTAACTCCCAGGTACCTATTTACTGCTAGCTGAACAGGTACATCAGGGTGAAAGAAACTCTGCCCATATGCTTCCGCCATCGCCGGGGATCGATTCCCCGGACTCTAGCATTACGAATCCGGAGCGCTGTCCACTCGGCTGTCAGACCTCCAGCTGACGTACGTGCGCGCGCGCACGCCTCACTCTTACACTACCCATTTTGCCTGTTACCTTATTTTCTCCCCCCCCCCTCGTCTACGAATGGCTCACGCACTCAACCACTCACACCTAGAGAGGCCACTTGTGCACCTGGACATTTCTTTGTGCGCGTGTTTTACTTCTACTCCCTCTTAAGAGTCAGGAAGCTTGTCCAACAGCTTCACGGCCAGTGTGTTCCCTTCCTCCGCGCCACTACTGATCTTGGCCAGGCACGCTACGCTTGCCAACATGGAAGTGGTGGAAATGATCACCCCCCCCCTACAGCTGATCCACCCGAAACCCCACACCACTGAAACACATTCCTACACCCACCCACCAATCTCTGCCACATGTAAAACACAAGGAAAGGTGGTGGCAAGGGCAACTGGAAGCCACACAGCAGTGCCAAAACTCTTTCATAAGAGTTTACATTCCTCTTCCCATCCCCTCCCCCCCACCTCTCACACTGACACGTAAAGACAGGGGGGGGGGGAGAGACACGAGAGTAGGAGGAACAAAGAGGGACAAAAAGGGGACGGAGAAAGGGAAGGGGGAGGGAGAAAATATGGAGGGGGAAGAAAAAAAAGTCTACTCAGTGTACGTAGTACATTAGTATGTAGCGTATTGATACACTACATTACTAATGTAGTGTATATTGATCCACTACATTACTAATGTAGCGTATTGATCCATTACATTACTAATGTAGTGTATATTGATACACTACATTACTAATGTAGTGTATCAATACAAATGAAGCTGTGGAGACTGCGCTCCGAAATATATGGTACATTTTACATACCACGAATACACTGAGTAAACGTCTTTCACTTCATTTGCAAGAGGGAGGTATTAAGCAACACCATTCTCAACACCATCCTGAGTCGCCTAACAATCACCTCACCCTATCCTTCGCCGCTCCCTACGATGTAGGGGGTTAGGTGCATCGAGTGAGGTGTACACCACAATTATAAATATCTAGGTCTCTACAGATCTGCCCGAGAGGTCACGACCTCTCCCTAGGGTGCAGTCGCACCTCCACAGATCTCCAATATCAGCTAATGATACTGATAATGGCTCCAAAGGGCCACCACTTACGGGCTATTTATGCCCGTGCCACCTTTTGGGTGGCTTAATCTTCATCAATTATTCATCAGATCTACCTTGTAAGCCTTACGGGCTATTCATGCCCGTGCCACCTCATGGGTGGCTTAACCTTCATCAATGTTGTAAGCTCAGTATGCCTATGTCAGTTCAACAGTGTGTGTATTCCTGAAGATGTCATTGCTGTCGAAACGTCGAACAATAAAAATAGAAAGATTAAGTGATCTGGTGTTTCTTCACCCTCCAGATGGTAGAAGGTATTTGCGTAGAATGGTAAATGGTAAAAAGAAAATTAATAATGTCCGACAATTATCTAGGCCTCTGGTTCCAAACTGGGGGATCAAAAAGGCCCCCCGCTGTGTTTTTTTTTCAAAATGTAGGAGTCATAGGTTTAGGGAGTGTGCAGGTTGTGATACCTGAGGGTACGTGGGGAAATAAAGTGGTGGTTATGTTGCTAAATTGTTTTTGAATACTGAGTGTAGGGGCCATTAATAAGGACGCTCCATGAAAGAGGTAATGACTGTAAAGAGTTCGTATTTTTCTAAGCAAATCCACTGGATTTTTAACCCAGTGTTAACCAATGTACCCCCCCCCCCGACCCCTGTATTGCCCATTACACTCCACCTGACCCCAACGTTGCCCACTAGAACCATCCATCCTGATGCCTGCGTTGCTCACTACAAAATGTTTCAGCCAGTATCATGTAATGCACCGCCCCAGCCACTATCTCTAACCTTATCCTCACCCTCATGATTCCTGCGCCCTACTTCACCCCCCCCCCCCTTCCGGACACTCGACGTGCCAACACCCCTCCCCCAGGTAGAGCACCTGCAGGAGGGCTGCTCAACCTGGGGGAGAGCGAGGACCTTCTCAGACGGTGACGTGGGCGGCCCACCACCGTTGCAATCACAGATTCTTACTCAGATTCTCTAGTGGGCGCCACACCGACCCGCGTGCCAGGCTACCCCCCCCCCACCCCCGCAGATGAGGGTGAAGGTGGTGGTGGGGGGGGAGGAATCCACACGCTGCCTCAGGCACTATTTCAGCCCACCAGGTTGACACCGAGTGCCTGTGACGTCATAGTGCCTCCTCTCATTTCATCCCTACTCCAGCCAGCCTTCCCCTGCTTCTGACACTCCAACATTACCCCCCCCCCTCCCCCCGCCTCTCACACTCCAGCCTCTCCCCCCAACCTTGCCTCTCACACTCCAGCCTTAACCTCCCCCCCCCCCCCGCTTCTCATACTTCAGCCTTACCCCCCCTCTTCCTCCTCACGCTCCTTCTCCCACTCCCCCTCCACCTTATCGGCGAGGGCCTCACCTCGCCCCACATCTGGGCCTCGCCCCTCCGCTCCGTAACTCCGCAACACGTCCACCATCACCACCATTCCCCCCCCCCCCCCCCCGTCCTTCCCTGAAGTGGCACTGCAACGCGCCTCGTCACTGATCATTTCCTGGGGTTTGTTATGCCCAGCTCACTCTCAGCACTTGTAAGACCGGCCCACCCTAGCCACACTCCACGTGTGTGTACTCACCTAATTGTGCTTGCGGGGGTTGAGCTCTGCCTCTTTGGTCCCGCCTCTCAACCGTCAATCAACAGGTGTGTGTGTGTGTGTGTATATATATATGTGTGTGTATATATGTGTGTGTATATATGTGTGTGTATATATGTGTGTATATATATGTGTGTGTGTGTAAGCATGAGTTTTTTATTATTGGGGCCATTCAAGGAAGAAAAGGAATTATCAGAGGGAAGCGCCAAGCCATTACGACTATATAGCACTTGGAAGGAGGCTGGATAGGATTTGGGATGGGCCGGTGCTATATGGAATGGTGCCCAACCATTTGGACAGTAGGGGATTGAACGCCGACCTGCATGAAGCGAGACCGTCGCTCTACCGTCCAGCCCAAGTGGTTGTGATAGGGTGATCCCAGAAAAGTTCGCGGAATTGATGAAATATGCGCCTATAAAACCAGGAGGGTAGCAGGGTGACGGCCCGCTCCTGTACTAGGTAAGTCCACTACGGGCTCACCATAGCCCGTGCTACTTGGAACTTGTTCCGAGTAGCTGAATCTATAACAACTCACAAGAGGGTGACGGATCCCCAGGCTTATGGGGGCCGAGCGGACAGCACGCTGGACTTCTGATCCTGTGGTCCTGGGTTCGATCCCAGGCGCCGGCGAGAAACAATGGGCAGAGTTTCTTTCACCCTATGCCCCTGTTACCTAGCAGTAAAATAGGTACCTGGGTATTAGTCAGCTGTCACGGGCTGCTTCCTGGGGGTGGAGGCCTGGTCGAGGACCGGGCCGCGGGGACACTAAAGCTCCGAAATCATCTCAAGAAGATACTCATGGCGGTGCCACCTCTCGCGGTGGACAATGTTCATCAATGAGGGTGTTGGATGCCGGTAAGTGTGACGACCTGCCTACACTTACCACGACCCCGCTGGCAGAGTGGCAACAGTACTGGGCTCCTGTCATCTGCCTTGAAGGAGGATGTCACCGCTTAACAATATTCCACACGAGAGGGGATCAGTGCTTTGAAGAATGCCTTATTAGCCAACCTGTCCTCCCAGGTACCCTCGAGGTAATCACTTCAAAAACCCCTACACAATTAGTGCTATTATGTACTCCCTATCCATGAGAGTACAGGCTACATTTGGTTACATTAATAAGGTGTCTTGTTCTCAAACATTTGAAATATGACACTTGAAAACTATTTGAGTATCCCCTAGAGATTCATTTACCTAAAACCAAATTCTTCAGATCATTAAAAAAAGGTTAAGATTACGACTTTACAATTTAAATTAACGATTTATATTCCAATAAAGTTATAACTTGAGAACAAAGGTTCACCTGCCACTTTTCAAGCAGACTATTACTGGAGCCGGAATATGTTTTCAAACCATCACAAATATCCAAGTGTTTAAGCAGGGCGGCTGGCCGGTCATTAGCATCACTTTTCCCTGAGAACGGCCTGTGTTAGCGTAGAATCTCTGGTTTGAAGGCTCTCATTATCCACCCTATTACTTTTCCTGGCTAATGATACTTTGCATTTTTTAACTTGTAAATTTTAGATAGCTTTACATTAATTCTCCACCGTTTTGTAAAGATGATGTGATCCTTGTATGGTCCTTGAAAGGCTCGTCACTATCTGGCCTTGTGTAACGCATACGAGCGAAATGCGACGTTCTATGTAGGACAGGTTGCAGCTCCACCCAAAACCTTAGCACCCCTGCCCACCTAAACTGTCCAACTGTGGCATACTTTAAGGTGGTTTTCCCATACCAGCCACACCCACTACCAACTCCACTGACGACCTTTTTAAATTACAGATCAAAATCAACATTGATTAAAGCCAATGTTACATGTAATGATTCAATTATGAATTAAGAGATGTACACAAGTACATTCAAACATGTGATAAATGTAAAAATAATAAATGCACACTCGTGCGCCATCACACAAAATTCCCATCTGGCTTGTGAGTGAAGGCGCACACTAGTGTAGAGGCACAGGACACAGTGGGGAACCAATACCAGGCATCATATAGTGTAGAGGCACAGGACACAGTGGGGGACCAATACCAGGCATCATATAGTGTAGAGGCACAGGGCACAGTAGGGGACCAATACCAGGCATCATATAGTGTAGAGGCACAGGGCACAGAGGGGGACCAATACCAGGCATACCTGGTTGATACCTGGTTGATGGGGTTCTGGGAGTTCTTCTACTCCCCAAGCCCGGCCCGAGGCCAGGCTCGACTTGTGAGAGTTTGGTCCACCAAGCTGTTGCTTGGAGCGGCCCGCAGGCCCACATACCCACCACAGCCCGGTTGGTCCGGCACTCCTTGGAGGAATAAATCTAGTTTCCTCTTGAAAATGTCCACGGTTGTTCCAGCAATATTTCTTATGCTTGCTGGGAGGACGTTGAACAACCGCGGACCTCTGATGTTTATACAGTGTTCTCTGATTGTGCCTATGGCACCTCTGCTCTTCATTGGTTCTATTCTACATTTTCTTCCATGTCGTTCACTCCAGTACGTTGTTATTTTACTGTGTAGATTTGGTACTTGGCCCTCCAGTATCTTCCAGGTGTATATTATTTGATATCTCTCTCGTCTTCTTTCTAGTGAGTACATTTGGAGGGCTTTGAGACGATCCCAATAATTTAGGTGCTTTATTGCGTCTATGCGTGCCGTATATGTTCTCTGTATTCCCTTATGCATCATATAGTGTAGAGGCACAGGACACAGTGGGGGACCAATACCAGGCATCATATAGTGTAGAGGCACAGGACACAGTGGGGGACCAATACCAGGCATCATATAGTGTAGAGGCACAGGGCACAGTGGGGGACCAATACCAGGCATCATATAGTGTAGAGGCACAGGACACAGTAGGGGACCAATACCAGGCATCATAAAACAACGTGCCGTACCCAGGCATATCAACTTTAAGGGGGATACAGTCAGGTAGAGCTTATACCACCCAGACCAGTTGTCAGTATCGACCACAGATGGTTATCATGGTGTGTGTGTGTGTGTGCACTCTGCTGTCACACATACGCACTTCCCCCCCCCCCTCCCCTACACACACACACACCTTGCCATACAATTCCCGTCAGCGTTGTGCCTAACAATCTGTTATTCATGTACTCCTTTAATCCTTACATAGCATCCCTAGCCCCTCCCTCGACCCCTCTCCATGCATATTTTTCCCTTCCTCGCTTCTCATTGGCCCCCCCCCCCTCAAGCTCTCTCACACCCCCACACACCTAGTCCCCCCCCCCCCCCAAGCTCTGACGCTCACCTCTCCACCTGGTGTTATACAAGAGATCATAAAAGTAAGAGTGGAGTGTAAGAGGAGAGTGCGTGACGGGCGTGGCGCGAGTAGAGGAGTAACGCTGGTAACCAGGCAAGCGATGACAAGGTCGACCGACGCGCACATACACACACACCGCCCTCACACCTCTACCTGGCTTACGCCGGCCATATCTGCCTGTAGCACCTCTGCGCAGTGTTCCTGTAGTGCGCGTCCTCTGTACTAAACCCTGGCTGGTCTTCACCCAACAACTTCAGTACTAACAGTATGAACCCGGGGAAGGGGGGGGTGTATCTCCCACCACTCCTGAGTGCACTCCCTCAACAACCGTCGCAGTCAACAACTCATCAGTTTTGACCTCAGAATACCAACCGGGCAAAATGTGTACTATAAATCATAGCAGCTCGTAAAAGTTCACGTTTTCTAGGCGTGGGTCGTCAGTTAGGTTAGTTTCGGGCAATTTAGTACATCATTTTGTGTTGGGTTGTGACAAGTCCAGAGGCCGGGGTTGGCCTCAAGCCACACCACGCGGGCTCACCCACCATACCCCCTCCCTTCCTCACCTGCTCTCATGTGCCATTTCTCCGTCTTGCCCTACATACCACCTCCAGAAAATGACTCCTGGGCGGTGACTAACTGCAACTGGCGTTATCGAGGAAACATTGATTATCTGTAACTGTATGTGTGGTCTTACTCGGCCAAGGACCAGAAGTGCTCATCTTCGTCTACGTTCATAAGTATAATAACTTTGGAATTGAGGAGAATGAGCGGCAGCGTGGGGGCGTTGGCTGGGGGCCGCCATATGTTCCTCTCAGCTGGTAATGAGCGTTACCCCCCCCCCCCTAACCCCTTCTCTTATACACAAATACCTGCCTCCCTAATTGTTCTAAGTAATTACTTCTCGCACCAACCATCTTCTCGGGTCTCGACACAAGCCTTGGGAATGTGTTCACATTGACGCTTATGTTGGAAGTGTAATGCGATGCTTCCTTCCAGCAGCGGTGACTACGGTACAAGCCTCTTAACACTAGTAGTGCTGCAGTAAACCTCAGTCCCGCTATCACCTCCAGATAAGATGGTGAACGTCCCACTCCTTAACGGGACGAGGATTGTCTTGCAACTATAGTCCAAACAGCTACCCACTACCCTACCTGCCAGCTTGCTAACTTACCAGCAAACCTTTTAACCTGCCTGCCAGCTTCTAATGAACCTGTCTACCTGCTGCTAACGTACCACCCCTCTAATCAGCCTGCAACTTGTCAACCAACCAGCCTACATAAATTTATCCAACTTCAGGTCAAATTCCATTCATTTCTTGCCCCGCTCTGACATTTGTGCTTCTTCCTCGCGGCACTTGTACGTCCTCCCTTACGAGGTGTCAACCAAATGCACGCATGCACACTAACACACAGGAGGCCAGCATGCGGCTAAAACGTGATTCCTTGAGGACAACCTCAAGGAATGGTTCAACAAATGGCTATTAAAATTTAACCCGAGCAAATGTAAAATAATGAAGATTGGTGTAGGGAGCAGAAGGCCAGATACAAGGTACCATTTGGGACACACACACACACAGAAATCACAAATAGCGTGATATATCAAATGAACAAATCCACAAGGGCCTTGATGAGGGTTCGAATCTATGCACGAGATGTTCCCAGAGGCGCCTTAGTCAACTGTACCAACAAATAGTCAATAATTGCAACCTGGAGTGCTACTGCCCACACTAGGATCCCGAAACTCCTTCGAAGCCTAACCGGGGTTTCACACAATTCTTGACCACGTGGTGGTACAGTTGACTTAAGCGTCACTGGGAACATTGTGCGTAGGTTCGAACCCTTATCAAGGCCCTTGTGGATTTGTTCTTTACCATTAGGGAGATTAATCAGAATCAGGAAGAGACACACTTGGGGGTTGTCACGCCAAACTTATCCCCTGAAGCCCCCATCATGAGGATATCAGCAGCAGCACATGCCAGCTTGACCAACATAAGAACAGCCTTTAGAAACTTGTGTAAGAAATCATTTAGAACCTTATATACCACATGTCAGACCAAGCCTAGTTTGCAGCCGCCAGCATGTAGTTCGTATTTAGTCAAACACAAGACTAAATTGGAGAAGGTTCAAAGGTATGCCACCAGACTAGTACCCGGGCTGAGGGGTATGAGCTACGAGGAGAGACTACGGGAACTACTAACGTCGCTGGAAGAAAGTTAGGGGAGATATGATCACTACATACATGATTCTCAGAACTGATCGAGTAGATAAACACAGTGTATTTAACATAGGTGGTACATGTACAAAGGAACACAGGTCGAAATTGAGTACCCAGATGAGCCATACACACATCAGAAAGAACTTTTTAGTGTAGAGTAGCTAACAAACAGAATGCACTAGGCAGTGATATGGTGCAGGCAGACTCCACACACAGTTTGAAACGTAGATATGGAAAAAGCCCAATAGGCTTAGGAATCTGTACAGCGGTTGGGTGTACGATTGACGGTTGGGAGACGGGACCAAAGAGCCGAAGCTTAACCCCCCGCAAGCACAAGCAGGTGAGTACACACAATGAGACAGACATCAGCAGGAGAGAAAATAAAAACTAGGTACCTAGATGAGTTAAGAGATATTAGGCAAGAAAGGGCTTCATCCTCCGGGCAGTGAAAAAGTGGGAGAATCTAGCGAGAGTAACAGCAGCGACAAACTATGTACATTAATTCAAAAACAGAATTCACAATCAAAGTGAAAGTTTAAGGTAAGAGGCATAAAGGTTGATAGTAGGTCGAGAGGCAAGACCCAGGAACAGGAGCTCGACTTACACAGCCAGGTGTGTACACAAAGACTCCCCCCCCCCCATGGCCTTTTCCTTTACTTTCACTCTCCTATCGCTCCAAGGTTAATAAAATAACGTTCCTATTGTTTGGACATTTCTGCAACCCCCAACCTTCCACTCCCCCCATCCGTCCAGCCCAGAACAGTTGGGCAGCGTGTGTACCTATAACCACTACTTACTATATAGAAACAGTTAGCAACAGCTAGCAAAACTGCTACCCATCTGCAAACGTTAACACAAACAACAATCTACCGCACCTATTATAAGTGCAACTAGCGTCAACAATTGTTATTTGCTTAGCTAAACGAACTAGAGGGTTCAGTTCCTGAACCGATTATGTGTGCCTGTAATCCTTTACACCACCGCCCACGGGATGGGTATGGGGTGCATAATAAAAAAAGAAATTGATTATTATGAGTGCCACCAGCGCTAACAACCATAACGCTGCCATCACCACCATCACCATTACCACCATCGATGAAACACAAGCAATCAAAGCAATGTAAACTTACTCGGCACGGTGCTCCCAGAACCTTCCATTAAAAGCACAAGTTACAGTTAACTGCAGTGTCTTAGCCTTGTAGGGATGTATGGTAATTAAATTCCCCACAGACTAAACAAAGGGGCAACTCGTAGAGTTACTAGATGTCAACATCCCATCCAGCACCAGTCAACACCAAAGAACTATATAAAACTAGGATGGAAACGCAAATTCCTGCAGGAACACAACTTCCCTCTATCACAGGGTTCTTATTAACTTTTTACGATTACAGACCTCCAGTCCTACTATTCATAGGATTAGTTAAAAACAAATGGAAAACAAATATTTATAACAAAAAAGGCGGCAAATCGCATACACACACGCTTGCTTCAACTAGTGATCTTTGCTGCGGGTTTTTGTACAATTAATACGTGGAATCGAGGTACAGTTACTGACAATGTTGGTGGCGGGTCACCTGGCGCACCAAGGCTCTCCCCCCCACAAAGACCTCAGGTTCAAAGAGCGTGGCCCATACATATGGTTTCCTCCGTGTTGAGAAGCCCTGGTGAGAGTAACACATACTCATCACCTGCCTGGCGCTGAGAAGTTACCGGGTACGTGCCGCCCACCTTCACTACACAAACCAACAAACT
>NC_091150.1:29223205-29375705 GCF_040958095.1 Procambarus clarkii | reverse complement strand
GCTAGGCATGAGCTGAGTGACGGGACACGAGTGTGGTGGCATCAGGACGTGTGGGTACAGGTCTAAAGAGGGTGCGGGGGTGTGCGTGGAACGTCCGTACGGGTTGCATGGAAGGATTGGGGAACGGGGTCCCCAATACTCCATGGATTGGGGTACGGGGTCGGGGAGGATTGGGGCACGCATACGGGTCAGAGGATTTGGGCGTGCGAAATGTTGGTGGTGCATATTTTTGGGGGTTCCTCGTAAATCATGCCCCCCTAGTTCTGGGACTAGCCTAGTGGCATACTTCTGAACTTTTTCCAGCTTCGTCTTGTGCTTGACAAGGGATGGGTTCCATGCTGGGGCCGCATACTCCAGGATTAGCCTTACATATGTGGGATAAGTAGGGTGTGCGTGTGTGCACCCGCGCCCGTGCGTGTACACGTACGTACGTACGTACGTACGTACGTGTGTGTGTGTGTGTGTGTGTGTGTGTGTGTGTGTGTGTGTGTGTGTGTGTGTGTGTGTGTGTGTGTGTGGGGGTGGGTGGGGGTGGGGGGGACTCGGGTTCCACCACATCACTTGAAGGTAGGGATGGGGGGGGGTGTATTCAAGTGATAACCAAACATCGCTCCCAAACTTAAAGTACCTCCGTTGCTACAATAAAATTTTCAATTCTACGAAAATTCAGTTGTCATTTAGAAAGGTATTTAACCTCCCAGATTAAATACCTGCGATAGAGCGAATTTTCAATTTCGTCTTATCACATTGAATGTGTTGGAAAGGTATTTAATCTCCCAGGTGTGATAAAGTGAGCTTTATATCTTTGCTTATCACATGGAATGTGAATGAAAATCGTGGAATTTGTACGATCAAGGAAATTTTCACTAAGGATTTATTTCAGTATGGTTTGTTTCATATCTAATTGAAGCCATTCTCAAGTCGATTGTGATTGAGAATGGTCCAGGACGGACCGAAACGTCGTCGTCCCTTCACTTTCTAGTGTGTGGTCTGGTCAACATACTTCAGCCGCGTTATTGTGACTCATGGCCTGCATAATTGAAGCCCCTCTTGCCGCTATGGACCTACAGGTTCCCCGGTAGTGACGTACTGCATTTATTGATATTGTAACCAGTTTCAGCCTAAAGACTAATTGGTTGTGGCTCTATGCTCCTTGGGCGCAGTCACCAGGAGAAATTCCCCCCCCCCCCCACCGCCTTTGCTCTATTAAAGAAAGTGACAGCAAGTCAACAAATCCACAAGGGCCGTGATGAGGATTCGAACCTCCGTCTGAGAGCATCCCAGACACTGCCTTAATCGACTTAGCTACGACATGGTCAAAAGAGTTGAAACCAGAAGTTCTACTGAACTTGCATTTGTTCATTTGATGCATCACGCAATTGTGATTTCTGTGTGTAATGACAGCAAGTCATCTCAAATCTCTACATTTAGTTTTTGAAGTAAGAGTAATTCCTTCAGAAACAGCACTTGCAGAATCTACATTTCATTCCCGAGTACCTATGTCTAAGGACACCATGTGTGCCACACCTAAATGTTGGTGTCATTAAGTGGCAGCGCTGTTAAGTGCCGAGTGATCAATGTTGCAAGAGAAAACTAGACAGTTTTCTTCAAGAAGTGCTGGCGCCACCGGGCTGTGGTGGATAGGTGGGCCTGCGGGCCGCTCCAAGCAACAGCCTGGTGGACCAAACTCTCACAAGTCAAGGCCGGGCTTGGGGAGTAGAATAACTCCCAGAACCCCATCAAGGAGGTATCAAGCAGCCTGCCCTCTAGCTAAGCTTGTCCAGGCGGCGGCCAGCCCCAAAAACACATTCATCAGTTTTAATGTATTCGATGCTCAAAGTCGTTTTTCTCACATATAAATTAATATTTCTATATATTAGAATTGTTTGTATAATGAGACAAAGGTTAGGGTGCTTTGGGTCTGCTGGCAATTATTGGTATCTGCAATATGTAAGTTGAAGCATTTATAGTGGTGAGATTCGAGCATAAAGAGAGCAAAGCAATATTCCAGAAAAGTTTGAACATTAGTTGAAAGTCGTGTGTTAAGTATTTTGTTTCATTCATTAAGGTTTTATTCATTAAGAGGGTTTTATTCATTAACATTAACTGGATTAACGAGAATTTGGCCGGTGTTTTATGAGAACGGGCTGCAATGTTAAGACTAGGTGCTGTTAATTTGTAAATTGGTCTAGATTTGACATGATTCTGTCAAATTAAGCAATGAACCCATTAAGTTAGTCAGTTGAACCTGTGTGTTCGTCAGTCTGGACTCGTAGCTTGCTTTAATAATAAACATTGCCTAACCCCATTTGTTTTCATTTGGTTGAGTAAATAAATTTAACAAGCATGGTAAGGTGTGAGCATTTAACAGGCAAGATTGATTGACTGACTGATTAAGATTAAGCCAACCAGGAGGGGGCATGAGGGTGTCCAGCTGCTGGACACCTTTTTTGACCAGGCGAGTGGCAGCGTTGATGGCTTCAGGGTGGTTACTGCAAGATTCAGGGACTCTTAAAGCTTTTCTAAGGTCGTTGATTGCTTAACATTCCAAGAGATAGTGAAGTAGTGGTTTTTCTGTGACTGGCAGAAGATGCATTTCCTCAACAGGCAAGGTGGGAACAAAGTTACAGCCCCGCTCCTGTGCCAGGTAAGTCCACCGCGGGCTCACCATAGCCCGTCCTACTTGGAACTTTTTGTTCTCAGTAGCTGAATCTTAAACAACAACGGTGTGAGCACTGCCACTGCTTTACCTGTTGTACAGGTTAAAATACCTCCAAGTTTTTAACAGATTAAAGATCAAATCAAGAAGAAAATACTCCCAAGTATCAAAAGTCGCCACAGAGCCAAAGTAGCGGAAGGAAGATCCACTGCGATGTGGTACGAACAAGCCACTGGGTAAGGAGTTTGAAAAAGGAGTACTTTTTCAAACTTGTCAAAAAGATATCCAAAGACACTATAGTAGCCATACACAGACTCGGACTTGGTTACAAGTGCTGCTGGGAGATAATAAACCCAATAGTTAAAGAGCGTCATATCTGTGGAACGATGCAAGAGGTGGCACTATTGCATTACTTACTGGAATGTGACCCAACTGAAGCCCTGCGTATCAAACTTAACATTAACCCAACGAGAGCAGCTGCATTATATGCAAAATCCACAGCGACTACAATGATTAGAAAAGCAGTTAAGAATGGGACACACTAGTGAACACTGTGCATCTATATCCACCACCAATATAATGTTATTAAAACAAGACTAAAACCAGTGCGCTAAAACAGAAGCGGAAAAAACGGGTGGAAAAGGAGGAAACCCCACCTCCATTAAGACTTTAACCCAAATATCGCAGTAACAAGGTTATCGCGAATAACCTAACTCAATTACGGGGTCACTATAGCCCGTGCCATATCGACATGACGTTCTGAGTGGCTAAATCTAAAACAACAACAGCAACAGGTATGAGCATTTAACAGACAGGAAATGACTGTCAGACACCCACCGCTCCTGTGCCAGGTAAGTCCACTACGGGCTCACCATAGTCCGTGCTACTTGGAGCTTGTTCAGAGTAGCTGAATCTATAACAACACCAACAGACTGCGAGACTGAGCGTCCATCACGCACAAGGACCATCCCTTCCACCCACAACATGGTCCCTCACGTCCGTAAGGATTCCCCGTATACACCTAGACCATTACCTACACTCACAATTTGGTCTCTCACACTTCAGAGTTCAAATTCATTACGACACAAGTTTGACTAACTGCATCAGACCAAATTCATTCAACATTTGACAATTTTTAGATGCCTGCTCACAATTTATATTTCAATAAAGTTGACTTTTCAGAAAGGCACCATAACCCATTTGTTTTTCACACATTTTACAAATTTAGCACAAATAAATTTTATTTACAATAATAATAGAAACTGTGAATTTAAATATTAGTTGTACTTGTTACCTTATTTCACATTGCAATAATTGTTAACGTGCATAAGGACGGATTATCTAGCGTACAATATAGAGGACTAACTTTACCACCACCCCCCCCCCTCCCCCCAACAGCCCGGCCTCTCGAATAGCACAATGCAATTTAAAACGCATCAATCCCATTAAAGCCAAAAACTGATGAACTAAAAATAATGGTGGCTCGCTTTCTATTCGTGGGCCCTCGGTTAGGTTCGGTTCGGGCAATTTAGTATCTCAAGAGTAGCGACGTTGTGAAGCAAGACAGGACAGGCTGCTGTGACAAGGTCTAAAACCCGAGAAACGCGCGTATCCCTTTACGTCATAGCTACTCTTAAAGAAAAAAAAATTACCTAATTTTCAAATAAAGTTAGATATATATACACACATACCAAAAGAATAGGGGTGGTAGAAGGAAATATCAAAGTGTTCAGTGAGAATCCACAAGGTCTTTTCTGAGTACTCTTTATTTTCTTCTCCGAGGCTATGGGTCCCTATACTTGCACCAGAGGTGTTACCCCTTGCCTAACGAAAACATTGTGTTTTATATAAGGGTGTGTACGAGATGCGAGACGTCAACACGACGTCATAACTGCTCAGGCAGATGCAGGCTGTAGACCATACTGGTATGACTTCTGGGCTTACGCGTATAATATTAGATGGTGCTTGCAGCGCGTCGTCCTACACACCATCTTAGGTGCTTAGTGAAGGTTTATAGTTACGTGTCAAGTTTCCTTTTGGAGACGGTTCAAGGTCTTCAATAAACTCATTATCTTTCGTGACAGGATATTACAAATCCCGGCCTCTCTGATGCTTATTGTTATATTTAATAACTTTGGAGTTAATATTTGTAAATATTTGTAAATATTATAAAGTCTTTAAGGTCATCTATAAGCTATTTCATGATGGAATTTTTTGAGAATATTCTCCAGTGTTCCTTGTTCTCTTTAACAACAATTTCGGTGTTCAGATTAAGGTGCCGTGAAGCTTCACAGCTTTGTAGAGTAAGGGTCCCGTGAAGCTTCACAGCTTTGTAGAGTAAGGGTCCCGTGAAGCTTCACAGCTTTGTGGAGTAAAGGTCCCGTGAAGCTTCACAGCTTTGTGGAGTAAAGGTCCCGTGAAGCTTCACAGCTTTGTGGAGTAAAGGTCCCGTGAAGCTTCACAGCTTTGTAGAGTAAAGGTCCCGTGAAGCTTCACAGCTTTGTAAAGTAAAGGTCCCGTGAAGCTTCACAGCTTTGTGGAGTAAGGGTCCCGTGAAGCTTCACAGCTTTGTGGAGTAAGGGTCCCGTGAAGCTTCACAGCTTTGTAGAGTAAGGGTCCCGTGAAGCTTCACAGCTTTGTGGAGTAAGGGTCCCGTGAAGCTTCACAGCTTTGTGGAGTAAAGGTCCCGTGAAGCTTCACAGCCTTGTAGAGTATGAGTTACATAAAACTTAATGGCCTCGAAGAAAATGGATTCCTTAAGCGAAAGAAAACGGGAAATGCTTCCCTTACACTCAATATATCTAGAGAATATGGGTCACATTCTCAACAGAACAGCCATACACGGCTTCATACACATACTGGAGGATGCCATAGCACTGGCCAACGCACAGATGTGCAGGCAAGTTGCCTGCACATCTGCTTCGACCCTACCAGTCGAAGGTACCAGTCAGTGCTTCGACCCTACCAGTCGAAGCACTGCGGCCTCCAGTGCTTCGACTGGTAGCCTTCATGGCAGGCAATGGAGGCTGCCTCTCAAGGAACAACAATAGCCTGTCCCTCTAGCTTCATGGTTAGGTAATACATGAATTCACAGTCTCGTGGAACGGGAATTAAGATTCATTGTGCAATAGTTGAAGCTAATCGTCATTGTTAATGACTAGTGGCGATTAATGGGCACCTATCCACCATATAACAGCAGTCTATTTCATCTAGCAAAAATTTTCTTTGGTTAAATATAATCGCCACTTTATAACTTCTAAAAAAAAATACAGAAGGTCTAAGCTATCCAGTTTCGCATGTAAATTTAAAATTGATTTAAATGAAACAAAATATGAACTTAATTTTACAAGGTTCAGTTCAATGTCGCTTCAGTTATCTGTAAAATTTAACGAGATTAGTCGACATAAAAGTTTGTGTCGCTTAAAAAAAAATCGGACTGCAGATGACTTAGGTCACACTCAAACACTTTTCGTAACCCTTTCATAGCCGGGTATCTTTACTAAATGATATCACCCTGCAGTAATATTCCACACATGACGTGTGCCAAATCACACAAATACATCTCAGGAGGTCGGAGAGAGAAGTGCGCGCGCATACACACACACTCGACCGATGACGGAGGCCCCTGAGGTATGTGCGGGGCCTGACCAACAAAAGCCTAGTGGAAGCCCGGCCCCGAGGTGCGGTCGTCACTCCCACCCTGATAAGCATTTTGTTTCCACCGCGTGAGGCCCAACGTAACTCACCCGTCTCTACCCTCCTTGCCACACCTTCTAAATATATTGGTCTTGTACTGGCCACCTCACCAAATATGGCACACCCTGCACTACGCTCAACACGAGCGGCCATCGCACACAAGGAATACAAAAGAATGAGCCGTTTGTTTTCACTGGGGGCCCGCAATACCCGCCTGTACAGTTATTGCCATATGCCCAAAATACCTGTATGTACTGTATAATCTATTACACGTCCTGCTTAGTATAGACTCGGGGCCATCATGGAATTAGAAAGACGCAAACGAGACAAGTGACAGCTATATGGATTAAATACCGTACTTCACAAGTGAGAAATGGGCAGGCGTGTGATGAGGGAAGCCACTACAACTGGTTCTCCCCTCAAGAATGCACGTAACTGGCTTCTACACTTGCCAGATCATGTTACAGGAAGTGGGAGACGCTTCCTTTACTCTCATTACATTTAGACAATTTGGGTCACACCCACGCACACTACCTTTACACCTTAACTAACGCCAATATACGGCTTAATTATATTGTAGACATTATAGCACTTGCCAACTCTTGATATGTGTAGCAAGGTCACCTGGGGGGGGGGCCCCCCACTCCACACATCTGTGCTCTACCGCTGGCTCACTATGATGTGTCCACACTTGGGGCTTGTTTTTCTTCCTCTTAACTAAAATACCAGCTAACATAAGAGCTAACAAAAAAATTGTTTCTCGAGCTTAAGCCTGTTGGAGTTCCACTTCCACTCCCCCATGGCCTACACACGAAAATATTTTGGGTGAATGGAGATAAGCTAAACAGTGTTAATTTAAACTGATCCCAACATTGATGGATATCATTCATTTTAAAGAATGCCAATGTTCTGAGAACTGTGTCTGCGACACACCCAAACCAAAACGCCACGATTCGTGCATATTCCACTTCAGCTCATATATATATATATATAAGAAGTCAAGATTTAGAGGCCATCTTGGGAGGTATGTTATTTCTTTGTTAGAAGTACTGTTATCTGCAATCATATTCATCGTTTAGTCTTAACACGCCACTCTGTAACCCTATCCAGTATTTAATCATTATCCTGACAGAACAGCAACCCGAGGATATATGTCAACGCCTTGGTATTGGGACAACTTTATTGATCACAAGTCCTGGAGTACCTCCCCCTATCATATTTACCATATCTGTACTGGGTAAATCATTTTTAACCAGTACAGGTATTTTAAATATGGTTTTCCTGTCTTAGGTATAAAATAATTATTACTGGTTTTCAGCTTTCTTTATTTTCTCACAGGCACTGGTGGCCACACCACCCCCCAGACAAGGCACTGGTGGCCACACCACCCCCCAGACAAGGCACTGGTGGCCACACACCCCCCCCCAAGACAGGGCACTGGTGGCCACACCGCCCCCCCCCAGACAGGGCACTGGTGGCCACACCGCCCCCCCCAGACAGGGCACTGGTGGCCACACCGCCCCCCCAGACAGGGCACTGGTGGCCACACCGCCCCCCCCCAGACAGGGCACTGGTGGCCACACCGCCCCCCCAGACAGGGCACTGGTGGCCACACCCCCCCCCCAGACAGGGCACTGGTGGCCACACCACCCCCCCAGACAGGGCTCTGGTGGCCACACTGCTCCCCAGACAGGGCTCTGGTGGCCACACCGCCCCCAGACAGGGCTCCGGTGGCCACACCGCCCCCAGACAGGGCTCCGGTGGCCACACCGCCCCCCAGACAGGGCTCCGGTGGCCACACCGCCCCCCAGACAGGGCACCGGTGGCCACACCGCCCCCCAGACAGGGCACCGGTGGCCACACCGCCCCCCAGACAGGGCACCGGTGGCCACACCGCCCCCCAGACAGGGCACCGGTGGCCACACCGCCCCCCAGACAGGGCACCGGTGGCCACACCGCCCCCCAGACAGGGCACCGGTGGCCACACCGCCCCCCAGACAGGGCACCGGTGGGCCACACCGCCCCCCAGACAGGGCACCGGTGGGCACACCGCCCCCCAGACAGGGCACCGGTGGCCACATCGCCCCCCAGACAGGGCACCGGTGGCCACATCGCCCCCAGACAGGGCACTGGTGGCCACACCGCCCCCCAGACAGGGCACTGGTGGCCACACCGCCCCCCAGACAGGGCACTGGTGGCCACACCGCCCCCCAGACAGGGCACTGGTGGCCACACCGCCCCCCAGACAGGGCACTGGTGGCCACACCGCCCCCCAGACAGGGCACTGGTGGTCACACCACCCCCCAGACAGGGCACTGGTGGCCACACCACCCCCCAGACAGGGCACTGGTGGCCACACCACCCCCCAGACAGGGCACTGGTGGCCACACCACCCCCCAGACAGGGCACTGGTGGCCACACCACCCCCCAGACAGGCCCAGACAGGGCACGGGTGGCCACACCTCCCCCCAGACAGGGCACTGGTGGCCACACCACCCCCCAGAACAGGGCACTGGTGGCCCACACCACCCCCCAGACAGGGCACTGGTGGCCACACCACCCCCCAGACAGGGCACTGGTGGCCACACCACCCCCCAGACAGGGCACTGGTGGCCACACCGCCCCTCAGACAGGACACCGGTGGCCACACCGCCCCTCAGACAGGGCACCGGTGGCCACACCGCCAGATACAAGCGGCACAATTTAACCCAGGTGGTGACAGGTAACGGTGTCACCAGTACCACCCCAGGAGCGAGGACCAGGTTCCCGGTGCTAGTTTAAAGTAAGGGTGTTCACCTGCCACACCTGGGGCGCCGTTAGGGCTCCAGGCCCCCACCACGGCCCCCCCGCACGCCTCAACACCTGCAACACCTGCCCACAAGCCTCTCACACTCCCCAGGACGGCTCCTTGGCACTCACTTCACCACATTCCAGGAGTCCGCTACTCAGTATGCTGGGCTCAAGACACACGCGGAAATTTCCTAATTTTGTTCCCCCTTTTAGTTTCGCCGTTATTAAGATACTTTGGGCCTAAGCTGGAAGCATGGTACTGGGCGTAATTGGCTCTCGGGGTGCCTTCTTGCGGGGTTAGTATGGCCTATCGTGTTGAAGAGATTAGATAAGGGTGGTAGTATGAAGATAGTGTTTATCAGCACGGGGCGGCAGTGGGAAGAACACTTCAAGACCACCAACCTTTTTCTGCTGCTTCTCCCAGGCGGGGTCCAGGAGACCCTCGCGCTCCCACTCCTCCTCCGGCTCCATGTACTCTTGGTCGTTCTGGTATTCCATGTCGTTCTCCAAACAGGTGGAGGGAAGGCTGTCACAAAACTATCGCTAGTGAGGGGGTCGAACGGGCACCACCACAACACCACACAACCACCACACCGGGAGCGGCGAGATCCACCCGGTACAGGAGAGCGAGCGGCACAGCACTGACCCGCCCCCAACCCCCGCTGCCGCACCCCGCACGCCAACATCTCATACCGCTTACTCCTACGCCTATAATAGCCTCCACGGCAAATATTTGACTTCCCGGCTTATAATTGTTTTTGTTTACTTCATCCTCGTGATCATTTATAACATATTTATTTAGCTTTACAATCAAGTGGGGACAAAGAACACAGATTATTCGAATATGCCAAAATGCAACTCATACAAGAGGCCACTAAGCCATCTTGGCAAACCTCCATATAAGGCAGGTTAGACTACACTTCAATACCGAATACAACAATGACTGTTTCAGGCGTCATAGTGCTGACGTATTATTTTTTACGGAAAATGAAAACGCTATTGTTAAAAAGTTTCAAAAAAATGTAGCTGGCAACTCACAACAAAAGGATTTTTCAAAACAAACCGACGCGACCTCTCTGCATATTCCTTTACTTTGTTTATTGCTAACAAATTATCCACTCAGAGTTTACGAAATATATAACGTAAATATCGTTTATTTCTGCAAGTGTTATAATAATGGTTCCAACTTCATTCTCCCAAAATAAGACACGCAACAATGTCTCGACAGCGTTGTCGGACGCACGATGATGACACCCTGTGCGTTAAGGTACGATAATACTGTGCTCTCCATATGGCTTGAATAATATTATTACAGATGTGTTTGAAATAAATTATTTACTCCAATACAGTTTGTAAATAAATTGTAAATAGTATAACTGCAAGACAGTGATGGCGTGAAAGTAATCGTCCAGCGATGGTTTCTCTATAATCAACAGAAAGTTTAATAACTTCACGTATTATATATAAATAACTTGTATATCTCCGTACTTAGATTTCTCGAATACTACCTTGCTCTTATATTTTATTAATTGTAAACTACTCGCGGTTCATATTGCCACAGGCTTCCTCTCCATGCCAAAGTTGTTGGTCCGTGTCTTTATATACGGTAGCCTATTCTAACACAATGGGGAAAGGGAGAAGTTGTAAATTCTTGTGCTGTATACCAATTTTGTTTCTTAAAAAGCTATTCATACAATATGAGCAATATAATTAACCTATGAAATATAAAATTATTATTATTATTATTATTATTATTATTATTATTATTATTATTATGTAGCGTGTATGTTCGTTTGTTTACGTAGGTCAGTCTGGGATTGTACTTACAAGTACATGAGAAATTTGATCTAGTTCTTGGCTGAATACTATGTGGCGTTTACATTTATTTTCGTTCCATTTGTCACATTTGTTCTTGAAAATGTGGATTGGGGTGGCTACCACCGTCGGGTCTGGCCAGTGACTGGTTAGGTGACTGCTTGCAGAACCTTGCCCTTGACTCATTAAGCCTTACAGACTACCTGTCTCCGACAACGAAGAGGAAAAAAAACACAGCACTTGTTGACAACCCGTCACTGTGTACTGCTTTCTTGCTTGTCTCTGGCTCAATACATCATTTCTCTCTTCCCTTTGTTTGGGTTTTATTCGTGTCTTCCGTTAATTTTGTTAATTTTCGTTCCCATTTTCCAATTAGTTCCTGTATTTTTTTTCTCGCAAGTTACCCTCATTTTCTCCATTGGCTTCTGCCAAAAGTTTTTAGTTTCATTAATCTCTCCTGACACTGGGTTTCCCCATTTGTCGCCGCCCTGATTCTGAAATTGCGTAGTTCTTCTGCAATTCTGGACATTTTGCTTTAAAGCTTCTCACTTGAATCTTCAATCTGCTTACCCAACCACTTAGGGTGGACAGTTGAGCGACGGTCTCGCTTCTTGCAGGTTGGAGTTTAATCCCCGACCGTCCAAGTGGTTGGAAAACATTCCCTTCCCTTCCCTCCCGTCCCATCCCAAATCCTTTTCCTGACCCTTTCCAAGTGCTATATAGTCGTAATGGCCTAATTTGTATGTGTGTGTGTGTACTCACCTATATGTACTCGCCTAGTTTTGTGTGTGTGTGTGTGTGTGTGTGTGTGTGTGTGTGTGTGTGTGTGTGTGTGTGTGTGTGTGTGTGTGTGTGTGTGTGTGTGTGTGTGTGTACTCACCTAGTTGTACTCACCTAGTTGTGCTTGTGGGGGTTGAGCTCTGGCTCTTTGGTCCCGCCTCTCAACCGTTAATCAACAGGTGTACAGGTTCCTGAGCCTACTGGGCACTTATCATATCTACACTTGAAACTGTGTATGGACTCAGGCTCCACCACATTACTTCCTAATGCATTCCATTTGTCAACCACTCTGACACTAAAAAAGTTCTTTCTAATATCTCTGTGGCTCATTTGGGCACTCAGTTTCCACCTGTGTCCCCTAGTGCGTGTGCCCCTTGTGTTAAATAGCCTGTCTTTATCAACCCTATCGATTCCCTTGAGAATCTTGAATGTGGTGATCATGTCCCCCCTAACTCTTCTGTCTTCCAACGAAGTGAGGTTTAATTCCCGTAGTCTCTCCTCGTAGCTCATACCTCTCAGCTCGGGTACTAGTCTGGTGGCAAACCTTTGAACCTTTTCCAGTTTAGTCGTATGCTTGACTAGATATGGACTCCATGCTGAAGCCGCATACTCCAGGATTGGTCTGACATATGTGGTATATAATGTTCTGAAAGATTCCTTACACAAGTTTCTTAAGGCCGTTCTTATGTTAGCCAGCCTGGCATATGCTGCTGATGTTATCCTCTTGATATGAGCTTCAGGGGACAGGTCTGGCGTGATATCAACCCCCAGGTCTTTCTCTCTCTCTGACTCTTGAAGTATTTCATCGCCCAAATGATACCTTGTATCTGGTCTCCTGCTTCCTATTCTTCCTATCTTCATTACATTACATTTGCTTGGGTTAAACTCTAAACTTGTGTGTGTATGTGTATGTGTGTGTGTGTGTGTGTAATTACCTAAGTGTAGTTACAGGATGAGAGCTACGCTCGTGGTGTCCCGTCTTCCCAGCACTCTTTGTCATATAACGCTTTGAAACTACTGACGGTCTTGGCCTCCACCACCTTCTCACCTAACTTGTTCCAACCGTCTACCACTCTGTTTGCGAAAGTGAATTTTCTTATATTTCTTCGGCATCTGTGTTTAGCTAGTTTAAATCTATGACATCTTGTTCTTAAAGTTCCAGGTCTCAGAAAATCTTCCTTATCGATTTTATCAATTCCTGTTACTATTTTGTATGTAGTGATCATATCAACTCTTTTTCTTCTGTCTTCTAGTTTTGGCATATTTAATGCCTCTAACCTCTCCTCGTAGCTCTTGCCCTTCAGTTCTGGGAGCCACTTAGTAGCATGTCTTTGCACCTTTTCCAGTTTGTTGATGTGCTGCTTAAGATATGGGCACCACACAACCGCTGCATATTCTAGCTTTGGCCTAACAAAAGTCGTGAACAATTTCTTTAGTATATCGCCATCCATGTATTTAAAAGCAATTCTGAAGATAGAAAGCGTGGCATTGGCTCCTCGCACAATATTCTTTATGTGGTCCTCAGGTGATAGTTTTCTATCTAGAACCACCCCTAGATCTCTTTCTTTATCAGAATTCTTTAAAGATTTCTCACATAATATATAGGTTGTGTGAGGTCTATGTTCTCCTATTCCGCATTCCATAACATGGCATTTATTAACATTAAATTCCATTTGCCAAGTGGTGCTCCATATACTTTTGTCCAGGTCATGTTGAAGGGCATGACAATCATCTAAGTTTCTTATCCTTCCTATTATCTTAGCATCATCAGCAAACATGTTCATATAATTCTGTATACCAACTGGTATACCAACCGGTATACACATTTATGTAGACAATAAACATCACTGGTGCAAGAACTGAACCCTGTGGTACTCCACTTGTGACATTTCTCCAGTCCGATACATTGCTTCTGATCACTGCCCTAATTTTTCTATCAGTCAGAAAATTTTTCATCTATGTTAGAAGCTTACCTGTCACTCCTCCAATATTTTCCAGTTTCCAGAACAACCTCTAGACTCTGTCGAAAGTCTTTTTTAGGTCCAGATAGATGCAGTCAACCCAACCATCTCTTTCCTGTAATATCTCTGTTGCTCGATCATAGAAACTGAGTAATTTCGATACACAGGATCTTCCAGATCGAAAACCATACTGTCTGTCTGATATTATATCATTTCTCTCCAGGTGTTCTACCCATTTAGTTTAAATTATTTTTTCCAATATTTTGACTATTACACTTGTCAATGATACCGGTCTATAATTAAGGGGGTCTTCCCTGCTTCCACTTTTGTAGATTGGAATTATGTTAGCCTCTTTCCACACATCAGCTACAACTCCTGTAAACAGGGATGCCTGGAAAATCAGTTGAAGTGGAATGCTGAGCTCAGGTGCACATTCTTTCAGAGTGTGTGTGTGTGTGTGTGTGTGTGTGTGTGTGTGTGTGTGTGTGTGTGTGTGTGTGTGTGTGTGTGTGTGTGTGTGTGTGGGTGTGTGTTATCTCTGTGTTCACCTACTTGTGTTTGAATGATCGATCTCAAGTTCCTTGGCCATGCCTTTCAACCACCAGTTTTATCATTCTATAACCCCTCGAACTTAATTTCGACTATACTATCTACTTTTAAAAATGTGAATGGCGTTGGCTTCAATATAACACGTCCAGTTCAACCTAATTTTCTACCATTTTTGTATTATATTAATACTTTCTAATATATGTTTACCGATTTGTGTATCTCGCCATACAACCCTTTTGTACCACTGATATATCCCCGTGTTCGGGGGACAGGTAGCCTCTACTTAGGCTTATGGAGGGAAGGCCAAGTACTGACCTTCCCCCAGAGGCAAGCCACAATAGTTACCTGACTCCTGGGTACCCATTTAGTACGAGGTGAACAGAAGCATCAGATGAAAGGAAACGTACCGAATCATTTTGCCCTGCCAGGGCATAATAACCCAGATATCCCTCGGTTGTTAACCGAGGACGTAGGCTACTGTGCTACAGAACCTATATTTAGTGATTTCCTTTTTTTTCCACGCTATATAGACATATTGGCTTGGCACTTTCTCCCGATAATTACCTGACCTACCTTCCCCCCCCCCCCTGCATATTAATCTGAGTATTTTCCATGTCTATATAATGACTAACTCTTTCATTTTTAACATCAGTAGGTCCAACGACTACAGTCTTATGGGAAATACCTGGACTGATATATGATAGTACCACAATTGTATGGTTAGTATCTATCAAATAAATTGTCAACTGTAACTATCATGCACTACATAACGATAATTAAAAGGTTAATGAGTGTTAGCTGTCACTGTTGTCCAGCCAAGGAGTCCTCATTATTGTCCCAAGGGCTGAAGTGGTCTGTATGGATGTCCAGGTATAAGAACTTTCAGGTACCTGACAGCTGGGTGGACAGTGCTTCGGATTCGTAGTCCTGAGGTTCCGGGTTCGATCCCCGGAGGAGGCGGAGACAAATGGGCAAAATGTTTCTTTCATCGTGATGCCCCTGTTACCTAGCAGTAAATAGGTACCTGCGAGTTTGACAGCTGCTACGGACTGCTTCTTGGGGGTGGACGCCTGGTCGAGGACCAGGCCGCGGGGACACTAAGCCCCGAAATCATCTCATGAAGAGATACCTTTTACCATTTATTTCCACACATTACTACAGATAATAAAAATACAAAATTATTAAAAATAAAGTCTTTCAGGTGTAACCCATCGCGCGTAATTCAAGGATGAACCTCGTTGCAAAACTTTGTTCCTTTTCATGTGTTCTAAGAGATGTTGAAGGGCAGGGGTTCCATGACGTGCCTGCCTATCAATGCTTACCTATAAGTGAATACGGGATGTGAGGTCTAGCTCTTTATGCCCTGCCTTGTTATACTTGTTACGTTATAATTTAATTATTCTGATGTTTGAATTGTTGGTCGAATTTACCTTAAAGTTGTGGATGGAGGTGGCTTCCACAACTTCTTTCGGCGCATTCCACTTGTCAACTACCCGCACAGGGTATCATTGTATCATACCTCACATTTCTTTGACCTTTTTTTCCAGCTTTAATCAAGATCAAAAACCACATCTAGTATCGGGCCTCTGCGAAAGGGAGATGGAACTTTCACCGATGACAACAAAGAAATGAGCGAGTTACTGAGGAAGCAGTACGAGTCTGTCTTCAGCGAGCCACTTAACACACTAAAAATTGATAACCTAAATTAATTTTTCATGGATATGATACCAACATCAAATCATATATCAGATGTCACCCTATCCCCACTGGATTTTGAAGAAGCCATAAACAGTATGCCTATGCACTCTGCACCAGGCCCGGATTCTTGGAACTCCATACTCATCAAGAACTGTAAAAAAAAACACTATCGCAGGCCCTTCACATTCTGTGGAGACAAAGTCTAGATACTGGCGTTATCCCTGACATACTAAAAACAGCAGAGATAGCACCACTCCATAAAGGAGGAAATAAGGCAGAGGCAAAAAATTACAGACCGATAGCACTAACATCGCACATCATAAAAATCTTTGAGAGAGTGCTAAGAAATAAGATCACAAAATACATGGAATCACAGCATCTCCATAACCCCGGACAACATGGTTTCAGAACAGGGCGCTCTTGCCTGTCACAGTTGCTGGACCACTATGATATGGCATTAGATGCTATGGAAGACAAACGAAACGCTGATGTAATTTACACAGATTTCGCAAAAGCCTTCGATAAATGTGACCATGGTGTTATTGCACATAAAATGAGTTCAAAAAGAATTACCGGAAAAATAGGCAGATGGATCTACAATTTACTGACTAACAGAACCCAATGTGTAATAGTCAACAAAATAAAATCTGGACCATCAAAAGAGCTCAGTCCCCCAGGGTACTGTGCTTGCTCCAGTACTTTTTCTCATCCTCATATCGGACATAGACAAGGACACAATCTATAGTACTGTATCATCCTTTGTTGATGACACTAGGATTTTCATGAGAGTAGACAACATAGAGGACACGGCAAACCTCCAATCAGATATAAATCAGGTCTTTCTATGGGCTACAGAAAATAATATGGTGTTTAACGAAAATAAGTTCATGCGCTACGGAAAAAATGAAAATATAAAAACGGAAACCACGTACAAAACTCAGTCAAATCATAACATAGAACGAAAAGGCAATGTAAAGGATTTGGGTGTACTCATGTCAGAAGACCTTACCTTTAAAGAACACAATAAAGTAGCTGTCACAACTGCAAGAAAAATGACAGGTTGGATAACAAGAACCTTTCACACTAGAGATGTTATACCGGTGATGATACTCTTCAAGACGCTAGTGCTCTCTAGAGTGGAGTACTGCTGCACAATGACAGCCCCTTTCAAAGCTGGAGAAATTGCTGACCTGGAGATTTTTTTTTATTGTTGCTACCGAAGGCGGCTTGTTTATTGTGCACCCCATACTCATCCTGTGAGCGGTAGCGCAAAAGCATTACAGAGGGCATAAAAGGTCTTTATCAGACTTCATCTTAAATTATTACATAAACAATTTCTTCAATCCTTCACACCTTATAGTTACAGAGAATGTTCTATTTCAAGAGCTATATATATACTGTAAGTCATTATACATTAATGGTAGGTCTTATCGCTAATACATAATTGTTTGAACAATGGAGATATTACAGAGTCATAGGGGAGCTGCTGTTTATTATTAGTCTTCACAATACACTACTTGTTTCTTAATCTCATATGTCGTTTATATACTGGAAGCGAAATATGGATACAGTGCAAGAATTTCAGGTAATTTATCCATGGTAATAAGATGAGATGCCATGTCATACAGGGTGAGCTTAGATTTATCTCTAAATGGCTCAATTTTACTTCAATCCAAGATATAGTGTTCGAGTGTGTGTCCCTGTCTTTGTCCACACACTTTACACTTTACTTCATCTAGATCCCCATACAAGCCGAACTGCAAGAGATACTTGTAGCCAAGTCTTATACGAGCTGTGACAACATCTGTTAGTCTACTGACTTGCCTCATTGCTTGCCCCATACACATGTTTTTCTTCACACATTTCATTGTAATGAACAGTGGACCTGCTAGTTCCAGTTTGCACTGTTCTACTTTCTTCAAATCCATCTAGGAGTTCTTATCTTATGACACTTTTAAGGGTCCTATTTGATAACTCAAGATTCCGTTCAATACTGTCTTTATTTTCTACAGCCTTAGCAATGGCGTCAACTTTGTCATGTTCCTGCATGCCAATGTGAGAAGGAATCCACATTTTTATATTTACCTTCTTGCTAAGTATGCTTATATATCTAAGTCTGGCTTCTGAGACAAGCACGTTATTACTTGATTGCAAACTATTTATTCCTAGTAGTGAGGAAAAGGAGTCAGAAATAATTAAGCTGTCTACTTCAGTGTTGTCATTAATTTCGAGTGCTACCAGTATTGCTACCAACTCGGCTTGCATTGTGGATGCCCAGTTACTAATTCTTATATTCCTTTGAATTGTGCTGCCATCGCGCTAATGAACAATAACAGCACTTCCTGCCCTCCCTGTAGCTGTATTGAGTGATCCGTCAGTGTATATGGTCTATGAGATGTTGTTTTCAGCTTGTATATTGTGAATGTGTTCTGTGGTGCTTAATTTAGCAGCAAGTTGAGCATGAGGGTTGTTTGTGATTAGTTTCTTGGTGGGGTATGCTGGGGTCAGGATTTCAAAAGGTACTATCTGCCAGGGTGGAAGGAAGTGCTGTACTCTTTCATCTGTATATACATCGTGCAGTCCCATCATTTTAATATGAGTGGCTGTTCTTTGAATCCATTTAGACTCGCTGGTTCCATTTCGTATGTGTTCTAACAGTTCAACTAACACTATTGTTTTTGTTATCATGCAGAAGCTTTAGGCACATCATAAGATGAGCATGCAGAGATCCTTTACTGCTAGAATCCACTCAGTAAAACATCTAAACTATTGGGACCGACTGAAATGCTTAAATCTGTATTCTCTTGAGCGCAGGCGGGAGAGACATAATAATTTACACGTGGAAAATATTAGAGGGGCTGGTCCCAAACCTGCACATAGAAATAACACCACATGAGACCAGGAGGCATGGCAGGATGTGCAGAATACCCCCGTTGAAGAACAGAGGTGCAACAGGTACTCTGAGAGAGAACTATCAACATCAGAGGCCCGAGACTGTTCAACACGCTTCCACTACACATAAGGGGCATAACTGGCCGACCCCTCACAGTGTTCAAGAGAGTACTGGATAAACACCTCCAAAGGATACCTGATCAACCAGGCTGTGACTCATAAGTCAGGCTGCGAGCAGCCGTGTCCAATAGCCTGGTTGATCAGTCCAGCAACGAGGAGGCCTGGTTGATCAGTCCAGCAACGAGGAGGCCTGGTTGATCAGTCCAGCAACGAGGAGGCCTGGTTGACTACCAGGCCTCGGGGACGCTAAGCCCCGGAAACACCTGAAGGTAACCTTCCCTTATGTCCTTTCGGCCTACTTTCAATTTTCAGAGGCTGTCTTTGTCCCCCGTGCTTATGCCCTTCAATATCTTTCATGTTGTGATCATATCTCCTGTATCTTTCTTCTGTCCTCCAGGGTTGTGAAGACCTGTTCCCTCTACCTCACAGTGCTCTGAATGCCACCTTATGAGGGTTCTGAAGGCTATTTCCATGTACGCCGTTTTAGAGTATGCTGCTGACGTTATGGTATATATATATGTACCACCGGGGTAAGACCTGCTCCCATATTTACTCCAAGGTCTATTTATTTAGCTGTTCGAGGCGGTTGGTTCACGTTCATTACTCCTCCTGGGAGCTTAGTGTATTGGAAGTTAGTTGGTGTGTGTGTGTAACCATCTCTGTGTTTGTAGAACTTAGCCAGTTGTTTAGTCTGACACTTGTAGTCTGTGTACATCTGTTGTTCCTCTTTTAACCCTTCCCGAACTGGGGGACCTTTTTGTAATATGTAGGAGGGCCATCAGTTGAGGTACAGCCTGTGATACCAGAGGCTACGGGGATAATAACCAGCTTGTGGTGTGAGATAACAGGTTCCGTACAGGTTTGTGCATCGCCTCGCTGCCAGGCTCATGATTGGTTTGTCCCGAATATTATAATTTCCTCATTAATTTAGTCTGAATTAATATTACTCTCTACCTGATTCTGTATTCTTTTCCACACTGCAATTCACTGGCAGTCCAAAGGAAATGCTGTCCAGCGTGTATTTGAGGTCAGACGAGAAATCAAACTTTTTTTTCCCAGGATAAAGTTCAAGCAAGATTTCCTGTCAGCTGGTCTTTAGATGCCTGGGGAATACGGTTAGCCTACCTTGTCCACATATTCAGACAATTGAATACTCTCAACCTGGAACTGCAAGGGAAGGGAAGCTTCATACTAGATTTTGTGGCTAAAACAAGGTTTTAATTCGTAAGATGAAGGGGGAAAGTTGGCCTGGGCAATTTAGCAATGCAACTGTGCAATAACTTAACAACTGTGTCAGAAATTAGAGGAATGTCACACTTACACAAAAGTTGATGGCTTAACAACTTGAGGCTTTGGAAGAGTAATTTAAATGGTACTTCCCAGACAGGGAGAGGCAAACCTCTCAGCTACTAAAGGACCCATTCACTGTTCCAGTGACATGTATACCCGATGACAATGGTGACGCCCAGACACAGCTACTAAAGCTTCAGGAAGATTCAGGCGCCAAGATACAACTTGAAGCTGACCCTTTCACTGTGTTTTGGTCGTCAGTAGCAGCTTCCTATCCAAGCTCGTGTGACCGAGCCTCTCGCCGCCTCCTGCCATTTCCATCAACCTATCCCTGTGAGGCTGCCTTCTCTCACCCTCTCCACATAAAGACAAAACATCGTAATAAAGATGTGAAGCCGGACCTACGGTGCGCGATGGGTGTAACAAAACTCAGACTCACGTAGCTGCAGGGTGACGATACGCCCCGTCACACTGACTGGGACGGGGGTACAAGTGACAGAAACATTCTCCTTGCTGTAACTTATTTTTGTAATATGTGTTATATACAAATTCAAGTGTCTCATTTTATTGTTGTCTACTCCTGGCATGTGTATTGCTTGTTTGGTCCCATAAATAATGATTAATGTATCATAATCAAAGACAAAAATAATAAAATGTATGTCGCATTTTTTGTTTGTTTTTGTTTTAATACTGAGTGTAGGGGGCTAATAATGAGGAATATTGTTGCTTATTATTAATGACCATCAAAGGGGTAATAAGGGTAAATGGTTTGGGAACCACCGCTCTAAAACATACAGGTGTTATGAGTCGTGGCCGGACTCTTGGGTGTTAGACAAAGTTGTTGTTGTTGCTGTTTTAGATTCAGACACTCAAAACCAAAAGTTGCAAGTAGCACGGGCTATGGTGAGCCCGTAGTGGACTTACCTGGCACAGGAGCGGTGCTGTGACGCAGACGGAGCCGCTGGAATAAACATAACGATCATAGGGCATCTTAAGTATTTACTCAGGAATTAATTGTGGCAAGTGTCGCTGCTTTATGTAGTGCTGGGCCTTCATCACTCTCTTTATTGATGGTGTATGTGACACTTGTCTGGGGTACGGATAGTAGTATATCACTAACAGATACACACAGATGGATGTGTATGGCACTGGTGTATACTGACAGGGTATATGTATACAAGGCATGGAAGCCTCGTCTTCAGCAGGACATCGCTGCTCTGGAGAAAGGTCAACACCGGGCAACAAAAATCATGCCAGAACTAAGTCAATTCTTATAACAGAAACGGTTGAGCGCTAGAGAACTAACACCACTGCAAACCGGACATGACGGGGCTGATCTCACCGAAGTTTTTAATGTACTGTACAATTTGAAGGACACTGATCCATACAACTTCTTTAAAAGGTCAAATATTACACGGACAAGGAGAAACGGCTTCAAGCTCAAGCCACACTGTAAGAGAGATAAAATATGCTCTTTCACCCCATGGAACTACCTACCCGCCGAAGCCATAAATGCCAAAACAATACTGAACCTCAAAATCCACCTGGATAAAATTACGAGAACAAATAAGGGGAACACCCTTGACAAGCCGCCAGCTTTCTGTTCTCGTGGAGACCATCAGGGAGATAATGGTAGTTCAGTAAGGGTCCCGGTAGTTCCTCGGGAATAACGCTAACAGATATATTACACTCAATAGGAATAATCAGTGTGAGGAAATAGGCAAAATTGAACCCGGTGTGAGCTAGGCTACTGGTGCGCCGGCCGGCCTCTCTCTGCCCCGCCGCCACCCCCAGATAACTTGTCTCTCATGGTGTTGTTCTTCACCCCTCGTGATCTTTATGTAAAGGTCATGTTCACTTGTATCATTGTCTCCTACACGCTGCTACATTTATATATATAAATTTTTATCTCCCTCGATGATGCTCTCGCCAGTACAGTAAGTGTCCCGGTAGTACAGTAAGGGTCCCAGTAGTACAGTAAGGGTCCCGGTAGTACAGTAAGGGTCCCGGTAGTACAGTAAGGGTCCCAGTAGTACAGTAAGGGTCCCGGTAGTACAGTAAGGGTCCCTGGTAGTACAGTAAGGGTCCCGGTAGTACAGTAAGGGTCCCAGTAGTACAGTAAGGGTCCCGGTAGTACAGTAAGGGTCCCGGTAGTACAGTAAGGGGTCCCGGTAGTACAGTAAGGGTCCTGGTAGTACAGTAAGGGTCCTGGTAGTACAGTAAGGGGTCCCAGTAGTACAGTAAGGGTCCTGGTAGTACAGTAAGGGTCCTGGTAGTACAGTAAGAGTCCTGGTAGTACAGTAAGGGTCCCAGTAGTACAGTAAGGGTCCTGGGAGTACAGTAAGGGTCCTCGGTAGTACAGTAAGGGTCCTCGGTAGTACAGTAAAGGGTCCTGGAAGTACAGTTAGGGTCCCCGGTAGTACAGTAAGGGTCCCGGTAGTACAGTAAGGGTCCCGGTAGTACAGTAAGGGTCCTGGTAGTACAGTAAGGGTCCCGGTAGTACAGTAAGAGTCCCGGTAGTACAGTAAGGGTCCTGGTAGTACAGTAAGGGTCCTGGTAGTACAGTAAGGGTCCTGGTAGTACAGTAAGGGTCCCGGTAGTACAGTAAGGGTCCCGGTAGTACAGTAAGGGTCCTGGTAGTACAGTAAGGGTCCCGGTAGTACAGAAAGTGTCCCGGTAGTACAGTAAGGGTCCCGGTAGTACAGTAAGGGTCCCCGGTAGTACAGTAAGTGTCCCGGTAGTACAGTAAGGGTCCCGGTAGTACAGTAAGGGTCCCCGGTAGTACAGTAAGGGTCCCCGGTAGTACAGTAAGGGTCCCCGGTAGTACAGTAAGGGTCCCGGTGGTATAGTAAGTGTCCCGGTAGTACAGCAAGGGTCCCGGTAGTACAGTAAGGGTTCCCGGTAGTACAGTAAGGGCCCCGGTAGTACAGTAAGGGTCCCCGGTAGTACAGTAAGGGTCCCCGGTAGTACAGTAAGGGTCCCGGTAGTACAGTAAGGGTCCCCGGTAGTACAGTAAGGGTCCCGGTAGTACAGTAAGGGTCCCGGTAGTACAGTAAGGGTCCCGGTAGTACAGTAAGGGTCCCGGTAGTATAGTAAGGGTCCTGGTAGTACAGTAAGGGTCCCGGTAGTACAGTAAGGGTCCTGGTAGTACAGTAAGGGTCCCTGGTAGTACAGTAAGGGTCCCTGGTAGTACAGTAAGGGTCCCGGTAATACAGTTAGGGGCCCAGTAATACAGTTAGGGTCCCCGGTAGTACAGTTAGGGTCCCGGTAGTACAGTAAGGGTCCCTGGTAGTACAGTAAGGGTCCTGGTAATACAGTTAGGGTCCCGGTTATACAGTTAGGGTCCCCGGTAGTACAGTTAGGGTCCCCGGTAGTACAGTTAGGGTCCCGGTAGTACAGTAAGGGTCCCGGTAGTACAGTAAGGGTCCCGGTAGTACAGTAAGGGTCCCGGTAGTACAGTAAGGGTCCTGGTAGTACAGTAAGGGTCCCCGGTAGTACAGTAAGGGTCCCAGGTAGTACAGTAAGGGTCCCGGTAGTACAGTAAGGGTCCCGGTAGTACAGTAAGGGTCCCGGTAGTACAGTAAGGGTCCCGGTAATAGTCGGGTTTGTTCTCGACTCACATTTGGGAACTCAGGGCGCGAATCCCGGGCGGGACAGAAGTGGTTAGGCGCGTTTCTTTTCACCTCATGCCCCTATCCACCTACCAGTAACTAGGTACCCAGGAGCTAGTCAGCTTGTTGAGGGATTGCATCCTGGGGGAGGGTCAGTAATTCTACCTTGGGTTGAGTCGGGAGAACTCGATACAGGCCTAACATGTATATATACACTGGCTACCTGTCCCCCGACATATTGAATTACTATTATTAAATTATTTTACGTCACCATATATATGTATGTATATATATTATATACATTGACGCTGCACTATATATGGGGAAAAATTATAGTATTTACATTAGTCTCCCTGTGCAAAATATTTATACGTTCCTGTTTCTGTGATAAGTATTTACATTTATAATACACTTGGCTCACACGCCGTTGTGGTGTTGTGTGTTTGTGCGGGTACATGCACAGGTGCTCATGCTCCCGCGGGGGGGGGGGGGGGGGGGGGGAATAATGATGACGTGGCGGACCAGGACACACGTCTTGCACATAATATTTCAGGAGCCATATTGTCTGTTTTACGAGATTTGAGGTTATATTATTGGCCATGAGGCTTGGTCATAGTGTACGAGGCTTGGTCATAGTGTACGAGGCTTGGTCATAGTGTACGAGGCTTGGTCATAGTGTACGAGGCTTGGTTATAGTGTACGAGGCTTGGTTATAGTGTACGAGGCTTGGTTATAGTGTACGAGGCTTGGTTATAGTGTACGAGGCTTGGTCACAGTGTACGAGGCTTGGTCATAGTGTACGAGGCTTGGTTATAGTGTACGAGGCTTGGTTATAGTGTACGAGGCTTGGTTATAGTGTACGAGGCTTGGTTATAGTGTACGAGGCTTGGTTATAGTGTACGAGGCTTGGTCACAGTGTACGAGGCTTGGTTATAGTGTACGAGGCTTGGTTATAGTGTACGAGGCTTGGTCACAGTGTACGAGGCTTGGTCATAGTGTACGAGGCTTGGTTATAGTGTACGAGGCTTGGTTATAGTGTACGAGGCTTGGTTATAGTGTACGAGGCTTGGTTATAGTGTACGAGGCTTGGTTATAGTGTACGAGGCTTGGTTATAGTGTACGAGGCTTGGTTATAGTGTACGAGGCTTGGTTATAGTGTACGAGGCTTGGTTATAGTGTACGAGGCTTGGTTATAGTGTACGAGGCTTGGTTATAGTGTACGAGGCTTGGTTATAGTGTACGAGGCTTGGTCACAGTGTACGAGGCTTGGTCATAGTGTACGAGGCTTGGTTATAGTGTACGAGGCTTGGTTATAGTGTACGAGGCTTGGTTATAGTGTACGAGGCTTGGTCACTAGTGTACGAGGCTTGGTCATAGTGTACGAGGCTTGGTTATAGTGTACGAGGCTTGGTTATAGTGTACGAGGCTTGGTTATAGTGTACGAGGCTTGGTTATAGTGTACGAGGCTTGGTTATAGTGTACGAGGCTTGGTTATAGTGTACGAGGCTTGGTCATAGTGTACGAGGCTTGGTCATAGTGTACGAGGCTTGGTTATAGTGTACGAGGCTTGGTTATAGTGTACGAGGCTTGGTTATAGTGTACGAGGCTTGGTCACAGTGTACGAGGCTTGGTCATAGTGTACGAGGCTTGGTCATAGTGTACGAGGCTTGATCATAGTGTACGAGGCTTGGTCATAGTGTACGAGGCTTGATCATAGTGTACGAGGCTTGATCATAGTGTACGAGGCTTGGTCATAGTGTACGAGGCTTGGTTATAGTGTACGAGGCTTGGTTATAGTGTACGAGGCTTGGTCATAGTGCACGAGGCTTGGTCATAGTGTACGAGGCTTGATCACAGTGTACAAGGCCTGATCATAGTGTACAAGGCCTTCGTACATATGGCGTACGAAGCTTGATCGCAGTGTACGAGGCTTGATCATAGTGTACGAGGCTTGGTCATAGTGTACGAGGCTTGATCATAGTGTACGAGGCTTGGTCATAGTGTACGAGGCTTGGTCACAGTGTACGAGGCTTGGTCATAGTGTACGAGGCTTGGTCATAGTGTACGAGGCTTGGTCACAGTGTACGAGGCTTGGTTATAGTGTACGAAGGCTTGATCACAGTGTACAAGGCCTGATCATAGTGTACAAGGCCTTCGCACATATGGCGTACGAAGCTTGATCGCAGTGTACTAGGCTTGATCATAGTGTACGAGGCTTGGTCATAAATTCTTAACAAAGATTTCGCTAGCATTACTTTTATAAGTCTCGTTAACTGAGTGTCGTGTTCCCGGGAATATTACATTAGGTATAATATTACATTAACACTATGAGAGTTACACTTGAGACACTGTATCCACCGAGCTTCTCACACATTCTGTAGCAACTCACGGATTTCCTTGCGCGAGGATGTTTGTGTGTAGTGTTACTTCACTGGGAGGTCTGTATGGCACAATTCACAAGGTGCCGCATGTGAGCAGCTTCGCATAGAGCCAGGTCACACGAGAGAGCCAGGTCACACGAGAGAGCCAGGTCACACGAGAGAGCCAGGTCACACGAGAGAGCCAGGTCACACGAGAGAGCCAGGTCACACGAGAGAGCCAGGTCACACGAGAGAGTTAGGTCACACGAGAGCCAGGTCACACGACAGAGCCAGGTCACGTAACAAATCCATGTTGCACGACAGTCATGTCACTGTGATAGAGCCAGGTCACATGAGAACTATGTCCCACGATAGGGCCAGGTTAAATAATACAGCCAACCCACTAATAGAACCAGCTCTGGTGACATCATAGAGCCTGATGTGCGACAAGGAGGCATGAAAACCCAGTAGGTATGATATTCTAGACGATATCTATTCCCCGTGTAGGTGGATCACCCCCCCCCTCCCCCGCTACCATCATCTCGCCCAATATAGCAGTTAAAAGAAAAAAAGTAGGCTATATTCAAGGGCAGGTCGGTCACTCCGCGAGTGTATTAAGTTTAAACAACCAGAAGCCGCCAACACCCTCTCACTTGCCAGGGGGGAAGGGGTAGGTGATTGGGAGGGGAGGGATGATATTGTGGGTTGGGGAGTGGAGGGAGATTGGAGGAGAATGGGGGGATGGGAGAAGGGAGGTGGGGGGAATTGTAAGCTGGCATCTGCCGCCCGCCTCTCTAATACCTATTTTCCAAGGTGTCGGCGGCGGCGCCTCCCAGAAATAGCGTCCCAGCCTGTGATCCGGTCTCTAGAGATGCGGCTTCACAACTTTTCTTTTAATTACTTGTTTGCCACCCACATCCTTCCGTAGTTGTGTACGCGAGACGACGGACCGCTGACAACCGGAAATGACAGTTGTATTGCATAACTGATGTTCCAATGTTGTGTTACGGTCTAACTTAGTCTTGTGAATGTTTATTTAGTAGAAACTGTTCATCCTTCTCTCGAAGGTCGATCAGAGGCCATACTCCCCGGGTGAGTGGCGACCCGATCACAACTGAAAAGGTTTTAAGAGTTATTAGCTGGGCATTAGCCTTGCAAGTTGAACTGGTAGCAAAACTGGTAGCACTCAATATTATTGACAACACTGAAATAGACAGAGGGATTATTTCAAACTCCCTTTCCTCAGTACTAACATCAAATAGCATACAGTAAAATAATAACGTGCTTGTCTCCGAAGCCAGACATAGACAGAAATACGTGCAGACGTAATAAAGTGGGTCAACATGACACTGTCATGGATCTCCTCTCACACTGGACTGCAGGAACATGATAAAGCTGACGCCCTTGCTAATATTACAGTAAAAAAATGCTGAACGCAATCTTGAGCTGTCAAATAAATCCCTTAAAAGTGTCATTTCTTGAGAACTCTTAGATGAATTTGAAGAAAGTAGAAAAGTGCAAACAGGAACTAGCAGATTCATTGTCCATCACAATGAAATGTGTCAAACAAAACATGTGTATGGGGCAAGTAACAACAGACTAGCAGACGTTGTCACAGAATCTCTGGCAGTTTGGCTTGCATAGGGATCTAGATGAAGCAAAGTGTAAAGTGTGTGGACAAAGGCAGGGAGACACACTAGAGCATTGCATCTTAAGAGTCTTATAAAATTGAACCTTTTATAGATAAACTCACGCTGCATGAAATGGCAAAACATCTTATTACTAAGGATCAAATTTCTGAAATTCTTGCACTTTATCTGTTTCTTTTCCAGGAGATAAATGACATATGAGATTTAGGAACAAGCAGTGTAATGTGAAGACAAATAATAATGAACATAAGCTTTCCTATGACCCATTAATACCTCTCTAGGTAAAACAGCCAAGTATTAGCAAAAAGATCCACCATTATCGTATAATTGTAAATACATTGAGACTGAGAGGAAAATCTTTGTAACTAGCTGACATTATAATTATAAGGTGCGAACGGTACAGGTAATTATTAGTGTAATATTTTCCGTTGAGGTATAATTAAGACCTTTTGTGCCCTTTGTATTCCTTTATGCACTACCGCTCACAGGAGGAGTATGAGATGCACAATAAACTAGCCGCCTCCGGCGGCAATAATCAACCAGCCAGTTGCTTCTTGCAAATCAACAAGCCCGTATCTAGAAGCTAGATACAATCATACAGACCCATGGGGCTACTGCACTCTTTTGACAGTCAGTCAGGCCCACGGTCCGGGGGGCTGCATCCGCTGCTCAAGTCCATATTTTTTAAATCTACCCTTCAAACTGCCACATTTATAACTAAATCACAAAGTAACTCAACCTTCAACTACTAGCGGAACGTACAAAAATAGACGGTTGCAACTAAAAGAAGTTTACAATGTATAGTATATTAATTTCGCAGAGGACAGGAGAAAAAAGTCAGCAATCAGACCTAAGCTTTCTTAGGCATAATAAAGCCCGGTAACATAGTTGGGTTCGTTCTCGAATCACAATTGATAATTCAGGCTTCGAATACCTGGCGGACCAGGCACATTTTCTTTCACCTAATACCGCTATTCATCTAGCAAGCAGTAAATAGGTACCCAGGAGTTAGTCAAATGTTGTGACGTTCCATCCTGGGGAGGGTCAGTAGTTCCACAATGGTTGGGGGACCACCTCGTTATTAGCTTAACGCATATACAGTAATCCACGGCTCCAAGCTCAACAAGCCACAATGTAGGACTGAGAACAGGAGGGGCTTTTTTCACCCACAGGGTTATTAACCCATGGAACCGCCTTCCCGCCGAAGCCGTTAGTGCCAAAATCTGTTAACCTTTAAAGTACAGCTGGAAAAGATCAAGGTAAATGGGGGACCTTCGACAAGCCGCCGGCTTGCTGTCCTCGTAGAGGCCACTAGTGTAAGTTCCTCTAATTGTCTTATGTATGACCCTCTGTCCTGCGTGAAGTGAATACCAGCATTATCCTCACTTTAATAAGACTATCAAAATCCTCAAATTAGGCAAAATTGTTATTAATTTTGTCAATAAAGATGTTAATAATAAATAAGGTAAACATATGGGCCTAAGACAGGTTAGTCTAGGCTGTATAGTTCCTGTTCTACTTTTTGGCCTGCCATTTGGAGTATTCTAATACTACAAAAACGTGATTTTTTTGTAAATAAAACTGTACATCTTTGTAGGTTCGACGAAAAGTTGTTATAAATGCCACCATTATTATTTACTCTTCCTGTTTAGAAAAGTTGGCCATGTTAGAAAATGAGAAACATTTTGAAGAGTAACTTGAAAATCCTCTTATATTTTAACCCCTATTAGCAGGCTTAAAGTTTTCATGGCAGTAACTCATCTTGAACCTTACCCTACCAATTTTTTCCTAGAACACCATATAAGCCAATCGATTTACAAACAGATCCATAATTACGATTGGACGAACAGTACCAGACATTTAAGCAACGGTGACTCCCTGCCTAGATATTGAACCCGACATAATTTAAGAATTGTAAATAGCCTATGTAGCACTGTTATTCGGCTACAAGGGCCAGGATTTATCAAGCATTTGTGATATAAGACCTACTGCTTACCACCGTATGTGTGTGTGTGTGTATACTTACGAAACTTATACACCATTCCTCAAAGCCTTTTTTGTTTTAGACATTTATATACAAGAGTTGTTACAGAGTTATACATGCAAGAGTTAGTACGCGTAGCATTTCGGGCAGGTCCCTGGAATACAACCCCCACGAAGAATTGTTTTTACAACCAAGCACCCATTTTACTGTTGAGTTAAACAACAGTTAAGGAATTGCGCCCAGTAAATCCTCCCCGGCCAGGATACAAACCCATGACAAAGCGCTCGCATAACGCCAGGCGAGTGTCTTACCACTACACCACGGAGACTGCAAAGACTTTTCGTCTTCGTTCACATTTATTACAAAGTTTACGAGCTCCAGAGCACTAAGAGCAGGGCCAGATTAAGACCTCAAGAGACCCTAAACACTCAAGAGATTGTTGTGCCCCCCACACATACCTAAATCAAAATATAAACAATAGTTAACCGTAAAATAAAATTGTGTTTTTCGAAATAAAACAAACTTAAAGTAAATGGTAAATAATGTTTATTTTGCATACTTCCACTTTATATATATTATATATATTGGACAAATTTTCTCCTACTTTTTCTAATTGCCATTTGCAAATCTCATTAACACTAATCTTATTCTAGACATCGACTTCTGTACTTAGCAGAGATAGGCATTCAGCTTGCCTTGTTGCACAGTTGATCTGTTTGGAATTATTATAATACTTCATCTGGGAAAATAAACGCTCAGCTGAGCAATTTGTGACCTTTCATGTTCAAAATATACGAAAGCAAACTTCTGCATTTGTTAAGACACACTCAATATTACCTTCTACAACTATGTAATAAAGTTCAACACCACTGAATCTTGTTTTTACACATTTTGTTGCACTGAACTTATGGCGCACATGTAAGTGAAAATGCTGAGCTGAGAAATTGGTGTTCAAGTCCTCTGGGTAAGCATGAATTAATCAACTTTTGACAACACTGATACAGCCTCGCAATTTCAGCAGATGACGAAGTGACATTATGCGGCACATATTAAAAATAATCTCTCTCCTCTTCTTCTTATCTGAGTTTCAAATTCGTCAACGATTGTGTAAATGATGGTGATACGAAATTTATCTCTGGAATTCAAATCTGCTCCTGGTCATTGGGAACTTTCTGATACATTTGCGAGTTTGAGCTACCTTGCAATCAAGACCCGGAAGCGGTCCATAGAATTACCCAAATCTACCCAAAGTCACCCAAATTTACCCAAATCCTGCTAGCATTACATAAAAATGAAGAAACATGGTATATTTACTCATTATAATGTTGGTGCTGAATGCAGAACATGATCAAATCTATTTTTACTCTTAAATAATCTAATTTTATAATGAAATTAGAAGTAAATATGTAGCAGGTGATGCCATAGGAAGTCGATGGTCCAAGCGACAATGTTGAGGAGCGACTTATCCAAGATATATGGTCGTCTGGCGTCTGGAGTGTTTGCCGCCATATCAGCTTACTGTACACAGTTATCCAGTCGTCGTATTTCTTTCCTCAAATTGTCGCAAATTTAGGTAAGGTTAGTTTGGGTTAGGTAAGGTTAGTTTGGGTTAAGTAAGATTAGTTTGGGTTAGGTAAGGTTAGTTCGGGTTAGGTAAGGTTAATTTGGGTTAGGTAAGGTTAGTTTGGGTTAGGTAAGGTTAGTTTAGGGTTGACAAGGATAGTTTGGGTTAAGTAAGGTTAGTTTGTGTTAGGTAAAGTTAGAGGCAACTTTTCAAATCCATTGGCAAATATCTTGGATAAGTCGCCCCACAACATTGTCGCTTCGGCCGTCGACTTTTTACGGGGTTGTAGTAAAAGTTATTATATTATTGAACCTGGATGGATGCTCGCTTGACTGTTTCGTTTGGATGCTCGCTTGACTGTTTTGTTGTCAGATCAGCTGTATCGTGCTTGTGTACGGTTAGTAGAATGTTAACTCCTAGTTTAATTTCCATTTGTTCTAGCTTTAGTCATGTGCAGTTTGCTTATTATTATATATAGTTTAAGCACTGTTTATTCATGATAAGTATTGTATATTATATGGTTTGTCTTATTGCAGGATGTAACTGTACTGTAATTATTTGTTCAATAAAGCCACATGTCTGGCAATGCTTCTCCTTTACCTCAGGGGTCACCTGCTACCTATTTACTTTTAATTTCTTTAATTTCGTTATGAAATTAGAATATTTCAGAGTAAAAAGTAGGTTTGATCATGTTCTGCATTCAGCACCAACATTATAGTGAGTAAATATACATATTTCTTCATTACTTACGCAATGCTAGCAGGATTTGGGTAAATTTGGGTGGATTTGGGTAGATTTTGGTAATTCTATGGACCTTCTGAAAGCATTCCCGGTGTAGATGCTTCATATCTTTCAAATTCATATGGTGAAGTGCACAGATTGTCGTGAAGTGCACAGTTTGACGTGAAGTGCACAGTTTGACGTGAAGTGCACAGTTTGTCGTGAAGTGCACAGTTTGTCGTGAAGTGCACAGTTTGTCGTGAAGTGCACAGATCCATACATATCTGTACATGTTTTCAAGTTCACATTCTGGCACCAGAACTTGGCTACTCTGAAAACTTCGTAAATCTCATTCCCAAAAATTCAACATATTTATATAACTGTAAACATAAACATTTGCGAGGCTAGCTAACATCAGAACTGTCTTTAGAAACTCGTGTAAGGAATCATTTAGAACCATGTATACCACATATATAAGACCAATCCTGGAGTATGCAGCTCCAGCATGGAGTCCAAACCTTGTCAAGCATAAGATAAAGCTGGAGAAAGTTCAAAGGTATGCCACTGGACTAGTCCCAGAACTAAGAGGCATGAGTTACGAGGAAAGGCTGCGTGAATCTCACGTCACTAGAAGACAAGATTTAGTGGAGACATGACCACACCATACAAAACGTAACTCATAAAAAAGGGGCGTGATTTGAGAAGCCTTCAAAGCTGTGGTAGGATCGTCAGTTTAATTTGATAGAACGGGCAAATTATAGACAGATGGACATGTCAGTTAATTTTTCCGAGATGAATGAATAATGGTGTATATAGTATTACAATATGGAAAACTTGGTTTGAAAATAGAGCTGTGTAGCTGGCGGGCAGTGCTAAAAATCGTCGTGGGGGTCTGAATGTGGCCCTGACACGCTGTTCTCTTTTGAATTCTGGCGACCCCGACCAGCCTATGTTCATCCCGTACCTCAGACCATTATCTCTGCTAATTTAGATGAAACTAGACCTAACCATACGGGCCTCCAACTCTGGACAGACAGACTGTTCCCGACAAAATTAATTATTGTTTACTAGAATGTGTGGACATGCTCCCGTTTTCTGTACAATATTGAGTCTTTCAAAAATTGAATTACTTTTTTTGTGACTCGTCAGGCGACTTTCCCTGCTCGTGACAGTTAACTTGCTCATCTCTACTCTCTCTCTCTGCTTTCTCTCTCTCGCGCGCGCGTGTGTGTGTGTGTGTGTGCGCGCGCGCGCGCTCGCTGACACGCAGGTGTGAAGTACACCTGTTTAAATGCGTCATTTTACACACCTGTAAAATCGCTTCACCGTTTGAGGTGAGACTAACACGTGCCACCACTGATCTGCCGTCTCCAGATCACAAGTCCTCTTGTTCCCCCTTCACTCTCGCCCTCTTTCCCCTCTCCCTTTTTCCATTCACCTCTTCCTCTTTTTTTTCCCCCTCTCCTATTTCGCACTTGTAAACCTACCACCTCACTTACTATCCTACCACCATACTTACAAACCTACCACCACACTTACAACCCTAACACAACATATATATACCTACCATTACACTTCCAAGCTACCACCATACTTGCAAACCTGCAGTAGGGACCTGGATGGACGATGCTGGTTGGTACCTTGACGGATGGTACTAAAAAAAAAAAAAAAAAAAAAAAAAAAAAAAAAAAAAGACCTTAATGGATAGTACCAGTAGGGGCCATGGCGGGTGGCACAAGGAGGAGGGAGGAGCCAAAGGCAAGAGAAGGCAAGTATTTACCTCTCGGTACTTGCCTATCGGTGACTACGGGGGAAAGAGCTCTAATTCTTTATGTCATTCCTACTGTTTATGTGTAACAACAGCTTCAACTTCAACAAGACATTGTAGAACGGAAAACAGGACATGTTTTTCACCTCTATTTTATAAGAGAGACTGTACTCACCTAGTTGTGTTTGCGGGGGTTGAGCTCTGGCTCTTTGGTCCCGCCTCTGAACACTCTACTAGCCTGCCTGCCTGCCTGCCTGTCCAAGGCTGGGGGGCATACGCTTGGTCCAAGCTTCACCCGACTGTGCAAGGAGGAATGGTGTGGGGAACGGGACGGACATAGGCTGATGGTCGCCAGTATTCAAGACGGAACAGCATGCCAGGGTAGCATTCTAAAACAAAAAGTTTCAAAACATTTCTTTTCTTATTGAAATATACATTATTATTCACTGATCTCTGAAATATTTACAGAAATTTCCTGCTATTCAATCTTAGACCGTAATACCATAGAACACTCAACAGCAAATCTGCCCCCCCCCCTTAATCAAATCCTCTTGCCAGAGAAAATCGTAGAACGAAGCAAAGATTCGAAAGGGCAACTATTATATTCTGAGTACACGGCATTAATTATAAATACACCCTGACACTTGGTTGTATTGTGGTATTTGTAATAACGTAGGAAAAGGGGGGGAGAGAGAGAGAGAGAGAGAGAGAGAGAGAGAGAGAGAGAGAGAGAGAGAGAGAGAGAGAGAGAGAGAGAGAGAGAGAGAGAGAGAGAGAGAGAGAGAGAGAGAGAGAGAGAGGGGAGAGAGAGAGGGGAGAGAGGGGAGAGAGGGAGAGAGAGAGAGAGAGAGAGAGAGAGAGAGAGAGAGAGAGAGAGAGAGAGAGAGAGAGAGAGAGAGAGAGAGAGAGAGAGAGAGAGAGAGAGGAGGGGAGAGAGAGAGAGAGAGAGAGAGAGAGAGAGAGAGAGAGAGAGAGAGAGAGAGAGAGAGAGAGGGAGAGAGAGAGAGGGGAGAGAGAGAGAGAGAGAGAGGGAGAGGGGAGAGAGAGAGAGAGAGGGAGAGAGAGAGAGGGAGAGAGAGAGAGAGAGAGAGAGAGAGAGAGAGAGAGAGAGAGAGAGAGAGAGAGAGAGAGAGAGGAGAGAGAGAGAGAGAGAGGAGAGAGAGGGGAGAGAGAGGGGAGAGAGAGAGGGAGAGAGAGAGAGAGGGGAGAGAGAGAGAGGGGAGAGAGGAGAGGAGAGAGAGAGAGAGAGAGAGAGAGAGAGAGAGAGAGAGAGAGAGAGAGGGAGAGAGAGAGGAGAGAGAGAGAGAGAGAGAGAGAGAGAGAGAGAGAGGAGAGAGAGAGGAGAGAGAGAGAGAGAGAGAGAGAGAGAGAGAGAGAGAGAGAGAGAGAGAGAGAGAGAGAGGGAGAGAGAGAGAGAGAGGAGAGAGAGAGGAGAGAGAGAGAGAGGAGAGAGAGAGAGAGGAGAGAGAGAGAGAGAGAGAGAGAGAGAGAGAGAGAGAGAGAGAGAGAGAGAGAGAGAGAGAGAGAGAGAGAGAGAGGGGAGAGAGAGAGAGAGAGAGAGAGAGAGAGAGAGGAGAGAGAGAGAGAGAGAGAGAGAGAGAGAGAGAGAGAGAGAGAGAGAGAGAGGGGAGAGAGAGGGGGAGAGAGAGAGGAGAGAGAGAGAGAGGAGAGAGAGAGAGGGAGAGAGAGGAGAGAGAGAGAGAGAGAGAGAGAGAGAGAGAGGGGGAGAGAGAGAGAGAGAGAGGAGAGAGAGAGAGAGAGAGAGAGAGAGAGAGAGAGAGAGAGAGAGAGAGAGAGAGAGAGAGAGAGAGAGAGAGAGAGAGAGAGAGAGAGAGAGAATAATATAGAGGGGGGTAGGCAGATCTGGGCAACTCCTTCCCCCCCACCTCAGAAGGGTAATAAACCCTGTGACCGGCCTACCCTTTCGAAGCAACAAATGCCAAAAAAATTACAGCGGTTCAAAATCCATCTGGATAAAATCATCATGAAAAATGGGAGACATTTGAGAAACCGCTTACTACCTGTCCTACGTCGAGGCCACTAAAGAGACGATAGCCCTCAGGTAAGTTCAGGTAAATATGTCTTTGTAGATAATGCTGGAATTATATCCACTCGCCAATCTTTTCTCACTCCTACTTCTAGAGTTATCTTCCTTTTATGGAGTAGGTAACTCTTGGTCTCCTTTCTCCCTTTCCCATCTCCAGTTATCATACACATGTTGGGACTGAACTCCAGCAACCATTTGTTTGTTCACTCTTGGAGGTCATCAAGGTCATCTTGTAACTTGCTGCAACCCTCGTCAGTTTTACATTCCTCATTCGCTGTGCATCGCCCGCAAACATTGACACTCATTGACATACGAGCTCTAGATGACGCGGCACTAATATTTGGGTGCCAGTAGGTCACGTGACCTGCCACGGGTAGGTCACATAACCTGTCACAGGTAGATCACATGACCTGCCACGGGTAGGCCACGTGACCTGCCACGGGTAGGTCATTCACATAATTTGGGAACAGCAGGGGAACCAGGACCGACCCCTGGGGCATTCGAAGCCTCTTATCTGACTGAGACTCCCGTTTATGTCCTACAGTTAGTTCCTTGCCCAGTTTAGTTCCTTCACAATTACGCTGCTTGCGTCTCCATCTCGTACACCAGGGATGTACGTACATCGTGAGGAACACTGTCAAACGCTTCTTGACAGTCCAGGAAAAATACTGTCTACCCAGTCTTCGCCTTTTTGTGTAGAGGATGCATGATGATGATAATGAGGAGGAAGAAGAGTAGGAGGTGAAGAAAGGAGGAGCAGCAGGCAAGAGGAGGACGTGGGCAGGTCTGGGATGTGAGTCAGAGGCTTCGACACAGGTGACGCGACACTACCAAGTTATTTGTGTACACGGAAGATCTTATTTACCCCACCGCCACCACCACCACGCCTCCACCGCCGCCACCACCACGCCTCCACCGCCACCACCACCACGCCTCCACCGCCACCACGCCTCCACTACGCCTCCACTACGCCTCCACTACGCCTCCACCACCACCACCGCCTCTACCACCACCACCACCACCACCACCACGCCACCACCATCACCACCACCACCACTACCACCATCACCACGTCTCCCCACCACCACCACCACGCCTCCATCACCACCACCACGCCACCACCATCACCACCACCATGCCTCCACCATCACCACGCTACCACCACCACGGAGATATGATCACCATACAAATGATGAAAATCTAGCGAGGAATGTAAAAATAGAGGACTGCAAACAGTTACAGGAACAGAATGGGCAGACAAATGGTTGCTAGAATTCAATCTAAAAAAATGTAAGGTAATTAAGGTGAAGTGAGAAAAGAGACCAGGGGGGGTATCTACTCCTCAGCGGGAAGGCAACTACAGAAATCAGAAATATAATTACAATACGAATACCTGAGGCACACATAAGAAGGGGAAATATTGATAAAATAAGTAGGAGTCATGAGGAGGATTCGAACCTGGCACTGGGTACCCACAAAGAATTCCTATACCACAGCCAGAGAGTATGCGGGTAAAACCCTGATTTGGGATCAGACGACGCCTGAAGTACCCGACAGTTGAATTCTAGGTTACATTACTTTTTAGCATATCGTAGCCTAGTGGTTTATTGCGTGTCCTTAGGAGTACACAGTGTGCAGGTTCGAGTCCTCCTCATGGCTCCTAATGAGTTTCTCATTGATACACGAGGTTAATGTGATGTCTTTGTGCCAAGGGTAATAGTGGTAACACGGGGGACTCCGGCAACTATTAGAACTTAGCCTGGCATCCGTACCTTGTGAAGAACAAAATTAAATTCTGCAGAAGTTTGTAACAAGATTAGTGCCAATTTTTGGAGGATTAAGCTACGAGAAAAGGTTAAGGGAACCAATTCTCAATCCTAGAAAGAAAAAACAAAAGGGTTATGATCACAACATACACGATACGGAGGAGAATAAAGTTGGACAAGGACAACATTTTTATACTGAGAGAAAGTAGGTCCGGTGGACATAAGTGGAACCTGAAAACGTAAATGAGTCGAGGAAATGTAAAGAAACACTTGTAAACTGTCCAGGTGCTCAATGAGCGTGACGCACTGAAGGACGTAGTTGTAGAAGCCACCTCCATCCACATCGTTAAGACCACATTTGACAAAGAAAGTGAATGTTAGAAAAGCCATATTATAGCGCAACAGGTATAACAAGATTATAGTTGGCGGGGACGTAATGACCTCACTCCACCGTAGTCTTTGATAGCAAACCACCACCACCACCCCGCCCACTGCCACAATCACTACCACCACCCCGCCCACTGCCATAATCACCACCACCACCCCGCCCACTACCATAATCACCACCACCACCCCGCCCACTACCATAATCACCACCACCACCCCGCCCACTACCATAATCACCACCACCACCCCGCCCACTGCCATAATCACCACCACCACCCCGCCCACTACCATAATCACCACCACCACCCGCCCACTACCATAATCACTACCACCACCCCGCCCACTACCATAATCACCACCACCACCCCGCCCACTACCATAATCACCACCACAACCCCGCCCACTACCATAATCACCACCACCACCCCGCCCACTACCATAATCACTACCACCACCCCGCCCACTACCATAATCACCACCACCACCCCGCCCACTACCATAATCACCACCACAACCCCGCCCACTACCATAATCACCACCACCACCCCGCCCACTACCATAATCACCACCACCACCCCGCCCACTACCATAATCACTACCACCACCCCGCCCACTACCATAATCACCACCACCACCCCGCCCACTACCATAATCACCACCACCACCCGCCCACTACCATAATCACCACCACCACCCCGCCCACTACCATAATCACCACCACCACCCCGCCCACTACCATAATCACCACCACCACCCCGCCCACTACCATAATCACCACCACCACCCCGCCCACTACCATAATCACCACCACCACCCCGCCCACTACCATAATCACTACCACCACCCCGCCCACTACCATAATCACCACCACCACCCCGCCCACTACCATAATCACTACCACCACCCCGCCCACTACCATAATCACTACCACCACCCCGCCCACTACCATAATCACCACCACCACCCCGCCCACTACCATAATCACCTACCACCACCCCGCCCACTGCCATAATCACTACCACCACCCCGCCCACTACCATAATCACTACCACCACCCCGCCCACTACCATAATCACCACCACCACCCCGCCCACTACCATAATCACCTACCACCACCCCGCCCACTACCATAATCACCACCACCACCCCGCCCACTACCATAATCACTACCACCACCCCGCCCACTGCCATAATCACCACCACCCCGCCCACTACCATAATCAATACCACCACCCCGCCCACTACCATAATCACCACCACCACCCCGCCCACTACCATAATCATTACCACGCCCACCAACATAACTACCTCATGACCAACAAACACTTAACGTTATAGCAGCGTCACCGGCTTCCATCTTGGCCGGTGATGTGTGGAAGTATTTCTGGCAGCGGCGGAGGGGGGAGCTGTGTGTCTGAGGGAAGGGGGACGTCCGTGTGTGGAGGAAGGGCAGAATGTCTGTGGTTGGGAAAATGGGAAGATGTCTGTATTGGGGGGAAGAGGGAATGTCCGTGTCTGGCGGAAGGGGGGGGGGGCGGTAGGGAAATGTCCGTGTTTGGGGGAAGGGGGTACGTCCGATCCTTGGGAATGTGGGGAGGGGGCGGGGGGTGTTCGTGTCTGGGAGGATAACCAAAGGGGGTATGCTCAAAGTCACCCCCACTTCGGGGTGGTGGCGGTGGGGGTGTCCATGTCTTGTGAGGGGGCGCCGTGTCTGCCGCTGCCTCATCTAAATACAGCGTGTGTGTGTGTGTGTGTGTGTGTGTGTGTGTGTGTGTGTGTGTGTGTGTGTGTAGGGCGGCGCTAGGCTGGGTACTTGGCACGCCGCCCTTGCCACCACCGCCCACGCCTCCAACACCACCATCCACGCCTACGCCACCATCACCTCCAACAACATCACCCCAATACCACGACACCACCGCCATCACTTGGGCTGTTAAAGAACAGTTCCAGCATGCGCAAGACACTGGAGATGGGTAGACCCAGGTAGACGACACGAGGGCATCTACCACCTTAAGTAAAGTCAAGACAATAATTGCAATCGGAAGTCGAAAAACATTTTCTCGTAACTATAATTCCCGCTCTAACTTTACACACACACAGGATAACACCGGCGGCACAGGGGTAACTGGTATACATTAGAATGGAATGTAAACACCTACATAAGGACTGTTTCAAAAATATATATACAGCGTATGTGAGGCAAATACTAGAATATGCATCACTGGCATGGAATCTGCGCCTCGCGAAACACAAAACTAAACTGTAAAAAGTGCAGAGGTTTGCACCAAGTAAGAGAACTCGGCTACGATGGCAAGCTAAGGGAAGTCAACCCCACAATCCTAGAAGAGGAACACAGGGGACTGTTGTTGTTTTAGATTCAGCTACTCGGAACAAAAAGTTCCAAGTAACACGGGCTATGGTGAGCCCGTAACACACAGAGGGGATATGATCACTACATATAAGATAATGAGGTAAACTAATGAGGCGAACAGACAAGGTGGAGAAACGACAGCCACTTTAAAATTTTAGAGAACAATTTAGGAAACATAGGTCAAAGCTGGAAACGCAAACGAATAATAAATATGTAAGGAAATACCCACACCCCCGTGCGGGTGGTCAATAAGTGCAATATTCTGGACGATGTGATCAATTCAAATCAACAAACGCGAGAGAACTGGAAGACCAGGAAGTCACGTGTTCCGACCACCTGGGCGCGTGGCCTCTCGAGTTGCCGCAATGGACGAAATATGGGGTACTAACACGAGCAAACCCAAAACACCAAACCAACCAGCGCAAGTATCTTGAGAGGATGGTTCTCAACCGTCTCCTTTACAGAATTAGTAACAGGTCTCCCCAGATATATGGCTTCACGCATGGAAACAGTGTAATACATACATCACAGTAATACATCACTATAATAAGTCACTATAATACGTCACGGTAAAACATCACTGTATTACCGCCCTCCTCACCCTACATACTGATAGGTCATACACCACTTTCCTAGATCTTAAGTCAGCCTTTGACATTGCTAACCCACACGTCATTCTGAGCGAACTTGCTAAAATGAATGTTGGAAGATGGCTTCTACGGTGGATAAGAGGCTATCTATCCAACAGGAAGTCATCTGTACTGTTCCAAAGGCTTAGGAGTGTAACGAGAGATCTTGAACTTGGCACTCCACAGGGAGGTGTCCTCAGTTCTACTCTGTTCAATGTGTTAATCAATGCACTTCTAAACTCAATAACTAGGAGGCCCAGCGAACACATCATTAGGTATGCGGATGATATACTGATCCACACCAATGGGTATACCAACACTCAAAATGTTCTGAACTCTGTATTGCACACATGTCAGGAACTAGGCTTAGTCATCTCAGTAGGGAAAACAAAGATCCTGAACCGACGTCCACCCAGACGGGGTGGGGCCGTTCGCAAAATGCAGTTGCATGATGGCTCTCTGCTCGACTATGAAACCAGATACAAATACCTTAGTCTTGAGGTTCCACTGTACCGCAGTGCTGTAACCAGACTGGGTCGCCAATGTAGAGAGAGGCTCCGTGCTCTCAAGGCTGTGGCAGGCTACCATCCATGCTGTGGTGCAAATGTGAGAATTGTCAAAATGATGTATCTCTCATATATTAGGTACCTGATCGATTATGCCGCACCCATGCTTGCTCTAGTGCCTGAGAGAATGCTTGGAGGGCTGGAAAAGAAGCAAAACGAAGCCACGAGAATTATCCTCGGATGTCCCTGTACAACTAAATTACTAAACATGAGGAGGAACTGAATATTTCATTTGTAAGTGATCGCATCTCTGAAATTAAGGCTTTAATTGGTATCAAGATGAATAGGCTAACCCACCCTCACCCCTGCACTGCAGCCCTCCAAGCCTTCTTTCTTGAAGGTCAGCATCCCTCCAAATGGGTTACCAAAACTATCACTGTGCTCAGAATGTACAAGATTCATCACCTCTTCCAAGTGAGACAACAACGACACTTTTCTGCCCCATGGGAGATCACTCATTTCCAAATTACTGTCCTCCTCTTTCTTACCCAAGAAGCTGATCAAAGAACAACTCATGCTTCAACAAGAAGCAAAGTACAATGCCTTAAGCCAAATTGATGCATTGGTCAGAGAGCGCTCCCTTTCCTAGATTATTTATACTGATGGATCCTTGCACCAGTCCTATGGTGCAGCTGGAAGTGCAGTTGTGACAGCGAGAGATGGTTCCTTCTCCCATGAGTGTGGAGCGCGTCCAAGTAACTGGGCCTCCACTCTTCAAACAGAATTGGTTGCCATAATCCTTGCATTCGAGTGCGTATATGAATCCAAAGTTGACACGCTAATTGTAAGTGACTCCTTGTCATCCTTAACTGCCCTCAGCTCCCTAAGGCATAACTGTGATGTGCTTATCTCTGAAGCTAGACACAGATATAGTGAAATAATCAATGATGGAGTCAGAGTCTATCTCCTGTGGATTCCTTCCCATACTGGTCTCCGAATGCATGATAGAACTGATGAGTTGCCCAAGACTTTTGCTCATAAAGATGGAATTGATTACCAACTTGGACTGGCTTTGAGCAGCTTGAGGGCAGTAATATTCCGGGAACAGCAACTAAATTTCAGAGACTTGAGGCAAAGTGAAATTCACACCAGTTGCTCCATCTATCATCATTCTATTATGCAGGAAGAACCGCACGTCTATGGGTCATCCAATAATGTTAGCAGACTTCTAGATGTTACCACTGCTAGGCTTAGGCTCGGCTACAAGCACCTCTGGCAGTTTGTAACATCTGCTGATGTAGATCTGACTAAATGTAAACTCTGTCAGCAGAACTATTCACATACTTTGCGTCATTATATAATGGAATGTTAAAAAATCACGGAATTCAGAGATAACACCGTCAATGGAGTCCAAGAAATGTGTAAGTACCCCAACCACTTGGACTGGGTGGTAGAACGATTGTCTCGCTTCATGCAGGTCGGCGTTCAATTCCCGACCGTCCAAGTGGTTGGGCACCATTCCTTTCCCCCCGTCCCATCCCAAATCCTTATCCTGACCCCTTCCCAATGCTTTATAGTCGTAATAACTTGGCGCTTTTCCTCTGATAGTTCCCTTCCCTTCCTTTCATTCATAATGATGTGCTGCCGAGAATCTTAGCAAAGTATCCAAAATTTGCTTACTGTAGGTGCCGCCTGCACATGACTGTCTGCCGCCCAGTTGGGTGGGTGTGGAGCAAGACTAGTAACTGTGTCTCACCATAGATGTAGAGTGCCTTGTATAGTGACTGTTGTGAGCCTCTTGTAAAATCACTTGTGATACAAAGATATATATATATATATATATATATATATATATATATATATATATATATATATATGTCGTACCTAGTAGCCAGAACGCACTTCTCAGCCTACTATGCAAGGCCCGATTTGCCTAATAAGCCAAGTTTTCATGAATTAATGTTTTTTCGACTACCTAACCTACCTAATCTAACCTAACTTTTTCTGCTACCTTACCTAACCTAATCTATAAAGATAGGTTAGGTTAGGTTAGGTAGGGTTGGTTAGGTTCGGTCATATATCTACGTTAATTTTAACTCCAATAAAAAAAATTGACCTCATACATAATGAAATGGGTAGCTTTATCATTTCATAAAAGAAAAATTAGAGAAAATATATTAATTCAGGAAAACTTGGCTTATTAGGCAAATCGGGCCTTGCATAGTAGGCTGAGAAGTGCGTTCTGGCTATTAGGTATATATATATATATATATATATATATGTCGTACCTAGTAGCCAGAACTCCCTTCTCAGCCTACTATTCAAGGCCCGATTTGCCTAATAAGCCAAGTTTTCCTGAATTAATATATTTACTATGATTTTTTTCTTATGAAATGATAAAGCAACCCTTTTCTCTATGTATGAGGTCAATTTTTTTTTATTGGAGTTAAAATTAACGTAGATATATGACCGAACCTAACCAACCCTACCTAACCTAACCTAACCTATATTTATAGGTAAGGTTAGGTTAGGTAGCCCAAAAAAGCTAGGTTAGGTTAGGTTAGGTAGGTTAGGTAGACGAAAAAACATTAATTCATGAAAACTTGGCTTATTAGGCAAATCGCGCTTTGAATAGTAGGCTGAGAAGTGCGTTCTGGCTATTAGGTACGACATATATATATATATATATATATATATATATATATATATATATATATATATATATATATATACACATATATATATATATATATACATATATATATATATATACATATATATATATATATACATATATATATATATATATATATATACATATATATATATATATACATATATATATATATATATATATATATATATATATATACATATATATATATATATATATATATATATATATATATATATATACATATATATATATATATATATATATATATATATATACATATATATATATATACATATATATATATATATATATATATATATATATACATATATATATATATATATATATATATATATATATATATATATATATATACATATATATACATATATATATATATATATATATATATATATATATATATATATATATATATATATATATATATATATATATATATATGCGAACAAGCCTGAATGGTCCCCAGGACTATATGCGAATGAAAACTCACACCCCAGTCGCTCCTGGGAGTATGGGTTCGAGTCACTTCTGGGGTGTGAGTTTTCATTCGCATATAGTCCTGGGGACCATTCAGGCTTGTTCGCATTTGTGTTCCTCACGTGTGCCCCAAAGAATGAGGTGATTTGGTGAAATGCTATGCCCAAGATTACCATCCGAGTTGCCGTCGGGGAAGTGGCTCAAATAGCCTCGGCTATCACTTCCTTTTGACGGCCGTGATGGTCAAGTGGATTAAGGCGCCCTGTAGTTACCAGTTGCGTTGCTCCTGGGAGTATGGGTTCGAGTCACTTCTGGGGTGTGAGTTTTCATTCATATATATATATATATATATATATATATATATATATATATATATATATATATATATATATATATATATATATATATATATATGTCGTACCTAGTAGCCAGAACGCACTTTTTGGCCTACTATGCAAGGCCCGATTTGCCTAATAAGCCAAGTTTTCCTGAGTTAATATATTTTCTCTAATTTTTTTCTTATGAAATGATAAAGCTACCCATTTCATAATGTATGAGGTCAATTTTTTTTATTGGAGTTAAAATTAACGTAGATATATGACCGAACCTAACCAACCTACCTAACCTAACCTAACCTAACCTATCTTTATAGGTTAGGTTAGGTTAGGTAGCCGAAAAAGTTAGGTTAGGTTAGGTTAGGTAGGTTAGGCAGTCGAAAAACAATTAATTCATGAAAACTTGGCTTATTAGGCAAATTGGGCCTTGCATAGTAGGCTGAGAAGTGCGTTCTGGCTTCTAGGTACGACATATATATATATATATATATATATATATATATGTCGTACCTAATAGCCAGAACGCACTTCTCAGCCTACTATTCAAGGCCCGATTTGCCTAATAAGCCAAGTTTTCATGAATTAATGTTTTTTCGTCTACCTAACCTACCTAACCTAACCTAACCTAGCTTTTTTTGGCTACCTAACCTAACCTTACCTATAAATATAGGTTAGGTTAGGTTAGGTAGGGTTGGTTAGGTTCGGTCATATATCTACGTTAATTTTAACTCCATTAAAAAAAAATTGACCTCATACATAGAGAAAAGGGTTGCTTTATCATTTCATAAGAAAAAAATTATAGTAAATATATTAATTCAGGAAAACTTGGCTTATTAGGCAAATCGGGCCTTGAATAGTAGGCTGAGAAGTGCGTTCTGGCTATTAGGTACGACATATATATATATATATATATATATATATATATATATATATATATATATATATATATATATATATATATATATATATGTCGTACCTAGAAGCCAGAACGCACTTCTCAGCCTACTATGCAAGGCCCAATTTGCCTAATAAGCCAAGTTTTCATGAATTAATTGTTTTTCGACTGCCTAACCTACCTAACCTAACCTAACCTAACTTTTTCGGCTACCTAACCTAACCTAACCTATAAAGATAGGTTAGGTTAGGTTAGGTAGGGTTGGTTAGGTTCGGTCATATATCTACGTTAATTTTAACTCCAATAAAAAAAATTGACCTCATACATTATGAAATGGGTAGCTTTATCATTTCATAAGAAAAAAATTAGAGAAAATATATTAACTCAGGAAAACTTGGCTTATTAGGCAAATCGGGCCTTGCATAGTAGGCCAAAAAGTGCGTTCTGGCTACTAGGTACGACATATATATATATATATATATATATATATATATATATATATATATATATATATATATATATATATATATATATATATATATATATATGTCTGAAAACTCACACCCCAGAAGTGACTCGAACCCATACTGCCAGGAGCAACGCAACTGGTATCTACAGGACGCCTTAATCCACTTTACAGACGCATATAGTCCTGGGGACCATTCAGGCTTGATCGCATTTGTGTTCCTCACGTGTGCCCCAAAGAATGAGGTGATTTGATAAAATGCTATGCCCAAGATTACCATCCGAGTGCCGGCGGGGGAGTGGTTCAAATAGCTTTGGCTATCACTTCCTTTTGTCTGGTCATGATGGTCAAGCAGATTAAGGCGTCCTGTAGATACCAGTTGCGTTGCTCCTGGCAGTATGGGTTCGAGTCACTTTTGGGGTGTGAGTTTTCAGAAGCATATAGTCCTGGGGACCATTCAGGCTCGTTCGCATTTGTGTTCCTCACGTGTGCCCCAAAGAATGAGGTGATTTGATAAAATGCTATGCCCAAGATTACCATCTGAGTGCCGGCGGGGAAGTGGTTAAAATAGCTTCGGCTATCAGTTCCTTTTGTCCGGTTGTGATGGTCAAGCGGATTAAGGCGTCCTGTAGATACCAGTTGCGTTGCTCCTGGCAGTATGGGTTCGAGTCACTTCTGGGGTGTGAGTTTTCAGAAGCATATAGTGCTGGGGACCATTCAGGCTCGTTCGCATTTGTGTTCCTCACGTGTGCCCCAAAGAATGAGGTGATTTGATAAAATGCTATGCCCAAGATTACCATCTGAGTGCCGGCGGGGAAGTGGTTAAAATAGCTTCGGCTATCAGTTCCTTTTGTCCGGTCGTGATGGTCAAGCGGATTAAGGCGTCCTGTAGATACCAGTTGCGTTGCTCCTGGCAGTATGGGTTCGAGTCACTTTTGGGGTGTGAGTTTTCAGACGCATATAGTCCTGGGGACCATTCAGGCTTGTTCGCATATATGCATATATATATATATATGTCGTACCTAGTAGCCAGAATGCACTTCTCGGCCTACTATGCAAGGCCCGATTTGCCTAATAAGCCAAGTTTTCCTGAATTAATATATTTTCTCTAATTTTTTTCTTATGAAATGATAAAGCTACCCATTTCATTATGTATGAGGTCAATTTTTTCTTATTGGAGTTAAAATTAACGTAGATATATGACCGAACCTAACCAACCCTACCTAACCTATCTTTATAGGTTAGGTAAGGTTAGGTAGCCGAAAAAGTTAGGTTAGGTTAGGTAGGATAGGTTGTCGAAAAGCAATTAATTCATGAAAACTTGGCTTATTAGGCAAATTGGGCCTTGCATAGTAGGCTGAGAAGTGCGTTCTGGCTACTAGATACAACATATATATATATATATATATATATATATATATATATATATATATATATATATATATATATATATATATATATATATATATATATATATATGTTGTATCTAGTAGCAAGAATGAATGCACTATTTGGCCTACTATGCAAGGCTCGGTTTGCCTAATAAGCCAAGATTTCATGAATTTATATATTTTTTCTTATGAAATGATAAATCTATCCATTTCATTATGTACGAGTTCATTTTTTGATAATTTGAGTTAAAACTAACAGATGTTTGACCGAACCCTAACCAACCCTACCTAACCTGCTGTATCTTGGGTACGCACCGGACCTTCGAAGTGCTGGATGAGGTCTTCGAACACTGATTGTTATATTGTTATATAAGTGTGTTCTCTGTAAACTGTAGCAATGCAATAAAATTAAAGAAAACCAATTAATAAAAAATAGGTGTGGTAGGAGAAGAAAAGATTAAAGTGTTCAGTCAGAATCCGCAAGGTCTGTAACACCGTAAAGGTGTTTGGTTTAGTTGTATTTAAAATACATAGAGATTCAGGAGTCAGAGACAAGAATTTGAGAAGGTGCCAGTTTGTCGGCCTGAAACTCACACCTCTAAGCGTTAATGACCTCAAGTGACCTGAGGTCAGATCATGCAAATTTCACCTTGCTTCTGCTAATCTGATAATTGGCCTTCAAACATGCAGACGTTTAAGGAGTGGCTTGGTAGAGTGCCTGAGGCTATCTACTTGTGGGCGGAGTTAGTTACTAGGTTCCCCAATATATACTCGGAGAGCAGAGCATAGGGGGAATAAGAACATGAGCCAGCCAGCAGAGCAGAGAAGACGGCCTAGCCAGGGAGGCTGTCAGCCGGCAGGGCGGGACAGCCTCTGTCAACTACGGACTCCCCCCTTCCCCTCTATCCAGCTATAGGCAAACACTTGGGGAGTTGAACATTAAGGTGACTTGGTCGTGGTTACAAGTGTTGTGTGAGAATCAGGGGCAGTCAAGTTGTAGGGTTCTCGAATTCTTGGATGATGACTCACTTGGCATATTAATCTTGAACATTGGAATTGCTTAAATTATGATACTTCATGTGAAATATAATTATGAATTTATTGGTTTAAATTGTCTTTAACTTTGTTCCCTAGAGTTTTTGAGTTGAGGTGAGAAAGCCTCTGCGATTACTGGTTCATGATTTTAATGAGTACATGATACAGATGGAACAGACTAATAATAACCTCGTGTTAACATCTTTGAGAATTTGGTGATACAGGCAAGTTCCATTCCTTGTCTTGTATGTAATGGTCTAGAATGGATGGTGGCAGCATTTCTACTTCTACTATCTACTCTTCTACTTCTACCTATCTACTCCTCTCCCTCCACCCCTCTCCGAACTCTCCCTTTCAACTAATGACCCTCCTCGCTCCTCGCACCTCTCTACCTCTCTCACCCCAAACCCTCACTAATTACTTCACTATTCATCTTTTCCCTTTCGTTTCTCTTATACGTTTGTGGCAGTGAAATGTATTCTAGAATCCTCTAGAGTTTCGGGTAGCTGATCAAGTTACGGCGCCTTGTAGTCTTAGCACCTAGGTAGTCGAATACCTACGTTACAAGGTGTTGAACGAGAGAGGCTGCCGTAGGAACTCTGGAGGTGCTCTTTAATAGTTAGCTAACTGAGGACGGGATAACGGACTAGAGAGAGCTGTTTCCCCCGGCCTCGTTAGTTAACTGGGGGGTGGAATAATGGACAAGATAGAGCTATTTCCCCCACCCCCCGTTACAGGTCTTCTCTGAAAACTCTATTCTTCTTCGAGGATGTGGGTCCCTTCAATTGCACCAGAGGTGGTACCCCTAAATATACATGTATATATAGGTATATGTGCGAGTATGATAACATTAATAATTGTGTAACTAGCCTCAAAAGATTGTTATTTGCTTAGCTAAACGAACAAGAGGGTTGAGTTCCTGAACCGATTATGTCTCTGTAACCCTTTCCACCACCGCCCACGGGATGGGTATGGGGTGCATAATAAAGAAAGAAATTGAATTGAATTGCATAGAAAACATGAATGTCTGAGAGCCTCTAATTTTCATAATACCCCGTGTTTTAGTCCGTTGGGAACCATTGCGTACAAAATGCGGTGTATTATTTTTAGAGGACGGACAAGGGCGCGTTCCGAAAGGATAAACATTCCAAAGTTAATAACAACTCATGGAATGTAAATTACTTTATCACGTCTAAATAGACAATGATGATCAGTCATAATTATTTCAGAAGTGGAGGGAATTATCAGGGTAAAGCGCCATTACGAACTATATAGCACTTGGAAGTGATCAGGATTATGGATGGGACGTGGGAAAGGAATTGTGCCCAACCACTTGGACAGTTGAGGATTGAATGTCAACCTGCATGAAGCGAGACCGTCGCTAGATAATATTAAAAAAATTTACGGGCTCACCATAGCCCGTGTTACTTGGACCTTTTTGTTCCAGGTAGCGAATCTTTAGCAACAACAACGTAATATTTAAAACAATGAAGACAACAGAAGCCAGCGTGTCATATGGTACAGTTTCGTGTACAACGTAATAGAACGCAACCAATGTTCCAGCGATGTGTAAATATTTCATTCAAAATGATCTGCTACCAGAAATATTAGCCAAATATCCCCAATTTGCTAACTGTAAGTAGTAACTAAGTGATTGTAACCTATCCACCGCTTGCCCACTGGATGGGGGGCGGTGTGCAGGACAAACATATCAATTGTGACACTAGCTCTCCACATATGTCAGTTGCTTGATTTAGAACCTGTACTTGAGGTCGATCTCGAACCCATTGTTGATGTGACGACTTATATTGAATTTTGTAACTAGCTCATCAAGATTGTAACTTGCTTAGCTAAATGAATTGTGGGGTTCAGTCCCTGAGCCCATTATGTGCCTCTGTAACCCTTTCCACTACCGCCCACAAGATGGGTATGGGGTGCATAATAAATGAACTAAACTAACTAATTTACACTGTGTTGATACACCAGCAAGCGAAGTAGCCCTGGGTACCCTTCTTGTCCGTAAAATACCAGCGCATGAACACTATGATGTAAATGACTGAATTCAGGTAATAACCTATCATTCTTTGTTTAATAAATATATAATAACCTATTTTTAGACAATAAATCTATAATATCCTGTATGTAATAAATCTATAATAAACTATATGCAATAAATCTTCATTATTTATTTTACGTAATTAAATGTACTATGATACCATAATTATTAGACATACATAAAAAGATAACCAAGAAGAATTATAATGTCTAGATAATGAGCATTGTAAAAGCTAACAGCAGTCTTACAACCGGAGGATGACAGTATGCTTAGTTTAGTTCATTTATAATGCACCCCATACCCATCTTGTGGGCGGTAGTGGAAAGGGTTACAGAGGCACATCATGGGCTCAGGGACTGAACCCACAATTTATTTAGCTAAGCAAGTTACAATCTTGATGAGCTAGTTACAAAATTCAATATAAGTCATCACATCAACAATGGGTTCGAGATCGACCTCAAGTACAGGTTCTAAATTAAGCAACTGACATATGTGGAGAGCTAGTGTCACAATTTATATGTTTGTCCTGCACACCGCCCCCCATCCAGTGGGCAGCGGTGGATAGGTTACAATCACTTAGTTACTACCTACAGTTAGCAAACTGGGGATATTTGGCTAATATTTCTGGTAGCAGATCATTTTGAATGAAATATTGACACATCGCTGGAACATTTGTTATAGAATTGTCTCTAAATTCACGTATCTTTTCGCACTCCATCACATAGTGACGGAGGGTGTGCGAATAATTTTGTTGACACAGTTTACATTTGGTCAGGTCTACATCAGCAGATAATGAGAATTCCCAGAGATACTTGTAACCGAGTCTAAGCCGAGTAGTAGTAACATCTAGAAGTCTGCTGATTTTATTGGATGATCCATAGATGTGTGGCTCCTCTTGCATGATAGTATGATGATAGATGGAATTACTGGTGTCAATTTCACTTTGCCTCAGATCTACAAGATCTTGTTGAAGTTCTCGGTGTACTGCTACTCTCAGATTGCTCATTGACAATCCAAGGTTACACTCAACGGCTCCTTTAAAGGCAGATTCTTTGGCTAACTTATCAGCTCTATCATGCATTCGGAGGCCAACATGAGATGGAGACCACATGAAATGGACTCTGTTACCATCCTTAATAATTTTGTTGTATTTGTGTCTAGCTTCGGACACGAGCATGTTACAGTTATGTCTTAAAGAGTTGAGAACATTTAAGGATGATAAGGAGTCACTTACAATTAATGTATCAAGTTTTGAGACTTGTACACATTTCAGTGCAAGGATCAAGGCAAATAGTTCAGTCTGAAGGGTAGAGGACCCAGTTGTTTATACGGACTCCCCACTCAAAGTATAGGCCATCGCCCATTGTCAGGACAACTGCACTTCCAGCTGCACCCGTGGTGCGGTGTAGGGAACCATCAGTGTATATAATTTGAGAGAGAGAATGCTCTGTGGACAGAGCATCAATATGGCTTAAGGCGTTGAGCTTTGCCTCAAGACGAAGCTTGGGCTGATCTCTAATTTCCTTCTTGGGTGGAAAGGGAGGGATTAAAACTGGAAAGGGTGTAACCTCCCACGGTGCAGGAAAGTACCGTTGTTGTTTCTCTTGGTACAAATCATGAACCTGATACATTCTGAGTTGAGTTCCAGTTTTTGTTATCCATTTGGAACAATGCTGATCTTCAATATAGAAATTCTGGAGGGCTTCTGTGCAAGGATTAGGATGAGTTAGCCTAAGCATTTTTATACCAATTTGACAGTTAATTTCAGTAACACGATCAACAACGCTCAGAATATTAAGTTCCTTTCTCATATTAATTATCTTTGTGGTACGAGGGCACCCAAGGATTATCCTCAAGGCTTCGTTCTGCAATTTTTCAAGCCCTCCAAGCTTTCTTTCAGGCATCAAAACAAGCAGAGGTGCAGCATAATCCACTAAAGATATGATGTATGCAAAGTACATCATTTTGACAATTCTGACATTGGCACCATAGCCTGAGTGATAACCTGCAACAGCCCTGAGAGCTCGGAGCCTCTCTTTAAACTGACGACAGAGTCTGAATACAACAGGACCATATAGTGGCACCTCAAGGCCAAGGTATTTGAATCTGTTTACATAGTCAAGCTGGGAGCCATCAGACAGTTGCATCTTGCGAACAGCTCCTCCCTGCCTGGGTGGGCGCCGATTGTGTATCTTTGTTTTCTCTGCTGAGATAATTAAACCTAGGTCCTGACATGAGTCTAATACAGAGTTAAGAGTGTTCTGCGTGTTAGCATACCCAGTGGTGTGTAGCATTATATCATCAGCATAGCTAATAAATAAATGATAAATAAATGTTTATTTAGGTAAGGTACATACATACAAGAGATTTTACAAAGTTTGTTGGGTTAATAGATAGAGCTAGTACATACAATGCCTAAAGCCACTATTATGCAAAGCGTTTCGGGCAGGTGGACTAATGATGTGGACGTTGGGTTTGCTCGGTAGAGAGTTTAACAGCGTGTTTATTAAAATATTAAATAAGGTAGGACTGAGGACACCACCCTGCGGGGTACCTAGTTCAAACTACGAATGTTTGTCCTTTCGGAACGCGCCCTTGTCCGTCCTCTAAAAATAATACACCGCATTTTGTACGCAATGGTTCCCAACGGACAAAACACGGGGTATTATGAAAATTAGAGGCTCTCAGACATTCATGTTTTCTATGCAATTCAATTCAATTTCTTTCTTTATTATGCACCCCATACCCATCCCGTGGGCGGTGGTGGAAAGGGTTACAGAGACATAATCGGTTCAGGAACTCAACCCTCTTGTTCGTTTAGCTAAGCAAATAACAATCTTTTGAGGCTAGTTACACAATTATTAATGTTATCATACTCGCACATATACCTATATATACATGTATATTTAGGGGTACCACCTCTGGTGCAATTGAAGGGACCCACATCCTCGAAGAAGAATAGAGTTTTCAGAGAAGACCTGTAACGGGGGGTGGGGGAAATAGCTCTATCTTGTCCATTATTCCACCCCCCAGTTAACTAACGAGGCCGGGGGAAACAGCTCTCTCTAGTCCGTTATCCCGTCCTCAGTTAGCTAACTATTAAAGAGCACCTCCAGAGTTCCTACGGCAGCCTTTTATGTCTACGACATAAAAATGTCGTAGACAACAAACTGCATTATAAACAAATTGACTCAAAAAGTATACCATTGTTAAATAATCCTACAGAGCAATGCTGTCAATTATCAGACAACTCGAGCAGAAGATCCAGATACAAGATACAGTATTATGAAATAAATAAAATTGATTAATAAGTAATTAAGACGCGTTCGTCAATTTTAACGTATTATGTATTACAAAGACTATATTTCTTGGAATATACTATCATATTGGTCAATTAGTACGTGACGAGATGACGCTTCAAATGACGAACATCACCTGCAGTTCCCTAAAAAAATCACCTGACACCTTCATCTTGCCCTATCATGTCTCACGTGAAGGACTGCGACACCACGGGTACACAGGCAGGGTGCCAAAGTGACATTTAATATACACACACACAGTTGTGTTCAAGTTTAAAAACTGTAATATAGTAAGATATGGTGACAGTAAATTTGATAATTTTGCATTCATTTTCAAGGTACTTCTAAAATGAAGACTAAAAACGGACATCAAATAGCTTTGCATCCCACGTACCTTCACGTCCCAACAGGGTACCATCGCGATGAGAGGATGGTCTGCTAGCTACCCGAAGCTCAGTACCTTTACTTTCAACATAACATGACTTCTGAACATTAACCAACAGGTAAGGACGGAGTGAGTGTGTGTGTGTGTGTGTGTGGGGAGGGGGGGGGGGAAGGTAACAGTACTCCTAATTGTAACTCAGGACTGTGATTGTTTAGTCTTCAATAAACAACCATTGCCAGAGTTCTTGAACATACGCATATAGAAATGTATATCCTGCAGTCTAAATATACCGGCCCCGTGCTGTAGCTGCACCTAACCCTACTATACCTGCAGGTAGTACTGACGGATTTATGCCTGTCTCGTGACCTCCCGCCAGGTCTAGGTGACCTTACGTCTAGAGCACATATCGGGTCACAAATATCCACCAACATCATTAATAACAGAAGCAACCATTCTGTCTCCATGATCATAAGCAGCTACCTGAACAACGACAACAACCACCACCACCACCACACAGCTGCAGGTCGTAAATATTGGAGATAGTATTAATGCCAAGCTAGCAGGTCAAAAATGAAAACTGAGAGTTGTGTTCTAGCAGTGTAACTTACTCCCCCCGGCTGCCAGGAGTGTGGGGTAGACCTTACGAAGCCACCCTTGTGTGTATGCAGGAATAACACCAATGTGTCAGTACAACAATGCCAGTGTCGTAAAGGATGACTAAACGCCATGCCCTGTAACGAGACATTCCAAATTCCTTGTTTTGATACTAAGTGAGGCAGTCGTGAGGCACCAGGTCTTAAAGTCTTCGCACGTGCGTCAACAACTTCCACACATCATGTGACATTTACTCCAAATACCTCTCCTAGTCAGTGACGTATTCGGAGCAACAACGTTTCTTCTGCTGGAGATTAGTTTCCTAAGACACTCCCCAGTCGCTACCCACCACACCTGCATTAGGTGTACCCAAATGCGCTACCCACACAAATGTACTAGGCAGTGATGTGGTGGAGGCTGACTCCGTACACAGTTTAAAATGTAGATATGATAGAGCCCAATAGGCTCCAGAATCTGTACAACAGTTGATTGACAGTTGAGAGGCGGGACCAAAGAGCCAAAGCTCAACCCCCGCAAGCACAATTAGGTGAGTATATCTGCCTACTCCTGCGGTACAATTACCCGTCTTTCAACTAGGTCTTTTTGTGTCTTCATAGTCACAGCGATCTTGAAAATTATTTTCCACAAATGAATTAAAAAGATTTGTACTATAATTACCATATTTATGTCCGCTGCAGACCCCCTCTGATTGTGAACATTCTTATAAATAATACTTTGAGGTCCACTTGGCTCTTGTAGAACTACTTCCACTAAGACAAAGCACACCCTCCCCAACCCCTCGCCACCCAACTGGCTAGAACACTGTTCCTCACATGTGGTGGGGGGGGGGGGGGGTTGGCTAGGGATAGGTCTGTGGCAGACAGTACCACACCCCTTCCCTTACCATAACACAACAACAACTTGAGTGAGTGTCCTGCGGTTTATTGACAACAAACTCAGGATAGTAAAGCACTTTGTATTGACAAATATAGACAACCAATCACAGCCCAGGAAGTAAAGGTGATTTTTAGAACAAGCACAACACAGTTTCCGGTGAAGCTCGGGTCTTCTTTTTGTTGGTACCTGCAGTTTGCATGAAGGGGAAGAGCGGGGGTCACCTATAGTATGCTCAATGCTCTATTTGTTATTTCGGAGAATTCACTACTCCATCTCTTCCATTGACGTTTAAGTAGAGTAATTATCCAAAGAAGGCACCAAGCCGGGGAGACCGTAGCAAAGTAAAGTGTGGAGTGATTAAAATGGAAAGATGTAATCACTGACCCGGTACCGAAACCTGAGTCATGAAGCAGACGCAAGTTCTTAGGAAACGTTTTCCCTCTTATGACCAGCCGTCTTGGAGGTTACGTCGCGCATCAGCCCAGTTTTCATTTATTTTTTTATTATGCACCCCACGTTATACCCATCCTGAGCTCGTCCTCAGGCTCGGGTGTACTCCCCCCAAGGTGTAGAGTAGGCTATATGGGAGTGAATATGGAATTTGGAACCACTGCCTAGTTAAGCTCGTCCAGGCAGCGGTCGATCCCAAAGACACATTCATAAATTTTAATGTACTATGTATTCAAAATCTGTATTTTTTCATATAAATTAGCATATATTAGAATATGGTTTATAGTTAGACCTAAATTTGGTTAGGTTAGTTGTTTAGTGTCTGTTTGCGATTATTTGTATTTGTAGTACGTGGGTGAAGCATTTACAGAATTGTGATTTGAACAGAGGTCGAATATTTTTTGAACAGCAAACCACTGTTCAAGAAATATTCCAGCCCGTTCTCCGAACAAAGACCCAAAAGTGATTCCATGCACCCGCCAAACCCCCTGTTTATGAATGAAACACGGTTTACACACGACTCACATCTGATTAAGTTCGAACACTTCCGGAACAAGTGCTTCACTGACAAATTTTGTTCGAACCATAACGCTGTAAATGCTTCACTCATGTACTACAAATACAAATAATCGTCAACAGAACCTAACCACCTTACCTAACCTAACCTATGCCTATATATATGCGCAATATGCTAATATATTATAATATTAATTTATATTTGAGAAAATTCACGCCGGTCGGCCGAGCAGACAGCACGCTGGACTTGTGATCCTGTGGTCCTGGGTTCGATCCCAGGCGCCGGCGAGAAACAATGGGCAGAGTTTCTTTCACCCTATGCCCCTGTTACCTAGCAGTAAAATAGGTACCTGGGTGTTAGTCAGCTGTCACGGGCTGCTTCCTGGGGGTGGAGGCCTTGGTCGAGGACCGGGCCGCGGGGACACTAAAAAGCCCCGAAATCATCTCAAGATAACCTCAAGAATGAACAGCATGTAAAAATTTATGAATGCGTCTGTGGGGTCGACCGCTGGATGTAATGGACTCGAGTCGAGGACGGGTTGCTTAATGGGTTTGTAGTGCAGAGCTACAAACCCATTAAGATTTCAACTTAGATTCAACAGAGCACAAAAAGTTGATAAACATATGGGACAAATTCTTACTGAAGCGACCATACGAGTCATAAATACTCACACTCCGCCCAAGTAAAACAGAAACAACCAATACTTAGTGGGCCAGCCAAAGGCTTAGGGCCCGCGCAGGAATATCCCTGAAAAAAAACGCTATAAATTCTTCACCCACGTACTACAAATACAAATAATCGGTAACAGAACCTAAACACCTAACCTAACCTATGCCTATATATGCACAATATGCTAATATAGTATAATATTAATTTATATTTGAGAAAATTCCCATTTTGAATGAACAACATGTAAAAATTTATGAATGCGTCTGTGGGGTCGACCGGTAGATGGAATGGGGACTTAGAGTCGAGGGCGGGTTACCATCAATGGTGCCAATGACTAAAAATCACCAACATCCCAAACAACCACCCATCCTCTCAGTAACTCCTGGCGGCCGTCAGTACAACTTTTTGGGTCGGACCTCGCCCACCGACAAGATAGGAAAGAAAAAATCCAGTTTAACGAAGTGAATTCAAGTATTTCTGGTGATACCACCTGACGCCCGTTTGTTATCCTGGGTTCACCTCGGTCAACACTGCTCAGGAGGCATCAACCTGGGGACCACCTGGCGTTGAGACGGCATCCTGGGATCACCATACGTAAACTTGGCTTACAGATGTCCTTTTTGGTTCATTTGCTGCCAGAATTTCAACCTGAGATCATGTCGCGTCCGGATGTCAACCTGAGATTACATGGAATCCTGACGTCAACCTGTATCACCGGACATTCGTACGTTAACTTGGTTCAGTTTTTGAATCAACGTTGATTCTCTGGAAGCATTCCAGGAGACTAGGAAGAACAAATCATAATCAGAGCAAGGGATTACATGAGCTGGAGAGTGCATCCGGCTTTTACACCCTCAGGTTTGTCGTATTGGAGATGAAGGTGTCACGCTTAGATTGACGTCACCATTCTAAGTAATAACGAGACTTTACATTTACACATAACAGGTGGTGACTTCAGACAGCAGACAAGTGTCGTCGTAAACTCTGGCATAAGAGCCAACACTTAATGCAGTGCAAGTGACTAGCACTGAGAATATAAGGAATCCAACAGAAAAATGTCTTTGAAAGCGTCAGGCCAGAGCATTGACTAACAGGGACAAATTTTTGAAGCGATTCATGGAAACGGTCAATTAAATAGAGAAAAGAAGTAATGGGAGATACAAATTAACTTCACTGACGTGATACGCCGCGAGATACAAGTCAGTCTGTATATCATCGTGAGAGAATAGCCATTATCATGCACGTGAAATTAATTTAAAAGTATTTCTGTATAAGTATTCGAGAATTATCAAAGTATTCTAGCCATAAAGACATTAACTATATTAAGCCGAAAATTCCAATGCTACCTCTGTAACTTGTTTGGCTAAAATAACTAAGTACAGTTTCTGGACCCATTAATGTCTGTAATTGTTTTCTCAGGCCATATCAGATTTGGGCTGAACAATACAGGCACCAAATTAACATTTATAAATACAAATCTTTAAGCTATATTGATCATAAATATGTTTATTCAAATACTTCGAAATTTTAGGCCTACACTGTTGTGTAATTACAACCGATAAAAAACACACTTTAGAAATTTATATAAAATAATAATTTTTGTATGCAAGAATACATACATATGATATATGAACAGTGGAGAATTTGAAGGTAAGAAAAACTATATGTTCTATACTATACAGTATTTTAAAAAATACTGTGTAGTATAGAAAAGACAAATATATAGCCTCGCCCTAATGAAAACATATTAGTGCTGTAAGATCCGTGCACATAGGTAATGAATATTTATTATTAGATATTTCCCAAAGTAAAAATTCCACTGCTGGCTTTCTCCTTCACACCCAACAGTTATGCCCATAGTTTTTTTGCGACTAGGATACTTAACCTACATTCTCGTGTCACCAGGCGGGCTCCCTCCACTTCCCAGTTCTAATGCTGGAACCAAACTTACCTTAATGCAATACCTCAAAAACTTCAAATTCTTACATTTTATTTATAAATGGTTGTACATTTATAATTTAATTCATTTACTAAATATTAAATACATTATTAACATAAAATAATAATAGCCTAAATTGGTAAGTAAGTAATTATCAAAAGAAGGCGCCAAACCGGGAAGGCTATGTAGCACCATCAAATGCGCGGAATAATCAGAGGGCGCTAAATATCACCAAGGATAACAGAAACGCATAAGGTGAACGATATCAAAAGTATCCGATTCACCAAGAATTCTATCGAGGGACAAGTGACCTCGAGGGACGGCCGGAAAGCAAGACACACGCTCGTCCTGTAAGTCTGGACATTCAACAAGGATATGCACGACTGTAAGAGGGAGAATGCAATGTGGACAATAAGGAGCAGAGCGGCGCTCCATTAAGTGACCGCGAGTTAAGCGTGTATGGCCAATACGCAACCTTGCCAGAGCCGTTTCCCACCGCCAGTTACGGTGGTAGGAGGAAGGCCATGGGGACATACTACTTTTAAGAGTACGCAGTTTATTACCAGCAACAGAAGGCCAACAACCCTGCCAACGTGCAAGGATGGAGGAATGAATAACTGGGTAAAAGTCGGAGTAAGGAATACTGTTCATTGTCTTCTACGCTCCCTTGCTATCCTCTTCTTTTTCCTATTACTATCTCCTTCGGTGGTTATAATAGGAGCTGCCTCGTATGGGCCAATAGGCCTGCTGCAGTTCTCATTACTACTATCCCCTACACCTGACTTTCCTCCTCAGCTCTCTCTTGCCTATTTAATGCCTGTCCCTACCTGTCCTCATCACAATCGACTTGAGAATGGTCCAGGACGGACCGAAACGTCGTCGTCCCTTCAATTTCTAGTGTGTGGTCTGGTCAACATACTTCAGCCACGTTATTGTGACTCATCGCCTACACAAAGGGCAATATAGATTGAATTGAGCCTCTTCATCCCCCTCCCCCACCAGCTCAGGCAATGAACAATCTGGGAAGTCCAAATTAAGACGGAGCCCAGGGGAATCGAATCCTCTTCAAAGATATCCACATGGTTGCAAACTTGTGTATCGTACTAGACGCCCAAAGGAACAGACCCAACCAACAACCCTATCTGGCTTGTTGATTGCTGGTCAGAAAGCTCCAGCCCAAAACCCCAAACTGAACTTAACTCCAAAAAGCCTGAAAAGGAAGCCTGTGATGCAGCAACTGATAAAGGGCAATCGGAGCCAAACCCAATAGTCATGGTAGCAGTAAAAAAAGGTGGAGCCAGAGAGACTAGAACAGCCTCCGAAGACACACCCCTGCCTAGTGGGAAACAACACATGGGACTCTCACACAGCTGCTCGAGCAAATGCTGGGTCACTTGGGGCCATCTCAACACCAGAAGGCGGCAGTGCTGCTGCTGTAGCCAAGCCACCGGAGGAAAGCAAAACAAGGTCGACTGAGAGTCCCACAAGAGGCCTTTACCTTTCAACAATGATTCTGAGGATCAATGTCCCTGCAGCTTGGTCTCAGACCAGACTCAGAGAACCTCCTGGTTGATGGCTGGATCAACCAGGCTGTTTGATGTGGCTGCTTGCAGCCTGCTGTATGAGTCACAGCATGACTGATCAGGTATCATTTAAAGGTGTTTATCAAGTTCTCTTTTAAATACTGTGAGAGGTTAGCCAGTTATGTGTAGGAGACCAAAGCACTAACCTCCAGCAAGCGAAGATTGGCCACCATGATCCGAGTCAATTTGACAAACACACTGGGAGCCAGATTAAACCCAAAGGGAAGGAACCCGAAGCGGTAAGTTTGTCGTCCCACAATAAAACCTTACCAGTCTCTGAACCTCAATGTATGGGGACATTCCAATAAGCATCCTTGAGATGCAGAGGAACCATACAGGCCCCAGCCTACAACACAAGACAAACCTGAGCCAGAGTGGCCTTGTGAAATGTGGGGAAGTGGATGAACGTCCCATTCAAGTCCCAGTTTGGGAACAGGAAGAGGCAAGACATCCAGCAAATAGATGTGGTCATCATAACCATGCTGGAGCCACCCACTCCTCTATAGTTGTGACAGAGACAAGGGACAGAAACCTGACCTAATAGCCGAAACCTCTAGGAGGGGAAAGAACCGACCGATTCCACTGCAGACCACAAGAGATGACTCGAAAAGCCCACAAATTGTGGGACCAGGATTCGGCGCACTGGACAAGCCAGCCCCTCACTTTTGGGGTGAACTGCAAAAGGGTTGGTATGAGCCAAAAACAGTACTGTAGTATCTTTTGCGAGGTAGTGATGACAAGCAGAAAAACCGATTGCTGGACCCAGAATCTGGCTCCAACAAAGGCCTATCCTGACCAGCAGCCAGTGAAGCCCTGGCCCTACAAGACTGCCTCAAAGTGAGGATGAGAACCCTGAGAACGTAAGAGATAAGAAATAGGCCGGTATAAAGTCACCACCAACGACAAAAATTGTGCAACATCATTCCCCATGAATAGGAGGCAAAAAAAAAAAGGATGCAAACAAAAAGCAAAAGACCAAACCATATCTAACTACTTGGCCAACACAGCCGACATGCGAGATGGGCAGAATATAACACAGAAACCATCTCCCAGAGCATGGGTGCATACAGCTCGGGCAAAGCCACCTTAGCGAGCAACAAGGCACCTGAACCCAACCCGAATCGAGTGAATCAACATCCTCATGGAGCCAGTCAAAATAAACTCCACAAAGGCCAGAAAATGGAAGACCGTAGTCAAGTGTGAATGTCAACAAGAGAGCACAAGTCAACACCAACATGAGGGCTGAAGACAGCAAAGGCATGAATCTACGTCAGCCCCACATCCCGGGAAAGAGCAGGAGAAAACAGGCAGTCATTGAGCTGCCCAAAAAAACCTGAAACACGATCGAAACCTCATGCTACTCGAGCATTCAGAAATGACAGAAATCCCAAGAGTAAAAGAGAGGATTGTCTGCTAATTGTGACTCCAGAACCCAAAACACAGTCAGTATGGTGAGGAAGAACCAAACTTAAAAAGTGTAGGGTCCATCATAGACGTCTCACGTGATGTATTTAAAATGATCCGCCTGAGCCACCGAAGAGGGAACCTGAGAGGAAGGAAGCCAGCTGAAGAACGCACCCAAAGCGCTATAAGGCATGAGTAAATGAACCTTGGGGGTAACCACATTAATAACAAAATAACACAAGGAGAGGGGTTAAAAGGCCCTTCCCCAGAAGCAAAAGGTCCTTGTTAAAAGGGGTGAAGGATCAGGCAAAGTCCAAAGGAAATAAAGGCACAAGCTTCAGAAACCAAATATGTGCTAGCTTTGGTAGCTGTGCTACCAAAGAGACAAAGCTCAACCTCTGCAAGCACAATTAGGTGAGTATGCAGGTTCCAGGACAGAGATGGAGTCCACATCCACTGCCCGTGATAGGAAAGCAGAGTCCAATGAGAGGCTTCAGAGGAAGGGGTCAACTGGAAAGTAGAAGAACCCAAAACCTTGGTGGGAGTAGGTGGCTCAACTGCCTCCACACTCAAAGTTGAAGGAGCCATTCCCTGGTGATGGCTGAGTCACATCCCGAGCTAAACCCTGCCCCAACTCCAAAATCTTTTGACTTTTGGAGTCAGAAGCAGGGAATAGAGGGATAAGGAACATAAGCTTTTACACCACATCAAAGGGGAAAAAAAGGAAGCATGGACAGAACCAAGGTGGAATTCACCAACACCACTCCAGGAATTCCAGGTGGAATTTCAGGACCATAAAACAACATGGGTCAATTCCAGGGCATCTATCTTGGCACAAAGCTGTGACTTCTGAAGTTTAACAAAACGAAACTGCAAAGTGGAAGCTACCTGATAATCTTTAACTTCATCGGGAGTATAAGAGAGAAGAGTCACATGGATGGACATCTTCAAGAGAAAACTGGACTGTTTTCTAAGAGAAGTTCCGGATCAGCTGGGCTGTGGTGGGTATGTGGCCCTGCGGGCCGCTCCAAGCAACAGCCTGGTGGACCAAACTCTCACAAGTCGAGCCTGGCAACCGGCCGTGGGGAGTAGAAGAACTCCCAGAACCCCATCAAGCAGGTAACCAGACAAATGTTCATCCCCAACCAAGGGTCTAGAGAGGGGCAAAAGATCCCTGACACACCCAAAGGTAAGGCCCCCACCCTGGTAGTCCAGCCTCTTAACAGCAAACTCCCAACCACACCAGAGAAAAACCTTGTTAGTAGAGGGTCTGCACTAGGGAGCACACAAGGAAGGTAGCCTGAGCACATACAGCTCCAAGCAGCCTCTAAACCAGGTCCATTTGATGCAAACCAGACAGAAAACACACTCATGAAGCTAACTAAAATAATAAACAATACCAGGCAAATTGCCCCTGCATAACAGAGTCCAAGGATGGCTGGCACCTAGCTGAGAACCAGCAGGACCTGTGTGGCTTGTAAATGACCTGGTAACCCTACAGTAGACATCCAAACATGTCCACATCAGCAACAAAACTGGCTTGGAGTACTGGGGGAGACCAATAGCTCTGCCACACCACCACTGGTGGGGTGGGGGGGGTGTAGTGCTAACGAGCTTACACTAGTTTCAAGAGATTCGATCGTTTGTTTACACTGTATGGCAGAGTTCATTTGGAAATCTTGAAGCTTTGGTCTCTTTGAACTCAGCAGTGGTCTGTATAGAACGCAGCACAGAACCAACTTGGACTTCCTCCAGTTCACTAGAAACCTGAACCTGGTGAGCTGGGAAAGAACTGGATCTTTGGCCATGTGACATTTGGACTGACAGGGTCCCACACCAGCCAGTTGTAGAGGTAGGCCAACACATGAACCCATAAGCTATGTGGTTGGGCCGAAAGACCCAAGCTAACTTGGTAAACAGATAGGGGCAGATTCAAGCTGAATGGAAGAACCTTGATGCGGTAATCCTAATGTTCCACAACAAAACCCAGCCAATTCCTGGAGGCCTGGTCGAGGACCGGGCCGCGGGGACGCTAAGCCCCTAAATCACCTCAAGATAACCTCAACATAAGATCCCGGAACCTGGGATGCATATGGATGTGCCAATAAGCAACCTGGAGGTACAGGGACACCATCTAAGCTCCAGCTTTTAGTAGTACAGTAGATGAACTTGGCCCAAAGTTGTCATGTGGAAGGCCAGACAGGAAATGAAGCTGTTCAAACCCAAAAGATTAAGAATGTACAGTAGGTTTGCCGAATCAGACTTTGGAACAGGGGGACACAATTGGGATGCCCAACAAAGGGATGAAGTCACCTTGACTACGCCCGACTCTAACCAACCCATAATAACCTGACGCAATGCCAGGGAGAACCTCTAACCTGCAAGACCCAACCCCAAGAAAAGGGGAGGGACTGACCAACTCCAGAGACCGAGACAGATGACCGAAAAAGCCCACGAATCATGGGGACAAGGAGCTGGCACAACAAACTAGATGCTTCCCATGGCAACATCAAAGGGGAACATCGTTCCATAGTAGGCAGGAACAAACTAAGAAATAAACTACAAGCTAGGGCCATCCTTTTCCTATGCATAGTTGTGATGTCGAGCAGAATAGGAACTCACAGCAAGAAGCACAATAGTCTGAGAATCTAACCCACCTGAGGATCAACCTCGACCAACATCAGACAAGATCCCCCTACCTAACCAGACCAGGCAGTCCAAGGAAAATGCAGCCACTGCATCCCAAATGAGAGGCGTGCATTTTGAGTAAAGTCACCAGAGTCGGAACCACAGGCTTCAAGGCCTCTACACCCGGCACAGAACCAAGCAACATCATGTCCTCATGGAGCTGCTCAAAGGGGCCCCTCCAATAGGACTTAAGCATGCAAAACTGCTGACATGTGCAAATGTGTCCTGTGGTCTTTTGCAATAAGGGCCTTTGATAGCGTAAGCAGCTGCCATTTGTCCATATCCTTGGGAAGCGCTGGAACAAACAGGCAGGTCCCAAGCAGAGCATAAGAAATGTTGCCCAGGAACACCTGAAAAATAGAACTCGCTTCCAGCCAATCAAGCCTGGAGCTCTGACAGAGCACCTGCTAAGCCACCAAGATAAAAAGACGGGTGTTAGCCAGCTAAGATGAACCCGAAACCTCACAATGCAGCCAATAAGCCGAGACCGACCTGTATTTAAAAGAGGATGGGTCCATCAAAGAAAACCTTCTGCCCGAAATGCTGTGCGTGCTAGTGATTTTACAAGAATATGTAACTTCAACGCTCTGTACTCTCGTAAACCCAATGTACTCTCTTGTAAATAAATAATTTTTTTTTTTTTGAGATATATACTAGAGTTGTTACGTTCTTGTACAGCCACTAGTACGCGTAGAGTTTCAGGCAAGTCCCTGGAATACGACCCCCACAAAGAATTGCTTTACAACCGAGTACCCATTTTACTGTTGAGTTAAACAGAGGCTACAGTTAAGGATTTGTGCCCAGTAAATCCTACCCGGCCAGGATATGAACCCATGACAAAGCGCTCGCGGAACGCCAGGCGAGTGTCTTACCACTACACCACGGAGACTGACTAAATAATAAATAAATAATAAAAATAGGTCTGAGTTCGGCAAGAGATACCAAAAACAAATCTGCACGAGCCATCTAAGGCCTAACGCAGGATGACGGAAACCTCCAGAGACAAGACTAATCTCAGGTACTGGAACTGAAGCCAAGGGGAAGCAGCCAGGTTATCCTACTCAAACACAGAAGGGGGGAATATAAAAATTATCTCCTTGAAGTATAAAGACTTTCCATAGAGGCCACCAAAGTCAATGAAAAGTTGAAAAGCACCCACGGGCCATTCTTGGTCTTCACCTTCATCATGTTTGCTGATGATGCTAAGATAATAGGGAAGATAAGAAACTTAGATGATTATCATGCTCTTAACCCCTCAACTGTGCCGGCCAACAAATGTCGTTTTGAAAATTGTCCATTTTTTTCTTTTAATTAGGCTATATTTAAATGTTTTTAATGTTTTCATTACTCTGTGTTTTAAATGAAAATAGTTTAGTTTGGAAACATTTTGACAGTCTTTTTACCTGAAATTTTATATAAACAACAAAAATGTCCTTAACAATTGCACTTTGAAGTTTTTGCAAAAAAAAAAAAAAAAAACCAGGTGTGCAGGTCAGGGGTTAAAGAAGACCTGGACAAAATAAGTATATGGAGCACCACTTGGCAAATGGAACTTAATGTGAATAAATACCATGTTATGAAATGTGGAATTGGAGAACATAGCCCCCACACAACCTATAAATTATGTGAGAAATCTTTAAAGAATTCTGAAAAAGAGAGAGATCTAGGGGTGGTTCTAGATAGAAAATTGTCACCTGAGGACCACATTAAGAACATTGTGCAAGGAGCCTATGCTACACTGTCTAACTTCAGAATTGCTTTTAAAGACATGGATGGAAAAATACTAAAGAAACTGTTCACAACTTTTGTTAGACCAAAGCTGGAATATGCAGCGGTTGTATGGCGCCCAAGCACATCATCAAACTGGAAAAGGTACAAAGACATGCCACTAATTGGCTCCTAGAACTGAAGGACAAGAGTTACAATGGAAGGTTAGAGGAATTAAATATGCCAAAACTAGAAGATAGAAGAAAAAGAGCCGATATGATCATTACATACAAAATAGTAACAGGAATTGATAAAATTGATTGGGCAGAATTCCTGAGACCTGGAACTTCAATAACAAGAGATCATAGATTTAAACTAACAAAACAAAGCTGCTGGAGAAATATAAGAAAATTCACTTTTGTAAACAGAGTGGTAGATGGTTGGAACAAGTTAGGTGAGAAAGGGGTGGAGGCCAAAACCGTCAGTAATTTCAAAGCGTTATATGACTAAGAGTGCTGGGGAGACGGGACACCACGAGTGTAGCTCTCAAACTGTACCTACACTTAGATAATTAATTACACATACATGCATACAAATACACACACACACACACTGGAGTATGCAGCCCCAGCATGGAGTCCATATCTAGTCAAGGATAAGACTAAACTGGAAAAGGTTCAAAGGTTTGCCACCAGACTTCTACCTGAGCTGAGAGGTATGAGCTACGAGGAAAGACTACGGGAATTAAACCTCACTTCGCTGGAAGACAGAAGAGTTTGGGGGGAACATGATCACCACATTCAAGATTCTGAAGGGAATTGATAGGGTAGATAAAGACAGGCTATTTAACACAAGGGGCACACGCACAAGGGGACACAGGTGGAAACTGAGTGCCCAAATGAGCCACAGAGATATTAGAAAGAACTTTTTTAGTGTCAGAGTGGTTAACAAATGGAATGCATTAGGAAGTGATGTGGTGGAGGCTGACTCCATACACAGTTTCAAGTGTAGATATGATAGAGCCCAATAGGCTCAGGAATCTGTATACCTGTTGATTGACGGTTGAGAGGCGGGACCAAAGAGCCAGAGCTCAAGCCCCACAAACACAACTAGGTGAGTACAAAAAAAGAAGTTGATTGACAATTGAGAGGTGGGCCAAAAGAGCAAAGCTCAACCCCCTGGAAGCATAACTAGGTGAATACACACACACAAAGCAGCCCCTCCATTTACGAATTTAATCCGTTCCCAGAGACGGTTCGTAACCCAAAAATTCACAACCGAAACAAATTTTCCCATAAGAAATAATGTAAATTGAATTAATCCATTCCATACTCCCCAAAATATTAACTTCAAAATACATTTCATACCAAATATACACAAATATTTAGTACTATAGTATGTACAAGTTATAGCTTACCTTTATTGAAGACTCTTGTTGGCATATGGAGGACGGTGAGGAGGGGGAAGGAGGATAGGTGTTTGTGTTTGGAGGGTGAGTTCCCTTCCATTATAATATCAATCACTGATGACTTCTCTGGGGTACACTCCCTCCTACATTTTGCAGGCATACCACTAGGAACTGGGTGTGGCTCACTGCTTGCTTGTCTTGCTAGGAATCAGTCTAAAGACATTTGTTTTCCCTACATTTTAACACTTGCCTGTAGTGAGACATCACATTGTCATTAATAGAGTCAATGCAATGGTCTGCCAAAGCTTTATCTCGGCAAGTCTTTTTAGCAAAACTTTGCAGTTCTTCCCATACTGCACACATTTTCTTAATTAATGAGGAAGGGACATCCTCTACTGCCTCCTCTGTCCTGAAGATTTGTTGTACTGCCTAGCTAGTTCAACAACCCATGTACCATTTTCATGTTTATGAATGATCTCTTGTTTTTTCCTCTATGGTCATGTTGACATGTGTTTTCTTAGGTTGAACCTTACCACTGTCTTTCATGGGACCCATGGCGTGATATACAGTATAATAATTACAGTACTGAACCTGTACTTTAATGTTCAAAACCCAAAAAAGGAGAAAACAATGAAATTCTTTACAAAGAATTCAAGCGTGATCGACACCAGGAACCACGCGCTCGGTCCCCCACATGCGTATCAACAATCTACGTAACTTGGGGCAAAGCTTGTAACCCAATTCAAATTTTACGAAGAAATTGGGCTTGTAACCTGAAAAATTTGTAAAGAGGGGCATTCGTAAGCCGAGGTGTCATTGTATATACTGTATATGTATGTGTGTAAATTATGAAAATTAACAAGTGATGGAAAAGTGACAGTGTCAGACCACAGAGGAAGAATTGAAATGGGAATTTCCTTAAGTACTTTCGTATTTAATAATACATCTTCAGAAGGATCAAATTATTAAATACAAAAGTACTTAAGGAAATTCCTGTTTCAGTTCTTCCTCCGTGGTCTGACACTCACATTTTTCATCATGTGTTAATTTTCGTGATTTACACACATACGCGTGTGTGCATGTGTGTGTGTGTGTAATAAATAAATAAATAAATAAATATATATATATATATATATATATATATATATATATACATATATATACACAGTATATATAATGTCGTACCTAGTAGCCAGAACGCACTTCTCGGCCTACTATGCAATGCCCGATTTGCCTAATAGGCCAAGTGATTTTTTTTTTTCCAAAAATTGTTTCCAATTGGTTTATTTGAATTATTATTATTATATTTTACTAGGAACGTAAATTATTGACTTGGTTATATTAGTTTAGGATAGGTTAGGTAGGGTAGGTTAGGTTCAGTCGTATATCTACGTTAGTATTAACTCAGATTAAACAAAATGAACTCATACATAATGAAACGGATAGCTTTATCATTTCATAAGAAAAAAATTAGGAAAAATATATAAAATCAGGAAAAAAAAAAAATATATATATATATATATATATATATATATATATATATATATATATATATATATATATATATATATATATATATATATATATATATATATATATATATATATATATATATAAATTAATGTACTCACCATATATAGTGTACTCACTCAGCTTTGGTCCCAAACATGCACACAGAAATAACATCACATGAGACCAGAAGGCATGGCAGGACGTGCAGAATACCCCCATTGAAAAGCAGAAGTGCAACAGGTACTCTGAGAGAGAACTCTATCAACATCAGAGGCCCGAGACTGTTCAAAACGCTTCCAGTACACATAAGGGTCATAACTGGCCGACCCCTCACAGTGTTCAAGAGAGAATTGGATAAGCACCTCCAAAGGATACCTGATCAACCAGGCTGTGATTCGTATGTCAGGCTGAGAGCAGCCGCGTCCAACAGCCTGGTTGACCAGTCCAGCAACGAGGCCTGGTCGATGACTGGGCCGTGGGGACGCTAAGCCCCGGAAGCACCTCAAGGTAAGGTAAGGTAACCTAGTTGAGCTTGCAGAAGTTGAGCTTTGACTTTTTGGTCCCACCTTTCAACTGTCAATCAACTGGTGTACAGATTCCTGAGCCTACTGGACTCTATCATATCTACATTTGAAACTGTGTAAGGAGTGTGCCTCCATCACATCACTGTCAAAGTTTGAGTGAGTGTGAGTGACTCACACTCACTCAACTCCTTGGGCAAGACCTTATATCAACAACAGTTTTGTTCATATTTTCAGCACATCAAAACAATTTACATATTTGTACATGAAAAAAAGATAAATCTGGTTACATGAAACCAGATAAAGATTTACACAGATGTAAACACAATTCACAAGGTAAAATTATATACCTAGTACAGTGAAAAAATTTATTGATCCATTTATATGAAACACAGACTTGACATACACATAACGTGCGCCTGTACAGCGGGACGCGCGGGAAATCATGGTACACAGGTAGGCGGGGGTCGGCGGCTATGAGACTAGACCAGGGCCTGGCGATGACAGAGCCAGAGATCATGGCCCTCTGATCATGCTCTAAACTCGTCAAGGCTATAAATCTGAATGAACTGTCAAACGGTAAAATCAGTATAATTACAATGGTCACAAAAAGGGGGAGTGTAAAATTGCTGAGTCCACATTATGACTAAGAGACCCTGGAATGCAGAAGGATGTGGAAGGCCGCCGACCTTCCTCCACAGTTATATACAAACAGCCTCATTCTCACCGAGGCTACAGTTTACTCAGCAACGAAAGGATTGTGTTGGTCCTGGGATGCGAGCTAAGTAGACAATGATAGAATTTGTATCAACATCATTAATAATTAATACCAGTAATGATTGTATCAAATGGTCTTATGAGTACTAATATAATACAAAGGAACTATTCACAAATGAATGTACATAGATGGGTGTGAGATTAGAGTGAGAGAGAAACTCAACTGTAGCTCCGAGACCATTGAGAGAGTAGCCAGTCTCAGCCGGAGTTGTTACACCTTCTATACCTTACACATGATATCAGATGTGAGCACCCCAGTGAGACCTCAGTTTATATTTAATTTGAAATTAATTTATTTGAATATTTTCTTTATGTATTTGTTTATACATATTTTCTTTTCCTAAACAGACCCCCCCCACTCACTGAGTCTCTATTGCCGTAGGTGCCGAATTAAGCTCAATTTATGGTAAGAGATTTTATACATTCTGAAATATTACACTTTTTAAAAAACAGGCATATTCAAGTTATTGCAAATATCCTTGTCTGCACTCACGTCATAATACCTAAAAGCTTAAAAACATGGAAATACATGGAGGATCATTAGTCCATAGCTCTTTTTAAAAAAGTACATCCTTGTTATAAATAAGGAGCATCATCACTAAAATCCTGGCCATCTCCAACTACATAACAAAATGATTGATATAGTCAGCTGCTGTGGCACTGTGAACATGATTAAAATATGATGAAATGGGAACTTATCCCACTCAAAATTCTAAAAGAAAGTAAAATAAATGTAAATGATCATTAATGATGGAGTGATTTATGAATACACCACTGGATGTGTAGATCCCTCAGACACCCATGATGAATGAACCAAATTTGGGAACACAGCTACACTCATGAGCACATCAAGGCTCCCTCATGTTGAGCTCTGCCAGCATGGTGGAGCTTCATCCTCTTTATCAGATTCATTGGCACACACAGCCTATCCTCTCATACCAAGGCAAATGGGCTACACCCACTAGTCTGTCAGAGGTCATGATACTCCTTCCTGATGTTATAAGCTACAGTCATTCTGTAAACCATTAATGAAGGGTATGTAGGATACAGAAAAAAAAGACATTCTCATCTCCACCATGCAAGCAAAATATGCTCAAAAAGCTGAGAGGTCCGCAAAACACCGAGACAACACACACATGGCTTTCTCCTCTGCGCACACACTCACGCATGCACATGGCAGTAACAGAATGCGCACACAATCACACACGCAGTTTCGTACACATAGAAATATCACATGAAAACTTGAAACATCTTAAAGTTTTTGCACATATGAAATAATGGTACATACGGTAACAGAGCAGCGACATGTTAATGCACTCAGTTTATAAACCTGGACAAACAGAAGCTTATTAAGAGTAATGATTGCTATGCTTTTAAATGCAGGGAATATGGATGACCGTCTGTACAACATTCAGGGAGATCTATGTTGTAAAATAATTTATTTCTCCCTGTGAATGTCTATCTGAAAAAAATCCATTAATATACTGAATAATTCTGATATAAATTGAGTTTCCTTGGGCAACTGAATGCCAACAATGACATTCCTTCACATCATTTTATGTATCCAAATAACAATAATGGTGAATTTGGAATTACAGTATCACGAACTCTCCAACACTGGACTCTCTTTGCAGTGGCTTTTTGAGCGGAGTCTTGTTGTGTAAACAGCAGAGTCTTGTGCTGGAGTCATGTGCAATCTTGATGGAAGACGGAAGAGCAAAGGTCAAACGAGTGTTCAGGGCAGGACTGGCAATTAAAAAAGTGACACTAAACACAAGATGCTGTTTTCTGACACACTGTGAGTGAGCACCACTTAAGTGCTAACCATATAGTTTTGTCCAGGTAGCAGCACTTAGCTTGCAGTCTACATTGCACATATAAGAAACAGCACCAAGATAATCTCATTAAAAAACACTGACTGCAGAATGCACCTTCACCAGTCATATTTGGGTTTATTAGAAGCCTGGGAATTTGGTACAAAATTACTGTAGTGCATAATGTAAAGTCTTGCTGCTTCTGTTTCTTGCTTGCTGCCAGGCAAGTCTGTTCGTTGCTTTGTTGCCTATTTTTCATGCTCACTCCGGGGCACCATTGTAGCCTTGGGTGTGAGGCACTTTGTTTTTCTGTCTTGTTGCACACATAGCAACACAATTTGAGCAGAAACACAGCACTCCTCACCACCAAGCCTCAAGTGAATCGAGGCTCTTCATATTCAAATTCATACACCTGAGGTGTCCCTCTGTTGGGAAACTGTGCACTTCCATATGCCCCAGGTGAGAGTCTGGCATGCTGGGGAACACCGTAAAGACCATACACACTGCCATCTACCCCCCCTTGGCTCCCATCTCCCATGGCTGCACCTTGTCCACGGTACGTGAACATAGTTTCCAACTGGCCATCATAAACAGCAGATTGTGGCGGAGAAACACCGTACGGTCCCCCGGGATACGCGTGGTGTGGGGGGGATCCTCCATATGGACCTGGAGAGTAGGAACCAGGACCCACAGAGCCTGAAGTCGGAACTCTCTGTTGATCTGGTCCAGCCCGTGGGTCAGGGGGGGCGTCCTGTCATTCTTGATCGGTTGTCATTATGTTGTGCACTTGCTCTAGCCTGTAAGCCAAACGATTCTTTGTGGAGAACTCGTCCTCCTCTAATGTAAGCATCAGCTGGTCACTGTACTTGAATGCATAGTTATATAACTCTGCTAGGGCTGCTAGACTGTTGAACTCGGTCGTGTGCATCTGAAAAATAGGTGAATATAGTTAATTAAATAAACATTTTAATTCAAAATACCCAACAAAAAGGCTTTTTAAATATCAACTCCCACTATATATTATACTTACAGACAAATTTAGTTATACAAGACAGACAACCATACGGTACAAACGTGTCTACATACTATATAATCAGTGTTAAATAGACTACATCATGGTGGCCAACGAACTAAAGGGTTGAAGTTTATTATTTTTAATTAATGAGCTATATAAACTACTCAGGGTAACTGGGGATAACTGCACATGCTAAACTGAATGACTGTGTATTAATTGCCGATGCAACACAGCATGCTAAAAGTTCAATGCTCGCCCACCTTGACATCCTGGATAACATAGCTAACCTTCGTTACACCTGGTGAATGGGATGGCAGGTAGCAATTAAGGAGAAATTTGAATGTCAACTACACAAGATGGAATTCCTGGTTCATGTTATACCACGACCAAGACAAACTTGGGTACATAATAGTCACACGGTTTAGAAAGATTGCATCTACTCGACATCCATTCTCACTCAAGAGAATAAATAAATTTGATTCTTGTTCATGTTGATATCAACATCAATTCAGTAGTAAAAAGCCAGCACTGAAAGTAATGAAATGCTAATTTCCTGGTGAGCCCCAGTGGCTCCCCTGAAGCTATATGCTGAGATGGTTACCATCATTCACTGTAGAGTTGTTAGAAGCCTACCGGGACCAGAGCCAGAACCCGGTCCCCCTCAAAGAGGCACAGGGAGCAGAAACATTTTCTCCACCTCACTAGGGAAGGCAACCAGAAAGTCAAGAGGAATCAGAAGAGGAAGCTGGAGATGTAGCAGCGAATGGGGCCCCATGAATACTGGAACACTTGATGATATACTGGATTTGTACCCAAGATTGACCATGTAATGTATCAACTATATGGTGTATGTAAAAGCACCTTAATCACCTTCAGTGGTTAAGTACTTAATAACACACTAGTTTCTCTATCAGCTATCTTACCCTCTCAGAGTAGGAGAGCCATAAATGTATGTGTATGTACGTAATACACAAACGTATGTAGATATATATGTGTGTGTATATGTATATGTATATATGTATGTATGTATATATGTATGTATGTATATATGTATGTATGTATATATGTATACAAGAACACATCGACCACTTTATGTACAGCAGACGTAACTCTGTGTATCTATGTATTTATGCCTGTAGGTTAGATTAGCATTTTAAAAGCACTACAATCACCTTCTGTGGTTGATTGTTCAATAAATCCTGAACTACATGTTTAACAGATCTCTTACCCTGTCCATGGAGGACAGAAGAAAATGTATATATGCTGGTTAGCATTGTAAATGTGTGGCCACGACTGTGGTAGAAAATTATAATAATAAAAAAAAAAGTGTGGCCCCACACCCAACAATCATGGTAGTGATGAAAGGGGCTGTCCTGGAAGTACCAGAACAGCTGCCAAAGCCACAGGATAAAGTAAGTAGGCAAAGTTCAGGCTCTTGCATAGCCGCTTGAGCTCGAGCATCAAGTCGCCTGGGACTGACTCAACACCAACAAATGGCAAAGCTGCAGCTGGGTCAAAGCCATTGGAGGAAAGAAAAGGGAAGCTGACCGAGAGTCCACCACGAGGCTGAGCCAAGTTCAAACCTGAGAGAACTGTGCACTTATGCCAGTTCACTAGGAACCTGAACTTGGCAAGTTGGGAAGAACTAGATCCCTGGCTAGAAGACCAGCTGGGAATTCACACCAGCCAGTTGCTGAGGTAGGCCAAAACCCCCCCCAACAAATGAGGACGAGTCATGACAACATGAGCCAAAAAAAGTGAACACACATGAGGTTGGCTTCAGCTCAAATAGGAGAACCCAAAAGAGGTAAGGGAGGCAGGGGTTGAACCGGTTCAACTACTAAAGGTTGAGGATGAATCTCAGGTCCAGAGAGTTCCCTTTCAGGACTGGGAAGAGGCAGGAAACCCACTGAAGCAATACAAGTCACTTCAACCATGATGGAAGCCACCTACTCTGAGATGAACCAATGGAGGCAAGTAGAAAGACACGAGCCTCCAGAATGGGGAGGGACTGGCCAACTCCAGCGCAGGCTGCGGGGAAAATGACTTAACAGCCTATGAACAATGGGACTAGGAGTTGACAAACTTTATGAATCACCCCCTCAATGCCTCATCAAAAGGGCAAACCATGAAAGGGCTGGCATGAATCATAAGTAGTGGATACCTTCTCAGCAGAGCGAGCATGACGCCGACCTAATGGAGAAGGACCGGCTGAGGAAAGCACTTGCAACCCGGCATCTGGCTCCACAGATGACCTACCTCAACCCTACAACAGGTGGTGCCCTAACTCTACCTGACCCGCCTCCAGGAATGAGAACCTCCAAGACAGAGGTGGTCCTAAAGAGGTTGACAGGCCGCAACTGTCGACAAGAGGAACTGCACCACCCCATCTTCAGAAGAGGAGAGGAGAAAATGGGGAGGCAGACAGGAGAGCCAAGACCCATGCCAAATCCAATGAATCCAAGGATTGGGCTAACACAGCCTGTCGGGCAGCAAAGAATGTGGCCAATACAACCATAGCAGAGGCAAAGACCCCCAGCATGCCAGGTTCTGGCTCAGGTCCTTGGTAGGCCTCTAGAACTATATGGCTGATGTGACCCAGTAGATGATAACCATCTCAACATACAGCTCCAGGGACCCACATGGGGCTTTCCCTAGAACAGTCCTTGGTGATAACTCAAGAATCTTCAAACAACACCAGTACCTTAAATCTTTTTGGGTCTTCCCCCTCCCCCTCCCCCCAAAGGTCAACATCCTCTACTGCCATGCTAAACGGTCACTATTGGTCATGGAAATTCTGTTTGGCCTACCAGGAACCAAAGCCTTGCCCACCTCCACTCAGAGGCACAGGGAGTGATTGGCAATTTGCCACCCCACTGGAAAAGCATCCTGAAAGTCAGAGAAACTTTACTAACAACTGGAGGATTCATAGAAAAAGCCTCAAACTGCCAAACAACTCTGTAAATGATTCATAAGGTACAAGAGATTCACTCAAACTAGCTCAAAGTTCATTACTGCTAACTGCCATCAGAGTAGCTGGCAAGGGCCAGCTACTCTGGTCAGTTCTGCTGCTGATGCTGGAAGGTTCTACCAGTAGTGATCCAGTCCACCAGTCAGAGGCAAACCCCTCTGCTTCAAACTAAGTGCCAGACATCCTTGAACTTTATTCATCCTGTGGGGGCCCATTTGCTTGTGTATTTTTATTTTATTTTAGTATTAGCCTTCCCAACGGTGTTAATCTGGCCCAGTGTGTTCACAAGTTGGCACAGATTGTTGTGGCCCGGCTACATTTCTTAGGGGTTCATATGTTGGCCTACTTTGATGACTGGTTGGTACCCCCAACAAAATGCATGTCAGCTGGCTAGGGACCTGGTTCTTTCCCAGCTCGCCAGCTTGAATTCCTGGTGAATTGGAGGAAGTCTCAGTTGGTTCTGCTCCAGGTTTAGACTTGGTTGGGCCTAGTTTGGTACTCTCGGTCAGTTCCTCTGTCCCTGATTCGTTGCTTTGTTCTGCCTGCAGCTTCTTCACTGTACAGGTATTGGATCAAATCCTGGATGACTTGTTCATTGGTTGAGCAGTTGTGTCAAAACCTGAACTTTGCCTGCATGGTTTACTCGCTGGGCAGGGTTTGGCTCTGAGCATTGTACTGGCCTCTCCTATTTTGCCCCTCATGGAGCAAGCAGGTTCACACCCAATCCACCTTTCATGTGTTCTTGCTTAGCCAGCTTCCCATTTAGGTTTTTTTGGGTTCAGTTCCACGGTGTCATCTTCCTATCACTCAATGAGTTCATGAACACCTTGTCTCTGGATCAGGGCTTTGAGACCAGCAATAACCAGGCTACCCAGGCTTGTTGGTCGGGTCTGTTCCTTCGGACCACACAGTATGGTGCACAAATTTGTAGCTGAGGCATGCACTGCAGAGGGTTTACCTTCCTCTTGGCTCTGTGCTGACTCCACTCTGTCTGCCCTTCAGTGGTTCATTGCTTGTACTGAGGGAGGGGATCACTATGGTCAATCACCCTATAGAGCTGGATGTTTTGAATAGCTTGACTTCTGGATTCTCAGGGTTTGGTTCTTCACACAGTCCACATGTGGGTGAGTCCAACATTCTCACAGATGGGTTATCACTTCCATTCCATTTCCACAGAGTGGACTATTAACGATGCGTCCTTTCATTGGCTCTGCAAGATGTTCAGTTGCCCTGAGGTGGAGCTCTTCACATTGGCATGTAACTGTGCCCTTCCCTCCTATGTGGCTCCCTTCCCTGATCAGGAGACTCTTACAGTGATTCCATCCATGTTGACAGCAGACAGCCAGGAAAACTCAGGAACTTCACAATAATCCAAGGAGGAGAAGAAGACTCAAACTCAAAAGAGACCTGAACCATCAACGAGGCAGTATGTGGGTTGCATAGAAGGCATACAGAGAGCCTCCCGAGCCTCCGCTGGGGGATGGCAAGAAGTTGGAAACCTCTGAAAGAAGATATCTGAGGAACCTAAAGGCATCTGGAAACAAACCCTGGGGAAAGCCACTCCCATATATAACTCATACAGGGAGAGAGGGGATGCAAAAACCCCTTTTCCTGCAACAGAAGACTCTCTGCAGAAGGAACAAGAGCCCACTAAGGATCAAACAGAATCCAAGGACCCATCTCGGATTTCTCCAAGCCCCGAGACCCACAGCTGAGGGTCCTCAGGGAGGAACTGCCCAGGATAGAGAAGTGGAGTCTAAGGGAAAGACTTCAGATGTTGGGGTTGGCTGAAAAGAAGATCCAGAAGCCTCAGCAGGATCATCAGGCTCAATTGCCTCCATGCCCATGTTAGAAGGGGCGATCCTCGAAGCTGATCAAACCACAACCCACAGAAGCCTCGGGGCTTAAAGCAAGGGTGGAGGACTAGAGGGAAGGGAAAAGAAGAGAAGCAGACAGAACCATGGTTGAATTAACCAACACCTTCAAATACAAGTCCTAAAACACCAACCGGAGCAGCTCCAAAGCATATAACTGGGCACACAACCTAGACTGCTGTAAAACAAAAAACCTTAGAGTAAAGCAGTTGCTGCTTGAAAACCCTGAAGATCATCAGAAGGGTTCTTAAGGAGAGTAATGTGCAGAGAGCAAGTCCCACACAGCTTGAGGTCAAGGGTGTCACCAACCCAGCACGCAGCATGGTGGAGGCAGAAGGAAATGAGCATTGCCATGTGTCACAGGCAATGTACAACCCTCAAACTCTCACATGGCTAGAGTGGGTTCTGCGGGGGATATTCATGTGACTATTGAACCAGCAGGGATTTTTCCAGTCTGCAGGAAATGGCCAAGCCCAGGCACTAGTATCGGTATGCTGGAACCCCGGAATAGAAAATAAGTCCCCAAGAAAGAAAGTCAGGAAAGTCTCTTTGTATCGAAATATGAATGGGATAGTTGTATGAACAATGAAACGGGTATGAGCAGGCCAACACGGCCCACCTGAGGCTGAGAAACTGACCTCAGCATGCCTTGGTTTGGTTGGATGAACCTCCAGCATCTGGCATTGCGCTGGAGGATTCATCCTGGCCAGATTTTGCCAGGTAACTGTCAGCCAAAAATCATTCCCAATCCCAGGGATGACAGAAAGCCAAAAACAAATGGGCTTACCCAGGGTAAGGTCCACCACAAGCGAGGAAACCCTTTAAGAGAGCGAAGCCAGAATACTCCAGGAATGAGAACCTTGGCAACATAAGGGCAATGTGAGGGAGCCCACAGGGTAGAAAACCCTGTGCACATGCAGCTCCAAGCACCCTACACTCCTGGCTCACACAGCATAAATGGAGGCAAGAAATATGGGGTGACCAAGACAAATGAGTGTCAAAGATCACCCCAAAAGTTGAGCAGAATCTTTATACAGAAGAAAACGACCACAGAGTGACAATGGGGGATATGAAGAATGACCTGCTTTGAGTAAAAATTATTGCACAAGTTTTAAATGTGGAGAACCTGAAGCCATGACTGGCGGCCCAAGACGATGCAGCATGAAACACAAGTTGGAGCTGGCATTGGATGAGAGAGAAGTCAACAACTTCAGCAGTAACCAGAACAAAATATGTCAATAACCATTGATGAGCTGAACAGACTTCCAGGGACAAATAAGGGTAGCATGTTACTCCCCAGGGGCTGCAGCCGCTGGCTAGGCTCAACTTCCAGATGAAGGAACATGAGGAAATGCATGGGGTCTCCATATATGGATAACACATGATAATGTATTTTGCTTGTGCACCGCCACAGCAGTCAGGAGAGGGGAGCAGGAGCCAACCCATCCTACCATGTCCGTTACACAAAAGCCCCTTCACCACGTCAAGGCACCATTCACTGTGGGGGCTGAATGAGTCCTATCCAGTCCTTACTCTTCTCAGTTTTGCATTGACTACAAAAATTATCATATATGATCTTCGCTCCTCTAAGAGAGCAATTACTTAACTCGGGAAGAGCAGCATTCCAAATATAGAACCCTGTAGGATCTCATTTTCCCCATCCATCTACCATGACATTTCCTCTCACACTACAACCCTGTTTTCTGCTTGTCAGATAATTTACAATACAGTAGAGTATCGTCCCAGAAACCTTTACCTGCTTTTCCAGCATGTGAACAGGACTTGGGTATACTACAGGATACTATAGGGACACTATCTTGGACATTTTGCAACAAAGATGCAATCAACCCATCCTTCTCTCTGATGCTGTATCTTGACCTTGTCACAGAACTCGTCAGGTTCGTCAAGCATGCCTTTTTGCTTCTAAAACCATGATGCCTCTCGGTTACAAAATCAGTCCTTGCATGATATTCTAGTGTTTTGTTTCTGATTATCCAGTATTTTACATGGACTATACGTTAGTGGCACAAGTCTGAAAATTAAGGTTTTATACCTGCATTCTTTCCTGAATATGGGCATCATATTTGCTAGTGACACATTATAAATCTGCCTTTGAGGGCAACTTAGCATCTATGCTATTTCTTTCAATATCATAGTCAAAATCTGGTTTGGCCCTACTGCTTAATATATACACATACTGTAATTCATTCTTTACTGCCATAATAGTAACTGCCATATTATATATGAGGGCTTACAGCTTTCCATCATCAGTTGTACCAGCCTTCCTTTCTGCCTCCATCTTTAACTCCAGGTATCCTATGCAGTTTTTTTTGGCAGACCCTGTTTCTTTCTGAGGAAGTTTCCAACTTTTTTAATGTAATAAAATGATCCCATATATTGTTGTATTATGAATGTGGCTGATCTTTGGCTTCAGCCATCATTTTCAAGCTGCCTCTCTTCTTCCCTCCTGGCCCCTTCCTGCTTACCTCAGTACTCTACTGTCTTGTGCTTTTCCCAAGCTTATCATGCTCAGTTGAATCAAGTTTCAATCTTGCTCTTCACTTCTACCTGTTTCCTCGGGGTGGTATGTAGTTTACCATGGCCTCCATACATTTATGAGATATATACTGCATCTCCTTTGTCATCTTTCCCTATAACTTATTCTCCAACTGAATTTCCTGGAGGAAGTCTCTCACCCTCCTGTAGTCCCATCTCTCCCTCCTCCTTCAACTCAACTATGTAGTCAACACTAACACAGAGATCACTAGCACTATGCAGCTCCTCATATCTTATCCTTTCATTATCTACCTTATTCTAGAACATCATCAGGTCTAAATGATGCTAATTCCTTCTGTCCTCTTCTCTTGCTGACTGGACCGCCTCCTGTTAGTTGCAGGATTATATATAACCACTACCATAAGCGTCGATATCCTCCATTATAGTTAATGAGCATTAAAGATATTTCGTTAAATCTCTAAATAGACATTCAATAGCCATTTTACTTCCTCCTTTTCCTATACAATTTCTTCTCTTTTCTCTGATCACTTGATATCTTGTACCTTGATGGGGGTCTGGGAGTTCTTTTACTCCCCAAGCCCAGCCTGGGGCCAGGCTTGCCTTGTGAGAGCTTGGTCCAACAGGCTGTTACGTGGAGCGGCCCACAGGCCCACGTATCCACCACAGTCCAGTTGGTCTGTGGTGGATATGTTGTTAAATCCTATTGTTAAATCCCATTGTTAAATCCTCAGACCATGGTCCTATGTTCTAATACAGATTGTCTTGGGTCATCAGTGGTTAATTACACCCTATCAGATGTCTATCCTAAAGTGCATATTGATAAAAATCATGACTACTAACATTATCAGAACTACTTTTGAAAGTTCAGCCATGTGTTGGCTGCCCATTGCCTTCTCAATCACCCTGAGCCTCATCATTTCAAGTGAACAGTTCGACTCTGTGCATGATTTGAATGATGAAGCCCCCATAGTCTATGCTTCATTCATGGCTAAGTTTCCTAACCTTATCCCCGTTAATTGCTGCATCCTTCATGATTTTTATTAAGTTTTATTTTTGTAATTGCAATTTTGTGTTGATAAGCTTCATCTGGCTTTTTTCCATAGCATGCACAAATTGAAAATGTTGCCAAACTCAATGTTTAGCCATGTTTGCACAAGTTAAGCTATCTTAAAACTAAGGCCTAAGGGTTACGACAGACACCTTACAAAATCTAGTGGTATAATAAGTAAACAATGTGTGATGGATCTCTGCCTATTCAAACCTAAAATTTATAGCCCACGGCCTAGCCTAATATCCCACAATGTTAACAGTTGTCACTTTTGTATGCCAAACACAAACAATACTCACCTACCTCGGGAACATGTTTTATAAAAGATTAGACAAGAACACACAGAAGTAAAGTTTCAGTGCCAGATGTACTTGATCTAGACTTCTGTAACTTTTGGGTTATATTGTAACCCAAAACAAAATACTTCTAACTTTACTGTCAATCTCTCCTTTTCTTATTTTTAAAACATTTTCAGTAGCAGTTGTTCACAAGGCTGCTCTGCGAGTAAATACAGGATCCATTACTATTCACAAAGCCACACAGAATTGTTGCATATGCTCGTGCTCACACGCAACACATGCTGAAAAATTATTATGAAGAGAAAAAAAAAGTCAGGTTAAATAAAGTAAGGTTGGGAAGGGGTTTAAGGGTGTTTGGAATGTAAACCAAAACATAAAAAAAAAAAATTAGCATAGCAGCAGTAGATATTGAACTTCATTTTAATTAACCTATCTATCACTACCCAGAAGGCAAGTACAGTATGGTAATTAGCTGCCATGCAGTGTTAGGAACACAGTGTTCATACATAAATGTCCAAATAATTCTTGCTGAAGCTCCTATTTTGATCAGTCTTTACAGTGCCAGAACACATTTATCCTGAATTTTCAGTCATCTTACTGGCAATCCTGTACATTGCCAGTAAGGTACGACTTACTGGCAATCCTGTACATTGCCAGTAAGGTACGACTTGCTGGCAATCCTGTACATTGCCAGTAAGGTACGACTTACTGGCATGTATGGTATGACTTCTTCACTTGACACAAAAAATATTTTTTTGAAGATTTTGGTGCATATACTGCACATCAGTATTTTGTATTTAATTTTAATGGTTATTAGTATCAAAGTAAAATAAAAACATCATTTTGATCTTCCTATTAAGTACAATCGCATTGGCATTGCTAACAACCTTCAGTGACTGCTAAGTTATACAGTATAGCAAACACATGTACACATTAAAGTAACAATTGGTACACTTTGCAACTTTAAAATATACAGTGTTCAGAATCTACTAAAAATTCTTTTGGTGCAAAAATTTACATGAGGATCCCGGGCTTGATGGATCAGCCAATGTATCTACTGTCATCATCTTCATCAGTGCCTAACACTTCCTTAACATGCTCTTATCATTATTGCATTTTTTACTTTTTTTTAAATACAGTCCTTGCAACTTGATTTGGTTCATAAGCTAATCTGATTAGCTTATATCTTACTTTAGTAATTTTGAGTCATATGGGTCAACAGGCCCTCTGCAGTTTATTTTACTCTCATTTATAAGCAGTTCCTTCCTATGAATTAATTATTTTCACCAATCTCATAAAAACTTCTTGAAAACCATATTCATTCCATCATCTCTCTGTTCTATTTTTTGTTTAATGACAGTTTAAAGGGTTTAACAGTTAATTTTTAAAACTAATTCATTCTTTCGATCTACCAAGTTCAATATCCACGGACAAATCCAAAAGGGCTGTCAGGAGGGTTCGATCCTACGTCCGGGATGATCCTAGATGCGCCTTAGTCGATTGCGTCACAACATAGTTAACACTTTGGCGTACCCCGCGCGCCACCCCTCAACTGTGCGATATGGGACCCAGGGTGTCACGGGAGCGCGCGTAAATTCTGAAAAGTGTATACTCTCTTCAACTTTGTCACCTTAATTCTCGTCCTACGAGATTAAATTTTTTATCATTGTGTTCGCAATAGAATTCTCTACAGCACTAAATGCATATAAACTCCAAAAGCCAGGCTAATTACCCGCAGCAAACAGAGAAAGTGCGAACGAGTTACCCAGGAGCGCGCAAACGCGATAAAATGTTTTCACTATTTTCACTCTGGTCACCTCAATTTTCGTCCTAGGTCTTTCATTTTGGTCTCAATGGGTCCGCAATAGAATTCTCTAGAGGAACATTAGCATATAAAATAAAAAACCTGGTCACGCTCCAACCGCCGACGAGTTGAAGACGGGCCACGCGTTAGCCGCAAGTGAGCGCTCAGACACCTTCCAGCTACACTCCCAATTCCCGCCCTTTTCAAGCCTTTCTTTCGCAATTTTCTTCCTGGAAGGGCCTTGTTCATGATCACTATCCATCGTGGAGTAAGCGTAGATAGTTTCTAAAGCCGCAGTAAGAAATATAGCCACGGAAAATAGCCGAAATGTTCACACGTTTGAGATGCGAGGGGAGGCAACATTGGTCACAACAGTGGAGCTAAAACAATGGGCCCACGGCGTGTGCCAAGCCGCCTGAGGGCCACGAGGCTCAACGAAGAAAATGGGAAGACATCGGCGCGCATTTTAAAATCAGTCCCAAAAAAGCGGATAAAAACCTGATTTTTGGCGATTATTTAAAGTGGATTATGCAATGCTGCGTCATCCCCGGCATTACCGACAGTAAATGGATGACGCAATGCTGCATCATGCCCGGGCGAAAGTGTTAAAAGAATTGCAACCGGGAGTGCTACTGCCCTTATACGGATCCTGCAGCCTCTCGTGACACAAACCGGGGAAGAGGCTGCAGGATCCATGTGAGGGCAGTAGCACTCCCGGTTGCAATTCTTTTGATCATATCGTGGCGCAATCGATTAAGGTGCATCTAGGATCATTCTGGACGTAGGTTCGAACCCTCATCACGGCCCTTGTGGATTTGTTCATTTGATGTATCACGCAATTGTGATTTCTGTGTGTATTCAGTTTCCATGTTTTCATCAGTGATGTGTTATCATTATCTCCCATCATTAGGATAAAAAGCATCTGTTCAGATATGATAACATAGGAATAGAGGGGGCGTTAGAGATATTAACAATTATTTGGTGACATGTCCAATCACACTAATATCTGCAACAGCAGCATCACAGATAGTACCCATAATTACACTCAAACAAATCCTCCACAGAAGGACCACAACCACTTCATGGACTAGGTGTAATGCTCCTAATGATGTACTGTCAACAAAATGTTAATAATCTACTACTTCCACCGAACACTGTTTACCATTACATCTCTTGTACTCACTCGAATATACACACATTAGCTCGCCATGCTGCATCACTTCTTTTAAGTTTTACTACATATTATTCCCAAAATACACTCAACACCACTCAAATCATCCATTTCTTCAACATTACCATACCATTAATGCGCACTCACCTTAATCTAGGCTTTTTATCAATTATTTCACTTCATCTTTCGATGGCATTTTCATTCTTTATTCTAACTACTTCCCTAAGAAACACACCAATGAACAAATCCACAGGAGCCGTGATGAGGGTTCGAACCTACGCTTGGGTGTTCCCAGGCGCGCGCTCCAGTTGACTGCACCACGCCATGGTCAAACAAAGTCACGCCTGGGAACACACAGCTCATAGGTTCGAACCTTCGTCAAGGCTTCTGTGGATTTATTCATTGATATATCATGCTAATGTGATTTCTCTGTGTAATGAAACATACCAATATGACTGTCCATCTCTTGCTTCTCCAACTCAATTTGTTATGTTCATGCCACCCAATCACTTTGCATTTATACACAAGGGTTACCACAGCCCTCTGGCTGCATACCTTCCTATCTTATTCTTTCCAACCAGGATTTTCAATGTACCCGTTACTTCTTTTACCCCATTTGTTTTACACTCAACTTTGCTTTCACAACTTCCTCCTGTGGCAGATACTTATCTCCAGTAATAAAACTTTAGAGGTTCCAGCACACTCCATTCACCCTTGTTTTAGTTTCCTTCTCTCTCCACCATAATTATATTGGTTACAGTACAACATTTACATTCACTTTTAGCATTTATCTTCTCGCAAAAATCTAAACTTTAACCATTTCTCACATTCTCTTTCAAAGAACTACATCTGTATGCATCACATTTTAAGCTTTATTTACTGATATTTGTATCATGTACTTACTTCTTATAGTTCTCTTATACTTACTCTGACCTCCCACATGGCCCAATGCACTTAAATAATAAACATCTATGTGGCCACTACACAACCCTGGTATACATACAAGACCAGTAACTTATTCCACCACTGAGTCTTACACATGTTCTGTTTTCTTCATAAAAAAGTCTTCATTGCATTTGACATTGGCTCATCAACTCAATTAATGGTCACAACCCTCTAGTCCACCTGGTATATTTTATTGCACACTTTTCTCACATGAATGAAGGCAATGAAGACCTTACAACTTTCTCACACACCCTTTTCCACTACTTTTTTCATTGCAAATATGATGCACACCTACCTCAACTCAAGAATCCGCCGTGTTCATCAGAATCGCCTATTTTCTGTACTCGTTCAATCACAATACAGTACATCATATGTATATTTTCCCCATTAGATTTAACACATTAAACATACTATTATTTTTAACTGCCATACTCATACTTATGTTTATACAGTAATACCATAAGATCATCCACTCTTTCCATTTCCTTCACTTAACTGAATTCAAAAATTTCTACATAAATCTCTCACACTTCCAGGTTCCCAAATTTTAGCATCTGCACCCAACTCTGCAGTGAATATATCTTCTGATATCTACCTAGCACTCTTCTCACACTAGCAAAACTAACATATTTCACCTTTACCAATCATTCATTAACAGGCACATTCTTTCTTTAATCCCTTTATCTTCTCACTCCTTTTCTTATAATATTTACTCTATTCTGTTTCTTCATTATCAATTTCAGTGTTGTCTTGCATAAAACTAGCACATTAAACCTGCTCGCCTTCAAAATATTTATCACTTTCTGTTTTCTCACTAATTCCTTTAAAATTAAACACCTTTAAAAACATTAACTTGCACTTGTCTCCTAAGAACTTGTGCCAGTACAAATCCCAGATCCAAGGCTAACCTTGCTTCTCTAATTCTTCATTATAAAAAAAAAATCGGCATTGGTATCAGAATTGTTAGAAACTTAATATCATCATCACCACTATGTACAGTATATCCTTGTGCTTCAAATAGCTGTTGATGCTATATAACATCCTTATACTGTACAGTATTGGACAAATCTTTCAGTCAAATGACATTCATCATATTCTAAACGTCCATAACACTAAACAAAGGTATTAATTAGTTTTTCTGGTTTCATTACCACTATTCCAATTAAATCATACATAGTATACAAAGTATTGTTACCCTGTTCCTTCCTTTCATGGGGTGGGGAGGCATCAGCCCAAAGAAAACAGTGCAAGTAATATAGTAAAAGAAGATTAGATATATTAAATAATAAAACAAAAAATACCTCTCATCCATTCAACTCATCCATCACAATTGCTCCATAGCTCCTTTATATAAACCTATCTCTTTAAATTACAATGTTACAATATATGTATTTTTTCATTCTTACTTGTATCATCACATGGTGCATAAAAAGTACCATTAACCTTCACACAGTTAACCTGGAACTTCAGGCACAGACGCCTATAGCCACACCATGTCAGCCATTTGAAAGTAGTTACATATTGTTATGATCAATGTTCTTATAATAAAAATGTCAAAACCAAGGCATGATGGTTATTGCTTTCATGGCTTTAACAAAAACCAATAATTAAATATTATATGCAAAGCAAATTTAACTAGAAATTTGAGGCACAAGCATGAATTTTATTGAACTAGACCTTGCCCTGTACTTATTACAAAGAATGCAAGAGAAGCAAGTCAATTGCAAGCACTGAGTGAACGCAATTTAATCCCTTCATAGCCCTGGTTAAGTTGAAAAATGTAATACTTAAGTACTAGAACAGTGATGCGTGTGGGATTCCTGAGCCCTATATTTACTTACTGGACTTACCCGGGACTCTTCGGCTAGCATCGCATTCATGTCTTGATCAGAGATGGGTTGCATGATCTTAATATCAGCATAGTACCGCTCTACCCATTCCTTGTAGATGGGGATGTCTTTGGCATATAGCAATTTGGAACTTGGAGAATCTTTACCTGAAAAACAAAGACATCATAATCAGTGGTGCTGTATTGATAAAAATCTGTATGAGTGACGTATATGGAAAATAAATACGGTGCATGTCAGCATATACAGTATTCCTTCATACACAGAACTTTAATATTATACCAACATACCTAATCTATGATCAGATGTAGAGCAGGAATCCATGAATGTCTGAGCTACTACAGATAAACATGCATCCACAATATTGGACTTGTGAATGTCAAAAACGAAGTTGGGATTCTTTATGAGGTTAACCCAGAACCTGAGAGGCAGACTATTGCTCTTCCAAGTATGGACCACCTGAAAAGAGAGTGGACCATTAAACACTTATTTTAAGGTAATTTTACATTACTGCAAGTATTACTATGAAACTCATTATAAGCCAACTGACAGCATAGATATAATCATTTAGAAATGATAAACATGGCAGCATATTGAAATTGTCAAAATAGGAATATTATATATATATATTTATTTTATATGTTAATGTGCCAATATGACAGCATATGGCTAGTGCCTCACCTCTGGGTCTGTGATGCCATGCTGTAATGCCTGGTCATCAAGAAAGTCAAACATATACTTGATCGCTAGGGGTAGAGCAGAGCCACGATGTGCAGTGCTAAATATAGTCTCGAAGAGATCATCAACGAACTTTTGTAGTGTGAGCTTTGTGGAGAGCAGGCGTGTGAGGTAGATCTCGGACACCATTTTATTTGTGCGCTCTCCTTCACGCTGCTCCGATTCTTGTTGGCGAACCAAGTGCCACACCTGAACAGAAACACAAACTTCAACATTGTGAAACACTTCCTTTAATGTTTTATTATATTCGGCAGCAAAAATTATTTCTTGACATTTATTGTGAGTTTCATGGATAAGTTCAAAGTACAGAAAAACAATAGTTATGACAACATCTATCAATAACAATCTATTAACAAGCATTCAATTGTACAGAAATCTTACTAAATACTGAACTTTGAATTTTTTTTAATATGCATACCATTAGTAAAGCAAAAGATTCTATGAAATTCCAAAGAGAACAGCAGTTTTTATTGTTAAGAACATTTTAAAACCAGAGAGAATGAAATGAGAAAAGATAAGAAAAAGATGAGACAAGGAGACAGAGAGAGATTAATTAATTCATGGTTAAGTATCCCTTTGAGTGGGGAGGGTGATGGCTACCCCTGGGTTAAGACGTGACTATGCCTTCATGATTGAGTGATCAGTTCTATACATCCTGCATTAAACACCTCCCTCCTATCATTAATTATCACATATTGTGATGTACCTTTCCAAGTATTATATCCTGCACCATTTTAATTTAGCTTCTAGTGCATTTGCCTGAACTTTAATGCCCATATGGTTATTTTATATAATATTTCACAAGTGCAGGTTAGGTACCAATACAAAATAATAAAAAGTTAAATTAAAATAAATTATAAAATGAAGAGCTTTCAAATCATAAATAATGAAATATATTTTCTATGCATATGTAAGACATGCTGTAAGCTGAAATAGTTGCAAAACGTAACCAACAAAAAAATGTATACTATAGTACATCACAAACAAACAAGTGCAATTTGAGCTTTCTCATAGAAGAAAAACTAAAATTTAAAACTTTAAAGATGAAGAAGTACAAGAAATTACTCTTACCCTATTTACTCCTCATTAGTTTCATAATTGGGAAGAAAAAACTGATTGCAAAATTATTGTCATAAGCTTCTCATTGAATAAACCATCAAGAACCACATTGAGTCAACATTCACAATGGACATGAATGCCCCCTACTAGAACAATGGATGCTACTTGCACGAAACAGGGAAATAGTGTTTATAATTTATCATCATCATCATGTAATGCCTGTTCATATATTTAATGGAGGGTGGAGGGAGTGAAGGACCTGCCACAACGAGTGGAGGGAGTGAAGGACCTGCCACAACGAGTGGAGGGAGTGGAGGACCTGCCACAACGAGTGGAGGGAGTGGAGGACCTGCCACAACGAGTGGAGGGAGTGGAGGACCTGCCACAACGAGTGGAGGGAGTGGAGGACCTGCCACAACGAGTGGAGGGAGTGGAGGACCTGCCACAACGAGTGGAGGGAGTGGAGGACCTGCCACAACGAGTGGAGGGAGTGGAGGACCTGCCACAACGAGTGGAGGGAGTGGAGGACCTGCCACAACGAGTGGAGGGAGTGAAGGACCTGCCACAACGAGTGGAGGGAGTGAAGGACCTGCCACAATGAGTGGAGGGAGTGGAGGACCTGCCACAACGAGTGGAGGGAGTGAATGACCTGCCACAACGAGTGGAGGGTGTGGAGGACCTGCCACAACTAGTGGAGGGTGTGGAGGACCTGCCATAACGAGTGGAGGGTGTGGAGGACCTGCCACAACTAGTGGAGGGTGTGGAGGACCTGCCACAACTAGTGGAGGGTGTGGAGGACCTGCCATAACGAGTGGAGGGTGTGGAGGACCTGCCACAACTAGTGGAGGGTGTGGAGGACCTGCCACAACTAGTGGAGGGTGTGGAGGACCTGCCATAACTAGTGGAGGGTGTGGAGGACCTGCCACAACTAGTGGAGGGTGTGGAGGACCTGCCATAACGAGTGAAGGGAGTGGAGGACCTGCCACAACGAGTGGAGGGAGTGGAGGACCTGCCACAACTAGTGGAGGGTGTGGAGGACCTGCCATAACGAGTGAAGGGAGTGGAGGACCTGCCACACCGCGTGGAGGGAGTGAAGGACCTGCCACAACGAGTGGAGGGAGTGAAGGACCTGCCACAACGAGTGAAGGGTGTGGAGGACCTGCCACAACGAGTGAAGGGTGTGGAGGACCTGCCATAACGAGTGAAGGGAGTGGAAGACCTGCCACAACGAGTGGAGGGAGTGGAGGACCTGCCACACCGAGTGGAGGGAGTGAAGGACCTGCCACAACGAGTGAAGGGAGTGGAAGACCTGCCACAACGAGTGGAGGACCTGCCGCAACGAATGGAGGGAGTGGAGGACCTGCCACAACGAGTGGAGGGAGTGGAGGACCTCCCACAATGAGTGGAGGGAGTGGAGGACCTGCCATAATGAGTGGAGGGAGTGGAGGACCTGCCACAACGAGTGGAGGGAGTGGAAGACCTGCCACAACGAGTGGAGGGAATTAATCTAGTGTCAATTGTCAGGAATTAATAGAATTATATGTACGGCAATCTGATTGCAGAATGATTTGATCCAGTCGATAACATTAGGACGTCTGTGGAAGCGAGGATTGTTTATAGACAAAAAATTGTCCTTTGCTTGTTTTTCCTCAAGCAAGTGTCTTATTATTCCAAATAATCCTTGTGGTGCATTTCTAGGAATGTCATATTCAACAGTTTTAATACTGATGCTCTAATTTTGCCAATTTACACACTCCACAATTTTTAACTTAATTTCCTAAAATGGACAAATTCAATAAGCAGTGTAATGAATGACTAATTCCCTCTTCAAGGTAACTCAACAAAATAAAGAAATGATATGCTGGATAATTGTTAACTTTACTCTGAGAGGTGTAACGTTCTTAGTGTGTGTACAATGGGGCCAAGGGAAAATTGATAATGATGAGAATGTGGGCGAAAGTAAGTAAATGGGTGCATGTTTCGTTCACATTTGTTGATGGTAGTTGGAAAAGATGGAATATATGTAAGTTGTACTGTAACTTCCTCTCAAGCAGTTCAAGACTGAACCCATCTGATTTTAATGTCTTCCTGTTAGTATAATACATAATTATTCAAGCTCAAATTCTAACAACCACCACATCCACACATTACATACCATAAAACGTATTAAGAACAATTGTTAAGCATTATCAAAAGGAGCAAGCATGATCATACAAAAGAAAATAACACTCAAAACAGAACAAAAATATTTGGCTCTAACCTGCCTTGTGGTGAAACAGACCTTTGCTCCTACCTTAACCCCCGCTTCATTATCGTGGTTAAGGGGCGATGTGGCTCGCGAGAGGGGCGGACTGGCAGAGGTGTATTTGTTCATATTTAATGTTTCATACTTGTGATGTGATTTATCTGACTTATCAGAAAGAATTGACATGTAATTATATATTGAAGATTGTTTAGGTATAAGGGTTAATTGGGCCATATCTGGAACATTGTAGTGAGCTAGAGTGTTCAGCTTCTTCCAGCCTCCCTCAGGCCGAGTTGTGGTGTCTTCATCGTACAGGATGAGGCGGCCTGAAACATTTTCTTGTTACTTTATAATATAGGTTTAATACCTTTGTGTTCAATTTTGCACAAGGAAGTTAATGAGTAATAGTAAAATAAAGCCTATATTCAAAATTATTCATATAGTTTTATGCAAGTATTTCCTCAAATTATTGAGGACATATTACCATATTAATTAACATATTTCCAGAAGTATTATGCAGCTGAATTCATGCATAATTAATATTGATTAATTACCTGAGGTGCCTGTGCGCCACTCAAGGTCTAGATCTTCCCTTCTAGGTCGCTGAGAGTATGGGTAAGACCGATATATGGCATCAAGGGATTTTTCTTTAACCTGAGAGATTGTGTCACAATCCAGGACCTTAACTGGGGTCTCCCCACTCTCCATAGGTCCGTCGACCGCACCCACATACAAGTTGCACATGGATACATATACAGTCTGCAAGTGCAATTATATATGGTAAGGTAACAACATTCAGTCAAAAAATATGACAAGAAAATTCTTTACTACAACTACAATAATGACAAATATAACAAATTAAAATGTGCAATCTAAACAAATACAAAAATTTTTTACTCACCATTTCCTTAAAATCAATACTCTGGCGAATAAGTTTTTCTTCTGATAAGGAATATCTGGCTTCTGAGGTGACGGCATCCACAGGACCTTTGTCCACTTGCTGCTTGATGGCACGGAACAACATGTAGAGTGGTTCTCCTGCACATTCTTTCAAGAACTTGTATAGCAGGAACGTGAACCACGACGATAACATTTTCTCGGCTACACTCTCCGTTCTGAGGAAATAAATCATTTTAAAACACATTCTCTATTTTTATGGGAAATAAAAGATTTTAAAACACATACTGTACTCAATATTTATATGGGGAAGTAAAACATCATTATGTTGATATTTAATCCAAAATTTAAACATACAAAAAGAAAACTTGTATAAAATTATTGTACTGTAGTTACTTTACCTACCTTCTAAAGAGAAGTTTAGGGTGTATCTTTCCTTCAATACATTTTTCTATAAGTTCAGCCAAAAGTGTCTTCAGAATATCTGAACAATATTCCATTTTACCTTGTAATGCCACCATAATAAGAGCAGCAACATTAACTCTATGGGGAAAACAATATTTTTTTTAAAATGTATACATGATTTTTTTTTTTAGCATACAAGGAGTTTATGATATTCATAAATAAGTATGATGTATCTCTATTACTAGAGAAGATGGAAAATGTAGCTTTTGTAGCTTTATTTTTTGCAAGATAAAATCAAAATTACAGAAGTCTGAAATTTCTTCAGATACTTAAGGCAACCCACCTGTCTCTCATGGAGAAATATCTATTCGATTCTAGTGTGCGAATGAACAGTAATAAGAAAGTTTTGTTCATAATTAGTTGGCCAAAGAGCTTGAGGCCCTTTTCCTTGCGCACCAGATCTGGCCGGTCCATCTGCAGCACGGTGGTCTCCTCCAGGTTGGGGAAGAGGATCTTCATGGCGTATGTGCGGTACTCCAGGAATGGTATGCCACCCCCAATCAGATCACTTGTTAAGTCTGTCATTTCCGTCTGGAGCTCCGCAAATGCTAAAAATTTACAATTATGCAAGTTACATACTAAAACAATTCAGTTATGGAATCACTATAGACAAAGTTAATCAAACAATCAACTATCTTATATCTATATTTAGAAGGGAAGGGCACTACCAGGAGAAAGCACCAATCCATTACAATACATTATTCTATATGAAGATACAGTCTTCAATTATCTTCTTCTATATTAGGAAGCTAATTTCTTGGATGTAATGGTAAATGTACACAACTCCACATTTTGTAAAGCCTCCATAAATGACTAAACAGATGAAGTCACAACAATGTGACTGAAATAAATAAATCAGCGTTGAATGTAATGAAACGCCATTTTCTGGGTGAGACATGGAGGCTCTCTGGAGCTATCCAGGCTGATGTGTATCTATTAGCTTTCTGGCATCAAACTGAATGGAGTTCTTGCCTACTGGGGACCACGAGCCAGAACCTAGCCCCCTCAGAGAGGCACCAGGAGCAATGGCCAATAGAAACCCCCCATGTGATTGGGAGTATTTTATGTCTGCAATCGATTGGGTCTGGCACCCAGAAAAATAGGTGCCTCAAAACAAACCCCTATTCTAGAGAAAATATTGCTACCGAAAGCTGAATGAGTGGATAGAACTCCCCAAACGAAAATTAATGAACGAGTATGACATCATATTGCCGTGCCACTGTCTGAGCAACCGTCCCCTCCCTGGGAGGGAACAGTTCTTAGGCTGGATGTCAAAAACATGCAAAAACACCGCCAACTGGAGGAAGGGAGGATGCCAGGGAGCCTGCGGGTCTCAACCAGAAAATGGAGTTTTATTGCGTTCAACGCTGGTTTTCTGGGGGGAGCCCCGTCGGCTCCTTGGAGCGAACTACCCAACGACAAGAGAAACACAGGGACATACCCAAGAGGCAGTCAGTCCTCACTCTTCAATGCGAAGTCAAGACAACTGGCTGCAACCGCCGACCCAATGCAACGCAGGCCCTACCAGGTCCAGGGACCCGGACACAGTAGCGAGTGGCCAGGACCGTCTTCGACCTCCAAAAACCCCATGCCTGAATGTTGACCTAAGACATGTTGCCAAAGACGGCAGCCAAAGCAGCAAACTTAGGTATGTTGTGGGCATGATGATAGACTGCAGGCTGGCTAGATTTAATAACCCTGCAGAGAACTTAGGAGACCCGTGCCCAGGAACAGGGAAGGAGGGAAACAGGATCAACCCAAAGAGCATCCCAGGCCACCAAAGCTGTGGCACGCAAATGACAGTGGAGTGCCACAACCGGACACAACACATGATGCATCCCCAGCCTGACGAACCAAGCATCAACAACCCAAGGACCCCTCTGGAGAGCAGCAGTCTCATTCTTAGCCAGAATAGAAGGAGACGGCTGCAACCAAAGAAACAGCCCATCAGGACCGAAGGAGCAGAAGCCCATGTGCCAGAGGAGAGCATGAAGCTTCCCGACCCGACCCCCAAAGGCCAATGCCAATGGAAAGAGCACCTTAGAAAAACAATCCCAAACTGAAGGGGCCACTACAAACGAAGGAGAAGAGAGAAAAGAGAGCACCAGGTCCAAAGAGTAGAACGGTTCAAGAGGTCCATGAGCAGGCCAGAGGTGGAACGACGCACGAGACAGCGTGTGGAACATGGCAGAAGTAACATCAACACCGAATGCAAACTGAAGCGGCTCCGCCAGCACTGCACGATATGAGGCGACAGTATTCGGAATAAGTTGACGGTCCTGGAATAACCACAAAAGGAAGGACAAGACAACCTTATCAGAGATCGAAGTATACCTACGCAGTGATAGAAAAAACTAGAAGGACTGCCAGAAAACTTCATACTGCTGCCGAGACGAAGCATGCAGGTGGTAGACCAACAACGAAGCCATATGCGACCCATACAAATGATGATAGACTCTAGTCAGAAACTCCAGATGCGAAGACTCAAGGAGAAGAACAAACCAGCCTCGTACCGGGCTGGACCGATCTGCTGAAAGAGGTGGAGCCGCAGGAAGACCATCGGGTTTGGGGCTCCCCCTTTCCCCTCCTGGAGGGTGGGGTGCGCAGACAGTGGTGTGGCAACATGATGACGTCATGCTCGTTTGCTAATTTTTGTTTGGGGAGTTCTGTCCACTCGTTCGGCTTTTGGTAGCAATGTTTTCACCAGAATAGGGGTTTGTTTTAGGGCGCCTATCTTTCTGGGTGCCTGACCCGGTCGATGGCAGACATAGAATGCTTCCAACCACATGGGGTTTCTATTGACCAAAAATTGACCTTGTGCCTCTCTGAGGGGGGCCAGATTCTGGCTCGTAGTCCGTGGTAGTCAAAAACTCCATGAACTTTGACTGATGCCAGAAAGCTAACAGATACATATCAGCCTGAATAACTTCGGGAAGCCGACAGGGCTACCCCCCAGAAAACACTAAGCATTATTAAACTCTAATAAACATTAGGTTATTGAAAAAGTAGATCAACTGAAAATCATCACTTTCCCTTTAATGAAGTGTGGGTTTAGTGTTTATTTACTATAAGGATATTACAGTAATTTGGTTTAATTTTTTTGTTGCACGGCAATCAGATGGCATTAGTCAAAGTATGAAACTGGGCAAGTCAGAAATAACCTTAACCCTTCTGATAATGTAAGAAATGTCAAATTATTTCATGAAGAAAATCATTCTAAAGCACATACCTTCTTTGCATTCAGCTGCAACTCTAAGTTCAAGAACATCCATCTGCTCCTGCATACTCTTAAGGACCCGGGAGTTCTGGTTACTTTTCTGCCGGTAAACTATGAGACAGACAACCAGAATGAAAATTAAGACCACTGCACCAACAGACAGCCCAATGATCAGCTGCTTGGACAACGTCCCAACATCCGTGGTGCCGGCATACTTCAAGTACCCTATTTCGTATCGGAGATTACTACCAACAATAACCTGAAAAAAAAGAAAACTTTTAGAATTAACAATGATACCTCACAGAAATGAATAGCTTTATTACTGTGTATGAAAATTTCTTATGGAAAAGCTCAGAGAAAAAAAATGAATTGCACTTACCACAACTTGTGGGAAGTTATCCTTATTTAGTGGTTCAGGTTGTTCTTTTGGGGGTCGACATGTTAGTTGTGATCGTGAAAGTGAAGTCACATTGCAAGATTCAGAACCAATGAGAACCTCTACATCTATCTCCTGGGATGCTCGATCCAGATTCTTACCATTGATTGTAAGGTAATCTGACTTGTACTGTTTAACCTGAAATTATAAAATGATTACATAAAAAAAATAAAAACTATAATGCTGATTTCAGATTAGAATTCATTTGCACGTATATAAATTGAAAATTCTTATACACATCTGTGATAAATATTTTATTAATTCACACAGTTTTAGACACTAACATGATCAGTATCTTCAAATTCGAAGTAAACAGGATCAGGATAAACAAGAAAAGGTGAAAATGTTGGTTTCTTTGAATCTTTTGAGTTTTTTGATTCTTCTTTGTTCAGGAATCTAACAGATTTAACATTATCCATTATGAAGCCATAGTTCAGCTTCTTCCCATTTTCATGGTCTATCTGTTCGCCTCCTCCAAGCGATATAGCGGGAGACTTGCATTCCATCCTTGTTGAGTTTTTGACTTCGCACGACTGTAAATGTTAACAGGATAGAGGGAAAATTATAATTTGGAACACAAGTCACTCTTACACATTTAGTATTTGATCATTTAGAATTTAGGCAGAATGTCACAGTAATATTTGTTTAACCAATTATAATTTTAAATCACTGCAAATACGTATACATATGTACAAAACAATATCTGTAGTTCGAAAAGTGTAATTTTTGTACTTACACTGTTGAATTGTTTATTGCCGTCCTCAACATACATTTGGGGTTCTCTAATAACATCAAAATTTGTGCCATCTACTGTGATAATGATTCCTCCAGAGAGAATGCCGCGGGGACCATTGCGCTGAAAAAATAAAAAACAATACAATGCCCACACACGTTCAAAAAAAGTTTAGCACGTATAAATATCTTAAAAAGTGATGATATAAAAATTAAATACATTATTTCAGCAAATACATTGCTGACTACATTGTAGTCAGCAATGTATTTGCTGATAATCCAACAACCCTGGATGTTATATTTTCGGATTTTAAGAGTAGATTGTGAATCCAGTATTACTTACCCAATATAATTTCATAGGTAAATACATACTGTATATATTTCTATATGATAAAACCATTAATGTACAGTAGACCTCCATGTAGCATGAACTCAAAAGTGAATTTGAGTTCACATGGCACAACCATAATTTTTGACAAAATAATCAGTTTGTGTTTTGGGTTGAGATGCTGAAATAAAGGGAATACAGAGAACATATACGGAATACATAGACACAACAAAGCACCTAAATTATTGGGATCATCTCAAAGCTCTCCAAATGTACTCACTAGAAAGGAGACGAGAGAGATACCAAATAATATACACATGGAAAATACTGGAGGGCCAGGTCCCAAATCTACAAGGTAAAATAACAACGTACTGGAGTGAATGATATGGAAGAAAATGCAGAATAGAACCAGTGAAGAGCAGGGGTGCCATAGGCATAATCAGAGAACACTGTAAAAACATCAGAGGTCCGCGGTTGTTCAACATCCTCCCAACGAACATAAGAAATATTGCGGGAACAACTGTGGACATCTTCAAGAGAAAAATAGATCGTTTTCTCCAAGGATTGCCGGACCAACCGGGCTGTGGTGGTTATGTGGGCCTGCGGGCAGCTCCAAGCAACAGCCTAGTGGATCAAACTCTCAAGTCAAGCCTGGCCTCGGGCTGGGCTTGGGGAGTAAAAGAACTCCCAGAACCCTATCAAGCAGGTATCAAGCAGGTTACCTTGTTTTCATGATGTGGTTCCAAGGATCAATGTAACCACAGCCAAGTCTCTGGCCAAGCCTCCTCTTGGCAATCAGGTCAACAAGATTCTTTTGAAAAGGTCTTGGGTTTTATTTACATTATTTTCTCTTGGCATGCTTAATGAATCTCTACTTTTCAAAGGGGCTATTTTGTACATTTTGTTAAGCTTTCTAGTCTCTTAAGAAATTATTTCCATGTGTTGATTTGAAGCCAGTCCCTCTAATATTTTCCATGTTTATAGGATCTTGGTAGTATACTAGGGCTTGTTCTTGACTCGCAATCAGGAATCTCTGATAGGACAGAAATATTTGGGAATGTTTCCTATTACCTAATGCCTCTGTTAACCTAGCAATACATAGGTACCAAAAAATTAGTCAAGTGTCAGGTCAAGTCAAGTGTCAGTCAAGTCAAGTGCTGGCCAGGGGAGAGTCAGTAGTTTGACTTTAGGAAGTACATAGTCAGACATGCACCTTGATACCAGCCTAACATAGCAGAACATACAAACACAGGCTGCCTGACACACCTCCCCCCCCCCCCAACACAAATAATTAAATCATCATCTCCATCTCTATCTCCCTCTCTCCATATCTCTCCCTCTCTCCCTCTTATATTTTTTATATATATATATATATATATATATATATATATATATATATATATATATATATATATATATATATATATATATATATATATATATATATTATATATATTATATATATATATATATATATATATATATATATATATATATATATATATATATATATATATATATATATATGTCGTACCTAGTAGCCAGAACGCACTTCTCAGCCTACTATGCAAGGCCCGATTTGCCTAATAAGCCAAGTTTTCATGAATTAATTGTTTTTCGACTACCTAACCTACCTAACCTAACCTAACTTTTTCGGCTACCTAACCAAACCTAACCTATAAAGATAGGTTAGGTTAGGTTAGGTAGGGTTGGTTAGGTTCAGTCATATATCTACGTTAATTTTAACTCCAATAAAAAAAAATTGACCTCATACATAATGAAATGGGTAGCTTTATCATTTCATAAGAAAAAAATTAGAGAAACTATATTAACCAGGATCGAACCCAGGATCACAAGTCCAGCGTGCTGTCCGCTCGGCCGACCGGCTCCCTCTTCCGGTTTACCCTAAGGTAAACAAGGAAGACAAAACCCTCAAGCACCCAAAAGGCGGCCGAAAAACCGAGCAGTAATACGGCCTAGCAGAGGGAGGTCCCAAGGAGCTTGTGGAAGGTAGTCCCAAGCCCCAAGGGCAGTACTTACTGGGCATTTAGGGATGAGAACCCTAGGCGGATGCAGCCCGAGTACCGTAGAATAACTCCTGGCTCTCGCACCCCTCGAAGACAGCCACCACACTCTAGGCACAGTGCTGAAAACTCTGAAGCCAAGCACACGACCTCCACCTCTAGCATCAGCCCGAGAACTAAAGGGTGGATAGCCGGCGTGTGGGGTCTGGGACTCCTCCTTCCCCCTCCCGCGGAGTGGGGGGGAGTTGCGCAGACAGCGGCGTGAGGATGTGTGACGTCACGATCCTTTGCTTGTTTCGTTTAGGGGAGTTCTTTCCATTTGTTTGGCTTTTGGCAGGATTATTTTCACCAGAATAGGGGTTTGTTTTGGGATGCTTACCTTTCTGGGTGCCAGACCCGGTCAATGGCAGACATAGAATGCTTCCAACCACACGGGGGTTTCTATAGGCCATTGATCCCCTTGCCTCTTTTGAGGGGGCCAGGTTCTGGCTCGTGGTCCCCGGTAGGCCCATTGAACTCCATACACATGATTGATGCCAAAGTCTGACATTAGCAGTCTCCGTGGTGAAGTGGTAAGACACTCGCCTAGCGTTCCGCGAGCGCTATGTCATGGGTTCGTATCCTGGCCGGGGAGGATTTACTGGGCGCAAATCCTTAACTGTAGCCTCTGTTTAACGCAACAGTAAAATGTGTACTTGGATGAAAAAACGATTCTTCGCGGCAGGGGATCGTATTCCAGGAACCATAGGATTAAGGACTTGCCCGAAACGCTACGCGTACTAGTGGCTGTACAAGAATGTAACAACTCTTGTATATCTCTCAAAAAAAAAAAAAAAAAAAAAAAAAAAAAAGCATATCAGCCTAGTAAGCTCTAGGGAGCCGAAGGGGCTCCCCCCTTCCCCGAAAAAATATAAATAACTTCAGTGATAAGGCGAGTTTTCTTATTATTGACATTACTCTTCAACTTATGCAATCATTCTTTACCCTCGACAGACTGCATTTCTAAAAGTATTCCTTATTATGTTTTTATTTGAAAGTACGAACTGCCATTTTATTCATTACCTTACTTTAGTTCATTTTAAAGTGAGCTTAGGATATAATAATGTACTTACCAATCCTGCTTGGCCTGCTCTTCCAGACTTGACAGATAGGATTGTTGGGTCATTTACATATGTAAAAAATTTGTCTTCTAGTTTTCTACGGCCATTATCAAACACCATTTCAATTTTTCCCTCCTGGTGATCATTTGACTCAGAAGTGATACAGGTTGCCACCGTTGCATTTGTGCTGCAGATGAAAAATTTATATTACAGATTGTTCAAAATTACTTCATTTACATTGCTAATTCATCAAAATTATTATATTCAAGTAGCTTCGTAGTGCAAATTTTGTAAATACCACAATGAAAGATAAAGATAAATGAAATGTATACAATGAAATAATACAGGTACATAATTCTCCCTAAGAAACTGCCTTTTGTGTATTAACAAATAATATTACAAAAAAAATTTACCTTTGAATCTTGCATGGTTTTGCACTAATGAAGGCCTCAATACGACTGCCTGCATTCATGTGTTCACCAATTATGTGCAGAAGAGTTCCACCAGATCTTGGTCCCGAGTCTGGTGTAAGATCCTTTATCTCTGGATTAACAAAACGATATTTTTCCAAAGATTCTCCTCTATATTCCCGTGCCACCTGTAGAGAAACATAATTATCATTCCTCTCTCTCTCTTGTAACCTTCTTCCATCCCCAACACAATAAGGCAAGATAGGCATGTGATATAACTTCCCGAGGTTCAGCAGTTATCCTCAACTAAAGAACAGTAGTTTAGTGGTTTCTTATGGTGCACAAAAATCTAGTGTGTTATATATGACGTGCGTATACAGCAGAGGTGGCCATACTTGCTTACTGTGAGAGCCACAAACGACTAAGCTCTGATGTTTGAGAGCTGCAGGACATGAATAAAAATTTACACTTACGTTTTTATTATTACATTCACATTTTGTTACAAAAATTGTATATGGATTAATAAATGCATATTAAATGCAATAATATTTATTTATGCATGAAGTTTTTAACCCTTAAACTGCGCAACATGTCATATGACATGTTTTTGTACCGCGCAAGATTTGAATGGCCAGCGGGGTAGGGGGGCTCCCATACGCTGCCCAGGGGCTATGGTAAACAGCAGCCATTTTGTAAAAAAATCCAGGTCATGCTACCAACGCATGGGAGGCCCCAGTTACCCAGCAGTGACCATGGCAAGCGCACGGCCAAACGCTTCCCGGGCACGCACCACGCAATCACTTACCCAAGAGCAAATAATTAGTGAATTATTTTCTGATCGTGAGGAAAGTGATTTTGATGACTGACAATGATAAGCACTATACACAACTGACCGATGATAGTAGCACCGACAGTGAAAATGAGACACAGCCTCCTCCCATGGTGAGGCCTACACGCCCACCCGTGCCACCTCGCCCAGTGTCTACTACAATCCACCCATGACCACACAGTTCCTGTGCTTATTTAGAGTATGAGGATATTTTGGGCGACGAGTCAGAGGAAGATGACTCATTTTCTGGTTTTAGTGAAGTGGATTCAGAGCATAGTGTTACCGTGCCTGGGGAGGGGGGGAGGGGGGGAGGGGGGGGAGGAGGGATGGTCATCTAATATCAACATCATCCTGAAGGGAAAACTCGCCATGTAGATGAAAAACTGTTAACGCCTATACCCACACTTACCTTGACAACAATGGGCCCCTCCTTGAAGTCGTTGACTCCTGGACTGTCGACCATGCAGGTAACCTCTGTAGTCTTGATGTAAGAGTTGCGGTATGGCTGACAGGTAATTCCTGCCACTGTAATACCCTCGTAGATATCATCAATGTGTTTTCCCAAATTGATACCTGAAAAGTATCATGCAGGTTAGTCATCTGCAGCCGCTAGAAAATTTGATTAAATTGGAGGCATGAATGTACAGAACATAACACTGTAAATGCAACACGCAAGAAGATGATGGAAAGCATGTCTCCATGTCTGAATGAAATTTCTTGAATCCTGTTATAAGCTGCAAGCAATATCAGTAGAGTAATTTGCATTATCATGTCCAATGTTATCACACTCGGTGTTCAGCACGGTCAATGCTATAATGCTCCAGTGAGATCATGCATGCAATCATTATGCTTAGTGATGTCATGCATACAATGGTCATGCTTAGTGATATCATCCACAATCATGTTCATACTATTATTATTATTGTGCACCTGATATTATGTATACAATTATCATACCCACTGATATTATGTGTATTATTATCATTCACACATATATATATATATACTACTATCATACCCACAGATAGTATGTATAATATTATCATGCCCACCAATATCATGGGTACTATAATCATGTCCATTGATATCTTATATACCATTATCATGCATACAGTATATAATGTAAACCAACAGCATGCCCACTGATATGCATACCATCAACATGCCCAATAATATGCATACCATCAGCATGCCCAATAATATGCATACCATCAGCATGCCCACTGATATGCATACCATCAACATGCCCAATAATATGCATACCATCAGCATGCCCAATAATATGCATACCAACAGCATGCCCACTGATATGCATACCATCAACATGCCCAATAATATGCATACCATCAGCATGCCCACTGATATGCATACCATCTACTTGCCCATTGATATGCATACATCAGCATGCCCACTGATATGCATACCATCAGCATGCCCACTGATATGCATACCATCAGCATGCCCACCGATATGCATACCATCAGCATGCCCACCGATATGCATACCATCAGCATGCCCGCTGATATGCATACCATCAGCATGCCCACTGATATGCATACCATCAGCATGTCCGCTGATATGCATACCACCAGCATGCCCACTAATAACATATATGCTATTATCATGCCCAATTCCTTCAAAAGGTTTAATCACATGCAGGATTTTTAGCATACTCTCTTTTAAAAGTAAAGCTATGAAAACTTCTGTAAAAACAAAGCAGAAATAACCTCCATTAACTTCTAAATATTAAGCTAACATGGAAATTTATCAACAGAGCCATGATATCCATTCCTAGAGCTCTCTAGAATATACTACGGAAGCTTAGTTCCTGAGCCTTGTATACACTAGGAAAACATTTAATTAATTACTGTTAATTCAGTAACTTACAGAAACTGTGATAAAAATATTAACTGGGTAAAAAATGAGGTATCATCATTATCCCATTCACCATATTCATGGGGTGAGGAAATACATTCCATCAGAAAAGACAAAACAGTACAGCAAAAAACCAGCATTGAATGTAATGAAACGCCATTTTCTGGGTGAGTCCCGGAGGCTTCCCGGAGCTATCGAGGCAGAATGGCTATGTATAACTTTCTGGCATCAGTCAAAGAGCTTGGAGTTCTTGCCTACCGGGGACCACGAGCCAGAACCTGGCCCTCTCAGAGAGGCACGAGGAGCAATGGCCTATAGAAATCCCCCTGTGGTTGGGAGCATTCTATGTCTGCCATCGACCAGGACATGCACCCAGAAAGGTTGGCGCCCCAAAACAAACCTCTATTCTGGTGAAAATATTCCTACAGAAAGCCGAACGAGTGGACAGAACTCCCCAAACAAAATGATCAAACTAGCATGACTGTCATCATGTCGCCGCACTGCTGTCTGTGCTCCATCCCCCCTTACTACCCGGGAGGGTTAAGGGGACCCCCAGACCCTCCGCGCCGGCAATCCAACCAGCAGTTCTTAGACTGGATGTCAAAATATGCAAAAAACACCGCCGACTGGAGGGAGGGAGGGATGCCAGGGAGCCTCCGAGACTCGCCCAGAAAATGGCGTTTCATTACATTCAACACTGGTTTTCTAGGGGGGAGCCCCATCGGTTCCCTGGAACTACCTCACCAAAGATAAGGAAAAGAGGGTAGGATCCGGAAGGCGGACACCACGTGCCCTAACACAAAAACAAGATCACAGACGAAACTAAAGGACCATGCTGACGACCCGAGAGACCCGATCCCTAGAACAGGAAGGAGGGAAGGAAGGGAACCCGGGCAAACCAAAACGCGTCCATGGCCCCAGAGGCCAAGACGCGCGGAAAACAGTGAAGAGCCACAACTGAACAACAAATAAAACGCCCCTGGCCTGACTAACCAAGCAGCAACGCGAGGACCCCTCCGGAAAACAGCAGACTGAAAAGGAGACTGCAGCAAATGAACAACCTACCACTAGGACCAAATGAGGCAGAAAACACCCGGGCGCTGGAGGAGAGCCCAAAACTCCCCAATTCGACCCCCAGAGGTCAACACCAAGAGGAGACCTCAAAAGACCTCAAAACAAAACAAAAAAACACCAGAACCGAAGGGATTATAATAAACCGAGGAGAAGAAAGAAAATAAACCACCCAGACCAACGACCAGGTCGGCACCGGAGGTGCAAGAGCATGCCAGAGGTAAAACAATGCCAGAAAACCAGCGCTGAATGTAATGAAACGCCATTTTTCTGGGTGAGTCTCGGAGGTTCCCCAGCATCCCTCCCTCCCTCCCTCCCTCCCTCCCTCCCTCCCTCCCTCCAGTCGGCGTTTTTCGCATATTTTGACATTAAGCCTAAGAACTGCCGGTTGGATTGCCGGTGAGGAGGGTCTAGGGCTCCCCCTTCCCCCTCCTAGGGAGGGGGGTGGTTGCACAGACGGCGGCGCGGCGACATCATGCTAGTTTGATAATTTTATTTGGGGAATTCTGTTCACTTGTTTGGCTTGGTAGCAACAAATAAATTAAAATATATTTGTGGCAACACCTGGGGCTTGAATGGCCCGCGCGACCGTGTCTGGGCGTGTCACGCACGGGCGACCAGCCCCTGATGACATCACAGCGCACCTTGTCCATGTCCCCGCAACCAAATTGGAATTTGGTATTTATTTTCACATAAATTCTCTTCCCTGAATGTGTATCATTTTACGAAGAAACAAGAATTTTTGGGAACACTTTATTTCATGCGCACAAGGGGGAATTTCACAAACTCGGCACAGCACAGTGATTAAATTTATTGCAACATAATTACTTTCTTGGAAGAAAATTAGCCACTAGGAAACATTAGAATAAAAATACAATTTTACTGGTTACTCATGCAATACAGTAATGCACTGAATAATACAACTGAGTATTGCTGGCACTTCACAATTAGTTATTCAGTAATATAAATTCCCAGGCAGACATCTGAGTGCGGATGTGGAATGACTGGTCATTGAGCCACTGGCAATGATACTCATGATAACCCAGTATAATATATTAATTTACTTGATGAAAATAGGGTGTCGAGTTTATGAAACATTCTTACCAAGCGGTCCCTTGGTCGCATCACTAGCCAGGGGTCTGTGTCCAAGGACATCACATTCCTGTCAGGTTATGTCAACTTATGCCCCCATGGCGACCTCAACTGAGAGGGGAAAACAGGGGACAAAGTTCATTCCACCATCAAACATACACTTTCGATATATCAAAGAGCAGAAACTCTTAACATCTTTGAATCTTCATACTGATAATAAAAGAAGTGCACAGGTGAAAGACCAAAAGATCCACCATTAGCTTTCCATACGAACTGCTGTGCTTAAAAACTCCAGACATGAATATCAATAGACAGCATATTCTGCTCACCAATCGAAGAAAGAGGCGAAGATCCGGAAACAGCTCTGGATGAAGGCAACTCAATAGGAGGGTTGGGAACCTTTTCATAATATGCAGTCATTTTGGTGGTTAAATTATTTCACATGTTACTGATCCCAATGGGGCACAGGTTGGCAGCCTGATGAAATTGTGATGTTCTACTAGGGACGAAGCCCTGACTCGGGAAATGACCTAAGAGACCTTGCTCAGAAATTGGTACTAAACTATGTGCAATATATTTGGTAAGCTAATTCATTATTGTGTGCACAACAGTAATACACCTGCTGTATAAAGACAGAACAGTAGTATGCATGTTATGTGGTTAACTAAAATGTTACCATTCTTGATAACATGAGCTATCTTTGCTAAGGAAGCAAAGATATTTTTAAACCTGCCTTAACTCTCAACTGGTGATGCCAATTTGATTTTTAATCTATTTATGACAAGCAGAAATTTGTAGTTGTAAATGGCATCTATGGAAATGTTCCATCAGTATCAATTTTTCTTCGATATAGAGATAATTAATATTTATAAGTGGGCTTGTACCACCTCATCCTAATAAACCTGGTTCTAAAAGGCATCAATTTATTATTTGAAGTCTTATAAAATAAATCTTGACATGATGATTATCAGAATAATAATAGATAAATCAAATGCAACCATTTGTAAATAATGCCAAGTGTTTTACAGTGGCCTCAAATGAACAACCATATCCACCCCTCAAACTCCTTGACTCCTCCAGGAACAGGGGACATCACCAGTACCAGTGATAATAGTGTACTACAAAATTATATAACCAAAATGCATGGAAGTCTGTCAACTTTGATATAATATTAATGATTAATCATGTGTATATATTGTCTATCATGTGTATGTATGTATGTATGTATGTATGTATATGTATGTATATGTATGTATATGTGTGTGTGTGTGTAATTACCTAAGTGTAATTACCTAAGTGTAGTTACAGGATGAGAGCTACGCTCGTGGTGTCCCGTCTTCCCAGCACTCTTTGTCATATAACGCTTTGAAACTACTGACGGTCTTGGCCTCCACCACCTTCTCACTTAACTTGTTCCAACCGTCTACCACTCTATTTGCGAAGGTGAATTTTCTTATATTTCTTCGGCATCTGTGTTTAGCTAGTTTAAATCTATGACCTCTTGTTCTTGAAGTTCCAGGTCTCAGGAAGTCTTCCCTGTCGATTTTATCAATTCCTGTTACTATTTTGTACGTAGTGATCATATCACCTCTTTTTCTTCTGTCTTCTAGTTTTGGCATATTTAATGCTTCTAACCTCTCCTCGTAGCTCTTGCCCTTCAGTTCTGGGAGCCACTTAGTAGCATGTCTTTGCACCTTTTCCAGTTTGTTGATGTGCTTCTTAAGATATGGGCACCACACAACAGCTGCATATTCTAGCTTTGGCCTAACAAAAGTCATGAACAATTTCTTTAGTATATCGCCATCCATGTATTTAAATGCAATTCTGAAGTTAGAAAGCATTGCATAGGCTCCTTGCACAATATTCTTTATGTGGTCCTCAGGTGATAGTTTTCTATCTAGAACCACTCCTAGATCTCTTTCTTTATCAGAATTCTTTAAAGATTTCTCACATAATATATAGGTTGTGTGGGGTCTATGTTCTCCTATTCCACATTCCATAACATGACATTTATTAACATTAAATTCCATTTGCCAAGTGGTGCTCCATATACTTATTTTGTCCAGGTCTTCTTGAAGGGCATGACAATCGTCTAAATTTCTTATCCTTCCTATTATCTTAGCATCATCAGCAAACATGTTCATATAATTCTGTATACCAACTGGTAGATCATTTATGTACACAATAAACATCACTGGTGCAAGAACTGAACCCTGTGGTACTCCACTTGTGACATTTCTCCATTCCGATACATTGCCTCTGATTACTGCCCTCATTTTTCTATCAGTCAGAAAATTTTTCATCCATGATAGAAGCTTACCTGTCACCCCTCCAATATTTTCCAGTTTCCAGAACAACCTCTTATGTGGAACTCTGTCGAAAGCCTTTTTTAGGTCCAGATAGATGCAGTCAACCCAGCCATCTCTTTCCTGTAATATCTCTGTGGCCCGATCATAGAAACTGAGTAAATTCGATACACAGGATCTTCCTGATCGAAAACCATACTGTCTGTCTGATATTATATCATTTCTCTCCAGGTGTTCTACCCATTTAGTTTTGATTAGCTTTTCCAATACTTTCACTATTACACTTGTCAATGATACAGGTCTATAATTGAGGGGGTCTTCCCTGCTGCCACTTTTGTAGATTGGAACTATGTTAGCCTGTTTCCACACGTCTGCTACGATTCCTGTACACAGGGATGCCTGAAAGATCAGGTGAAGTGGAATGCTGAGCTCAGATGCACATTCTCTCAGAACCCATGGTGAAACGCCATCTGGGCCAGCTGCTTTGTTCCTCCCGAGCTCCTTTAGCATATTTTCCACTTCATCTCTAGACACCTCTATCCGCTCTATGTTGTTCTCTGGAATTCTTATTGTGTCTGGTTCTCTGAAGATTTCATTTTGTACAAACACACTTTGGAACTTTTCATTTAATGTTTCACACATTTCCTTTTCATGTGTGTGTGTGTGTGTGTATGTGTGTGTGTGTGTGTGTGTGTGTGTGTGTGTGTGTGTGTGTGTGTGTGTGTGTGTGTGTGTGTGTGTGTGTGTGTGTGTGTGTGTGTGTATATATGTATATATATATATATGTATATATGTATATATATATATATATATATATATATATATATATATATATATATATATATATATATATATATATATATATATATATATATATATAGTTAGTTTTATAATTTTTCCATTTGAGGTAACAACACAAAAATTCTAACACATGTCAGTTAACATCTAACTAAACACATACATTTCAGTATAATAATTTCATATAATAATAAAAAAAAAATTAAAGCCTAGTGATCTCATTCACGCGTTAAGAGTTGTTGCATCATCACAAGTCTTCCATTATATAAGCTAATCTTTCTGTAGCTATGGGCTTTACCATAGTAATACTGTATCTACGTACACTTATCTGAAGTTTCCTGTGTGACTTCACAACATTAACTTGTTCATGAGGAGATTTACAAACTAGATAACTGGATGAATACAGATGATCATACAGCAATTATAACACTGGAGTAATAACCTTAACAACATCTTCCTTATCAACTGCTATATTAGTTTAGGGTCATCAGTCACAGGAGTTCTTATGCCTACCAGGAACCACGAGCCAGAACCTGGGCCCCTCAGAGAGGTGCAGGGAGCAATGTCCTATGAGCACTTTACATTTGAAGTACTGCATGTCATAACTGCCATTGACCAGGAAAGGACCCAGAAAGGTAAATAAATCAAAACAGACCACTGTCTAGTTAACAAAAACACCATAGACAATCTAGCAATCTACAATGTGCAATCTACATCCCAAAAGATGAAAATAACTCCCCTAGAAAGAAACCAAACAAGCAACCCTTCATCGAACTAGCACTTCCACTTGTTAGTACTACCCCCCCCCCATAGTAGGGGGAAGGGGAGCAGGTAGCCCACCACTCCAGTTCTTGAACGATGAACAACCACCGACCGGAGTGACGGCATGAGGCAGGGAGGGTTTTTGGGGTTCGTTTCCATGGCGCCTTCCTCTTCCCCTTGCTCGATGTGTGTTCACAGACGCCTCGTCCTTGAACACATCACATAGTTCTTGCCCAACTCATTGTCTCAACTGGGGGTTGGAAGGAGGATCTGGGGTCTCTCTCTCTCTCTCTCTTTGGTATGGGGCTTTGAGGCTGGTCACTTTGGGTAACTCTTCTGCCGAGTTATCTGGGTTTTGCACTTCACGCTGTTCACATTCCGGGTCAGTACAATGTCCTGGCAGATGGCCTGATGCACTTCAATCCTCTTTCCACGGAGTGGAACGGATGACTCCACCTCCTTTCTTTGGCTTTGTTGCATGTACGAGGGCACCCATAAGTGGACCTCTTCACATTGGCGTGGTCTCGGTGTCTCCCATTGAACATGGCACTGTTCCCCAACTGTGAGGCCCTCGCAGTAGAGGCTTTTTGGCAGGACTGATCGAAGTGGGGGGGTGGGGGGGAGGTCCCTATCACTCTTCCCCCCAGTCCAGCTGTTGCTCCAGGTTCTTGTTTGGCAGGACTGAACCACTCAGGGGTGAATGATTCTCCTGGCTCCATAGTGGCCAGCTTAACCTTTATTTCAGACGCTGCTTGCTCGGTGTCTGAACCTGGGCATTTTTTCCTGGCTCCGCCTCTTTCAGCAGGTCCTCGCTTTGTTGTGGCCCCTTCGGTTAGGGATTGCTTTTAGATGGCATTGTTTTTGTTGGCTTTGGCCTCTCGGGGTCAGGTTGGGGAGCTTCATCATGCTCTCCTCTGATGCCGGGGGTTCTGTTCATTTGGTCCAGGTGGGTCTTTTTGTTTGTTTGCAGCCTCCTCCTTTTCGGGCAAAGAATGAGAAGGCAGACTTCCAGAGGGGTCCGTTGTTTGTGGATGCTTGGTTGGTTGTGTCCAGTGGCGGCTTTATGCCACTGGACATAAGTGGCCCGACCTGCGGGCCACTTGTTCTGTGATGGTGGACGCTCTATGAGTGGATCCAGTTTCCCAGGTTTCCTGTTCCAGGGCTCATTTATCTCAGGTTGTCCAAAGTGTCGTCAAGTTCAGCTAGCCTGCTGTGTACCCTCGTGCTCATGACGTTCGAAAGTATGCTGCTCTCGCAGCAGTTTTTAGCAACATGTCTTGGGTAGACATTTGGGCACAAGGGTTTTGGAGGTCGAACAGGGTCCTGGCCGCCAGGTATCTAGTATATGTTCCAGTTCCTTCTCAGCCGTGTGTGGCTTTGGGACACCCATCTCTTCTTTGTCATGAGACTTGTAGTGCTGCCAAGTCCTGGGCAAGTCTCTCCTTTTACTTATGTTTGGGTAGTTAGCTTCAGGGAGCCAACGGGTCTCCCCACAGAATGCCATTGTTGGATGTTATGAAATGTGATTTTCTGGGTGAGCCCTGGTGGCTCCCTGACACCCACCCACTCTCCCTCCCTCCCTCCCTCCCCCCAGTCGGTGGTTTTTCATTGTTCAAGAACTGAATTGGTGGGCAGCCGGCTGCCCCACAGACCACACACAGTGGTCTGTTTTGATTCACCTACCTTTTGGGTCCTTCCTTGGTCGAAGGCAATTATGACATACTTGAATTGTAAAGTGCTCATAGGGCATTGTTCTCTGTGCCTCTCTGAGGGGACCAGGTTCTGGCTCATGATTCCCGGTAGGCATAAGAACTCCTGTGACTGATGACCCTAAACTAATATAGCACTTATCAGTTCGAATAGCTTCAGGGAGCCGACAGGGTTCCCCAACAGAAAATAATAACAATCTGACCAAATCAAAAATTATTATGAATGTCAATATGCAATCATCTACTGGCCAGTTCAAACCCGCTTCACTTTGGGGTAAGGTGTATCAACAGATCCCAGAAAATGAATCTTGAGATACTGTACATCTTGACGAATTTTGCGAAGTTCTGCAAAAATTTCTATTTTAAATTTTTCAAAGAAAATATCCATTAATGCCTGAAGTTCAAAGGAACTAAGTTCTCCGACTTTCTTGTTGCCAAGGTTCTGCAAATTCTGTTCCAAAGTCCAAATGTCTGATTCTACTGATTCAGTAGTAGGCATTATCATGGAGGGAGAGGTGGTGGAGATGGTGGGATTTCCTGCAACCTCTGAAAGGGTTTTTGCTAAACAAAACAAAAGAAAGAGGGAGGAGATAGATAGATAGATAGATAATTATTATATATATATATATATATATATATATATATATATATATATATATATATATATATATATATATATATATATATAGTATTATATATATATATATATATATATATATAGTATTATATATATATATATATATATATATATATATATATATATATATATATATATATATATATATATATGTATAGTATTATACAGAATATATATTATATATATATAACATACAAATTATATATATATATATTATATATATTACGTATATATTATATATGCACTGGAACCTCGAATCGGTGAATCTCCGGTTGAAACGCGCACTTTCCTAGCTGGATTTACTTACCCGATTACACGAACTCGTGCTCGCCTAAGTGGGGGATAACCGGATTTGCATAGGATGTTGGGGGAAAGTTCACGGTTGGAAAACTTGCCCATCATATCATTGGTTAAAAATTAAGGATTTTTTTGTGGATTCAGCCCATTAAGCATGGGAAATATTAGGGTATGAATGGTAACTCTGTTAACATGGCTCTAATCATGATTTTAATGATTTTCATAGATAAGAGCAGTATTAACCACTTAACTGCGCCAGCGAGTATTCTCGGTCGGCGGGAACCTGTGCCAACTGAAAAAATTCTCTTTGATTTTTCGGTACCAATTCTAAATGTGTACGAGGTTGGTTGTGTACGAAATGGACTCTTAAGGACCTCCAGTGAGAGGCAGCCATCTTGGAAAAAATTCCCAGAATGCCTTAGGGCTGCTGGCTGGGTTAGTACTGAATGAGCAACCATGGGTGGTACTGAATGAGCAACTCCCAAACACCTGTCCGACGCAGTGTTGAAAGATAACGTTCTGTCGGTGAAATTCAAACTTTATTGTTTGAAGAACATAAGGGTCATAATATTGGTGAAGCTAGGCGCAATAAGAACCTAACACAAAGGTCGGATGCAAGTGATATAGCACCTATGAGGACGATGCAGCGAGCGTATCCAGTTGTAGCTCTGAGCGTCACCCTTGCAATCCTATGCTATCTACAATTTATTTAAATGATACATAGATGATTCGTTTTCTGCGTTCAGTGATTATGCATCCGATACAAATAGCATAGATGAACAGTGTTAGCGGCTTCCATGGTGGTGTTTTCCATAGATATTTTCAAGAATACCTGAATCCCTTCCTAACTAACGGACACTCTTTGAGGCTAGCTGAATTTCTTTCTGACTGACGGACACTCTTGAGGTAAGCTGAATCTCTTCCTGTGTAGGACCATACAAAGCGATCTTTTCAAGACTAACTTGTAAATTGATCTTTTCCTATAATCTTTTCAATACTACCTTATGCTTTACAAGCTTGGCTACATACAACCTACAAGTACTAAAACCAAGGGTGTACATGAGTGCATTATTTGCAAGCACACAGAATGAAGAAACAGGAAGCAAAAATTTATCTGTACTTGGTGCCCTGAGAGCGAAGTCGAGCTGTGTACCATGGGCAACTTCGTTGATTATTACTCACTTCCGGAGTACTGAGTGTGTAATACAGTGTGTTATTGTGTAAATAGTGTGTAAAACTGTACATATTGTAATTTTAGTGAATTTTTACCAGGTAATATTGCGACAATAAACATTTATTGTGGACACATTACTGACACATGTATCACAGATCCAGGGAACATTATAAACGTTCTACTATATACATATTGTAAAAGACACAAATATGCATCATATATGGTAAAAGAAACAAATAAAATGCATTGGAAATACATTAAACAAATAATTGAAAATATATTTGTGGCAACACCCGGTGCTTGAATGGCCCGCGCGACCGTGTCTGGGCGAGTCATGCACGGGTGAGCAGGCCCTGATGACGTCACAGCGCACCTTGTCCACATCCCCACAGCCAAAGTAAGTGGAATTTGGTATTTATTTTTACATAGACATGTTCAGGGAAGAGAATTTATCATTTTACGAAGAAAAAAGAATTTTTTGGAACACTTTATTTCATGCGCACCGGGGAAATTTCACAATAAACTCGGCGCAGCACGGTGGTTAAGAGAGAGAGAGAGTTGGGGCACTGGGAAAGCATTAAATAAAACCAAATTCTATGGTTCGTTTTCATTTTTAGATTTCCAAGTTTTCATTCTCAAACATGGGCCCATTTCTCTCGGAAAATACGGTTTTGAGACAACAGCATTGCAAATATGCAAGATTTGGTTAAAATCTCTTTACAGACAGGTTCTCCTGGTAGCTGTCATTTATATTACAGGTTGAAATTAAAATTATGCTCACTGAAATCAGCCCATAAAACATGGGAAACATTAGGGTGTGAATGGTAACTGTTAATATGGCTCTAATCATGTTTTTAAGGATTTTTGTAGATGGGCACAATATTATAAGAAAGAGCTAGGGCCTTTCGAAAACATTGACCACATTTAAAACCAAACTCAATGGTTAAATTCAAGGAGGGGTGGAGGCAGTGAGGGAGGGACAGAGGCAGTTTGGGAAGGGATAGAGGTACTAAGAGAAGGGTATAGAGGGGAGGGGGGATAGAGGCAATGAATAATGAATGAAAGCAGAGGGGGCTGTATGCCATGGGTGTAGGTGTCTGTGGAGTGTGGGCATCTGTTGAGTAGGGATGTGGGTGTCTGTGGAGTGGGCATCTGTGGAGTGGGGTGTGGGGGCGTCTGTGGAGTGGGGGCGTCTGTGGAGTGGGGTGTGGGGGCATCTGTGGAGTGGGGTGTGGGGGGCATCTGTGGAGTGGGGTGTGTGGGGCGTCTGTGGCGTGGGGTGTGTGGGGCGTCTGTGGTGTGGGGTGTGTGGGGCGTCTGTGGAGTGGGTGTGTGGGGTGTGTGGGGCGTCTGTGGAGTGGGTGTGTGGGGCGCCTGTGGAGTGGGTGTGTGGGGCGCCTGTGGAGTGGGTGTGTGGGGCGCCTGTGGAGTGGGTGTGTGGGGCGCCTGTGGAGTGGGTGTGTGGGGTGCCTGTGGAGTGGGTGTGTGGGGCGCCTGTGGAGTGGGGTGTGTGGGGCGTCTGTGGAGTGGGGTGTGTGGGGCGTCTGTGGAGTGGGGTGTGTGGGGCGTCTGTGGAGTGGGGTGTGTGGGGCGTCTGTGGAGTGGGGTGTGTGGGGCGTCTGTGGAGTGGGGTGTGTGGGGCGTCTGTGGAGTGGGGTGTGTGGGGCGTCTGTGGAGTGGGAGTGTGTGGGGCGTCTGTGGAGTGGGAGTGTGTGGGGCGTCTGTGGAGTGGGAGTGTGTGGGGCGTCTGTGGAGTGGGAGTGTGTGGGGCGTCTGTGGAGTGGGAGTGTGTGGGGCGTCTGTGGAGTGGGAGTGTGTGGGGCGTCTGTGGAGTGGGAGTGTGGGGTGTGTGGGGCATCTGTGGAGTGGGTGTGTGGGGTGCCTGTGGAGTGGGTGTGTGGGGCGTCTGTGGAGTGGGAGTGTGTGGGGCGTCTGTGGAGTGGGAGTGTGTGGGGCGTCTGTGGAGTGGGAGTGTGTGGGGCGTCTGTGGAGTGGGAGTGTGTGGGGCGTCTGTGGAGTGGGAGTGTGTGGGGCGTCTGTGGAGTGGGAGTGTGGGGCATCTGTGGAGTGGGTGTGTGGGGTGTGTGGGGCATCTGTGGAGTGGGTGTGTGGGGTGCCTGTGGAGTGGGTGTGTGGGGCGTCTGTGGAGTGGGGTGTGTGGGGCGTCTGTGGAGTGGGGTGTGTGGGGCGTCTGTGGAGTGGGGTGTGTGGGGCGTCTGTGGAGTGGGGTGTGTGGGGCGTCTGTGGAGTGGGGTGTGTGGGGCGTCTGTGGAGTGGGGTGTGTGGGGCGTCTGTGGAGTGGGGTGTGTGGGGCGTCTGTGGAGTGGGGTGTGTGGGGCGTCTGTGGAGTGGGGTGTGTGGGGCGTCTGTGGAGTGGGAGTGTGTGGGGCGTCTGTGGAGTGGGAGTGTGTGGGGCGTCTGTGGAGTGGGAGTGTGTGGGGCGTCTGTGGAGTGGGAGTGTGTGGGGCGTCTGTGGAGTGGGAGTGTGTGGGGCGTCTGTGGAGTGGGAGTGTGTGGGGCGTCTGTGGAGTGGGAGTGTGTGGGGCGTCTGTGGAGTGGGAGTGTGTGGGGCGTCTGTGGAGTGGGAGTGTGTGGGGCGTCTGTGGAGTGGGAGTGTGTGGGGCGTCTGTGGAGTGGGAGTGTGTGGGGCGTCTGTGGAGTGGGAGTGTGTGGGGCGTCTGTGGAGTGGGAGTGTGTGGGGCGTCTGTGGAGTGGGAGTGTGTGGGGCGTCTGTGGAGTGGGAGTGTGTGGGGCGTCTGTGGAGTGGGAGTGTGTGGGGCGTCTGTGGAGTGGGAGTGTGTGGGGCGTCTGTGGAGTGGGAGTGTGTGGGGCGTCTGTGGAGTGGGAGTGTGTGGGGCGTCTGTGGAGTGGGAGTGTGTGGGGCGTCTGTGGAGTGGGGTGTGTGGGGCGTCTGTGGAGTGGGGTGTGTGGGGCGTCTGTGGAGTGGGGTGTGTGGGGCGTCTGTGGAGTGGGGTGTGTGGGGCGTCTGTGGAGTGGGGTTGTGTGGGGCGTCTGTGGAGTGGGGTGTGTGGGGCGTCTGTGGAGTGGGGTGTGTGGGGCGTCTGTGGAGTGGGGTGTGTGGGGCGTCTGTGGAGTGGGGTGTGTGGGGCGTCTGTGGAGTGGGGTGTGTGGGGCGTCTGTGGAGTGGGGTGTGTGGGGCGTCTGTGGAGTGGGGTGTGTGGGGCGTCTGTGGAGTGGGGTGTGTGGGGCGTCTGTGGAGTGGGGTGTGTGGGGCGTCTGTGGAGTGGGGTGTGTGGGGCGTCTGTGGAGTGGGGTGTGTGGGGCGTCTGTGGAGTGGGGTGTGTGGGGCGTCTGTGGAGTGGGGTGTGTGGGGCGTCTGTGGAGTGGGGTGTGTGGGGCGTCTGTGGAGTGGGGTGTGTGGGGCGTCTGTGGAGTGGGGTGTGTGGGGCGTCTGTGGAGTGGGGTGTGTGGGGCGTCTGTGGAGAGGGGTGTGTGGGGCGTCTGTGGAGTGGGGTGTGTGGGGCGTCTGTGGAAGTGGGGTGTGTGGGGCGTCTGTGGAGTGGGGTGTGTGGGGCGTCTGTGGAGTGGGGTGTGTGGGGCGTCTGTGGAGTGGGGTGTGTGGGGCGTCTGTGGAGTGGGGTGTGTGGGGCGTCTGTGGAGTGGGGTGTGTGGGGCGTCTGTGGAGTGGGGTGTGTGGGGCGTCTGTGGAGTGGGGTGTGTGGGGCGTCTGTGGAGTGGGGTGTGTGGGGCGTCTGTGGAGTGGGGTGTGTGGGGCGTCTGTGGAGTGGGGTGTGTGGGGCATCTGTGGAGTGGGGTGTGTGGGGTGTCTGTGGAGTGGGGTGTGTGGGGTGTCTGTGAAGTGGGTGTGTGGGGTGTCTGTGGAGTGGGTGTGTGGAGTGGGTGTGTGGAGTGGGTGTGTGGGGTGTCTGTGAAGTGGGTGTGTGGGGCGTCTGTGGAGTGGGTGTGTGGGGCGTCTGTGGAGTGGGTGTGTGTAGGGCGTCTGTTTAGTGGGTGCATGGGGCATCAGGAGTGGGTGTGTGGGCATCAGAAGTGGATGTGGGCATCAGAAGTGGATGTGGGCATCAGTAGTGGATGTGGGCATCAGTAGTGGATGTGGGCATCAGTAGTGGATGTGGGCACCAGTAGAGGATGTGGGCATCAGTAGAGGATGTGGGCATCAGTAGAGGATGTGGGCATCAGTAATGGGTGTGGGTATTCAGCTCACCCTCTTGTTTTGGTAGTACTTATAGTAACGATGAGGACCATATTATATACTGTATACTGACATACAACAAAATTAGAAAGTAGAAATCGGCACTATTGAGTTGGACAAACCAGAAAACTTTTTCTACTTATGTTGCAAAGACAAACTAAACTAACCTAACCTAACCTTCCTAGGCCCAATACATGATATCTGAGGCCTAATATAGTACATGTGTGTGCTATACTAGGCCTACGAATATTTAAGTTTCTCTTTAGCTTCATTTCTTTCTGACTTTATAAAGTGAATAGGACAAAGTTCTACCATCTAATTTCTTAGTACAGTATGTCAAGGTTTGCACTATGGTGCACATAGTTACTAAAACTACTATCTAAACAGGAAAATCGGTATTGGCATGTGTGTGCCTGCATATTAATGTCAGTGTGTGGGCAAATTCATGTAGGAGATGTGGGGAAGTAGTACTGTATGGAGAGTTACAGGTCTTACAGGTCCACAGTGAGTTAAGAGATGACAGGACTGGCACACATTAACCCTAGCTATGAATGGGTCATGGGGTTTGGGGGTTATGGGTAAGGAAATGGTCTGAGGGGGTCCATAGAATTACCCAAATCTACCCAAATCCTGCTAGCATTACATAAGTAATGAAGAAATATTGTATATTTACTCACTATAATGTTGGTGCTGAGTGGAGAACATGATCAGACCTATTTTTACTCTTAAATAATCTAATTTCATAACGAAATTAGAAGTACAGGTAAATATGTAGCAGGTGACACCATAGGAAGTCGACGGTCCAAGCGACAATGTTGTGGAGCGACTTATCCAAGACATATGGTCGCCTAGAGTGTTTGTTGCCACATCAGCCTCAAGTACCCTTCTTGGCAACAGTTCGCCCAGCAGCCACCCATGGTGGCTTGGAAGAGAATGAATTTCCTTAAGGCCCACTTGGGAAGAGCCTCTTGCCATAAGACCCCACCATCCCTAAATCTAACCTGACGCCTTGACCTTCAGGGGCAATGAGCGGACTCTCTTGAGACTCCGACACTGGGGACACGAAGTTGAAAGATCCCCCACATGAAAAAACATAACATATTCAAATATAATCTTTATTTGTGAATCTATTAATTAAGCAATATATCAGAGCATGTAGGGTACAGTGTTCGATGAGCGAAAAGGACACGAGTTGTTTAAGTAGCGAACGCATACCAACGAATAACATTAATATCTATATAACAAAATTATTGTCCTGTGGAGTTGATTTAACTTCCAGACACTTTTTTTAAATAAATATTAAATATTTTGTGACTATTTATGAAAGATGTTGTTATAAATGTGCATTCTACTTGTTAATACCTGTATCACCAATTAAATTTGCAACAATTTGAACAATGAAGTGCAACGACTGAATCACTGTGTACAGGAGGCTGATATGGCAGCAAACACACTCCAGGCAACCATATGCCTTGGATAAGTCACTCCACAACATTGTCATTTGGACCGTTGACTTCCTATGGCATCACCTGCTACATATTTACTTCTAATTTTGTTATGAAATTAGATTACAATATTTCAGAGTAAAAATAGGTTTGATTATGTTCTGCATTCAGCGCCAACATTATAGCGAGTAAATATACCATATTCCTTCATTACTTACGTAATGCTAGCAGAATTTGGGTAGATTTGGGTAGATTTGGGTAATTCTATGAACCGGTCAGAGGTGTCACAGGAGTTTTTTAATCATATACAGTACAGTATTTTAAATTTTGCCCTGTAGGGCTGGTTACTAATTTTAAATAATAAAGTAATATTTGTGCAGCATTTGGTTGTATACATATTAATTTACATATTTACAAGAATATAAAATGGGTTTTGACACAATTTAAGACATATGATGTTACATCATCCTACAGCAAATAGGGAGGGGTAGGGGGGTTTGAGCTGGTAAAGTGAGGGGTGAGGGGTTGAGCTGGTAAGGGAGGGGTGAGGGGTTGAGCTGGTAAAGGGAGCGGTGGGAGGGTGAGCTGGATAAAGGGGGATGGGGGGGGAGGGTGAGCAGGATAGAGGGAGGGGGTGAAGGGGGGGGGTGGACCGGAAGGAGAGGTGTGATAATGTCTGGCCATTGTTCTCTGTCTAGTCTGGCAGTCTGTGGCACAGACTCTGTGCAGCCTGTACATTACAGCCTGATAGTATGTCTAGCCTGACAGCCTGTCAAGTCTAGTATCGTCTAACGTGACAACCTGTCATGCCTGATAGTCTGTCTAGACTGACAATATCCAGACCCAGTTTATCTAGCCTGACACTCGGTCTACACCCAGTTTGTCTAGCCTAGCAGCATGCCAAGCCTGGCAGTATGTTTAGCCTGGGTCTGCCAAGCCTGGTAGCATGTCTAGCCTGGGTCTGCCAAGCCTGGCAGCATGTCTAGCCTGAGTCTGCTAAGCCTGGCAACATGTCTAGCCTGTTACCTTATATTTCCTATGCTCTTCTGGATGATTTCACAAAGAGATTAATTAACTTTATCCTATGATATGATGGGACAACTTTTCCACCAGTCTATGAACTCTGTTCCTCCATCATAAGCAAACCAGCACATCCCCTGTTCCAGTGAACTCTTGTTCGTTGAATCAGGTGAGTAAATATGACCTGGAAAGTGTGCGTTCCAACCGGAGATTCGTCGAATCAAGGTTCCATTGTATATTTTTTGTAATTATTATTATTATTATTATTATTATTATAATATTATATATATATATATATATATATATATATATATATATATATATATATATATATATATATATATATATATATATATATATATATATATATATATATATATATATATATATATATATATATATATATATATATATATATATATATATATATATATATATATATATATATATATATATATATATATATATATATATATATATATATATATATATATATATATATATATATATATATATATATATATATATATATATATATATATATATATATATATATATATATAATGTCGTACCTAGTAGCCAGAACGCACTACTCAGGGCGAATTAATTGTTTTTCGACTACCTAACCTACCTAACCTAACCTAACCTAACTTTTTCGGCTACCTAACCAAACCTAACCTATAAAGATAGGTTAGGTTAGGTTAGGTAGGGTTAGTTAGGTTCGGTCATATATCTACGTTAATTTTAACTCCAATAAAAAAAAATGACCTCATACATAATGAAATGGGTAGCTTCATCACTTCATAAGAAAAAAATTAGAGAAAATATATTAATTCATGAAAACTTGGCTTATTAGGCAAATCGGGCCTTGCATAGTAGGCTGAGAAGTGAGTTCTGGCTACTAGGTACGACATATATATATATATATATACATATATACATATATACATATATATATATATATATAAATAAATTATATATATATATATATATATATATATAATTTATTTATATATATATATATATATATATATATATATATATATATATATATATATATATATATATATATATATATATATATATATATATATATATATATATATATATATATATATATGTCGTACCTAGTAGCCAGAACGCACTTCTCTGCCTACTATACAAGGACCGATTTGCCTAATAAGCCAAGTTTTCATGAATTAATGTTTTTTCGACTACCTAACCTACCTAACCTAACCTAACCTAACTTTTTGGGCTACCTAACCTAACCTAACCTATAAAGATAGGTTAGGTTAGGTTAGGTAGGGTTGGTTAGGTTCGGTCATATATCTACGTTAATTTTAACTCCAATAAAAAACAATTGACCTCATACATAATGAAATGGGTAGCTTTATCATTTCATAAGAAAAAAAATATAGAAAATATACTAATTCAGGAAAACTTGGCTTATTAGGCAAATCAGGCCTTGCATAATAGGCTGAGAAGTGCATTCTGGCTACTAGGTACGACATATATATATATATATATATATATATATATATATATATATATATATATATATATATATATATATATATATATGTCGTACCTAGTAGCCAGAACGCATTTCTCGGCCTACTATGCAAGGCCCGATTTGCCTAGTAAGCCAAGTTTTCATGAATTAATTGTTTTTCGTCTACCTAACCTACCTAATCTAACCTAACCTAACTTTTTCGGCTACCTAACCTAACCTTACCTATAAAGATAGGTTAGGTTAGGTTAGGTAGGGTTGGTTAGGTTCGGTCATATATCTACGTTAATTTTAACCCCAATAAAAAAAATTGACCTCATACATAATGAAATGGGCAGCTTTATCATTTCATAAGAAAAAAATTAGAGAAAATATATTAATTCAGGAAAACTTGGCTTATTAGGCAAATCGGGCCTTGCATAGTAGGCTGAAAAGTGCGTTCTGGCTACTAGGTACAACATATATATATATATATATATAAAGTGTAAATACTGTAATCTTGACATGACAATTGCAAAGCTTTCATCAGTTTACACATTACAGGTATATTCAAATACTGCATTATAATGACTTATTTTAGACAGTCACTTACTAAATGTATATAATTCAGTTTCTTCTGTCAGTTCTAATACTGCCACAATTCATAACAAAATTAATTTCTTTTATTTAAAGCATTAACAGATTGGTAAGACATAGCTAGATATAATTGTATACTGTTATACCTGGTATTGCATATTAGTTGCCATTAGTATGTTAGCTTTCAAACACCCTTTAGCCCTTTCACTGCAATACTTCCTACATACCTACCTGTTGTTGATTCCAAGGATCATTGTCCCTGTGTGTGGCCTGATCTCTGACCAGGCCACACACAGGGACCAGTGTGGCCTGGTCTCTGACCAGGCCTGCTGGCTGATGGCCTGGGCAACCAATTCTATTGGACACAGGTGCTCACAGCCTGATACATCAATCACAGTCTGGTTTATCAGGTATCCTTTGGAGGTGTTTATCAAGTTCTCTCTTGAACACTGAGAGGTCAGTCAGCTATGCCCCTTATGTGTAGAATGAGTGTTATAAAGATGTGATGATGGTCCTTGATGTTGATATTCTCTAGGTATACCCAATGCACCTCCTCTTTTAAATTGGGCTATTTTGTACATCCTGCCATGCCTACTGGGATTCACATGGAGTTATTTCCATGTTTAGATTTGGAACCAGTCCTCCTAATATTTTCCCCAAGTGTAAATTACTATGCATCTCTCTCGCCTGCTCCCTAAAGCTGGGTTTTCCCACCCAGCATGCCATGAAGGGTCCATAGGTGTACCATGAAAATTTGAGGGAAGGTAAAAAGTAACTAATTATAAGTAAGATGAACATTAATTTTAATTTTAAAAATCACTCTTTTAACCCTTAAGCTGCCAAGGGGTCCTGAGGAGATTTACACCCCTGTGCGCAAGAAAAAAAATTCTTAAATTTTTTCGTCTTCTAAAAATGTTAATTTGTGTTCTCTGAGCTCAATCTCTGAGCACAAAAAAAATCGTAAGCGACATATTTTGGGCACAAATGGCTGAGGAAGTCTGACAAAATGTGGGCGTTGACAGAGCAGTTGTCAGAGGCGGTCAGTGTCACCCAAGCTGTCAGGTGGGATCTTGGTACAAAGATATTATTACCTAATTATTTCAATGTCTCCGACTTATTTTTTCTTAGTTTTTTGCAGTAATATTATTCAATAGTGTGTAGTGTGATAGATTTATATAATAAAATGTGTGAATCATTGCTATACTCAAAAGTATGGTGTTCATATTAGTGATTCAATTATTACGTTCATAAAACAATAAACAAATAGTTTTGCTGTTATTACACTATATGCACACATTATACATAAGTATCTATATGGTTTGTTCCCCACAACTGTATAACTAAGCTGATATAGTTAGTTCAGGCACTAAGAGACGTTGCTACACACACAGTCAGCTGACGGTTGCCCCTCTCACTCATTCAAGGTCAAGCGCACTAAAATTTCTCCTCCAACAATACTATTTGTAGTGTTATTACCCTATATACACACATTATATATAAGTATCTACATGTTGTATGCACTGTAACTGTATACCCAAGCTTGTAGGGTGCCCAAAGAGCATAGTGGCCACCCTCTACACAGCTAGACAAGTCATGCAGATGAAGCCACCTCCGTCACCCAAATGGCTCCTCCTAACATAATACTTTTGCTGTTATTACACTAATACACACATTATATATAAGTATCTACATTTGTGTTCACCATAGAGAACCACTGAGCTGGTATGGTGAATGCAGACAATAACAGGTGGCCACACAGTCAGCAAACGACGCTATCTCCCTCCCTCCCTCCCTCCCTCAGCATTACTTCTTGCACACAGCACTAATTATCACAACAATCCTGCTAATTTTTATCACTAAAAAATAAATTTAAATAAATATTTATACTACAGTATAAATACTGTAATATATATATATATATATATATATATATATATATATATATATATATATATATATATATATATATATATATATATATAATTACAGTATTTATATATATTGAAATAAAGCAGCCTAAAGCAATTTTCTGATAAATACATTACAATTATTGTATATAAACCTAGATACACACATTATGTACACAGTTGCCTTATAACCTCATGCAACAAGAATTTTCATGTTTTACTACCACAATCTTGGCTCTCTCTTCAAGACAGAATAAATATGAATAAATGGGCAAGTTGAATATTAGTAAGCAACATAAAAGTTCATATACATTTTCAGTACAGTACTTGTCTTACCATCTTTATGTCAGCCATGGCATATAATACAGACGGCTACTCATGCATAAACATTCTATTTTTTGTCGTCTTCTTTCATTTAGTAAATGCAAACACTATATACAGTACTTATGTAAAGCATTAAAATTTATAGACTACAAATTACGTACCTCTGATAGTAACATTTGTACCACCATCCCAGGGTCCACTCTTAGGGAAGAAATCGGTGATATTAATGTTTGGACACGTGCGATCACGGTCCAGCCACGAGCCCCCAAGACACTGATCTTGAACCTCACACCGGCCTGTTGATTGGCACCAGCCACATTTGAAGCGCTCCAGCAGACTTAAACACATTCCACAGTTGTCAGCCATCAGGTGACACTGGTATACTAACACTGTTGACAAATAAACATAATACATTAGACACTGAACATCAAAGTCCAGAGCAGGAAGATATAAAAACAATGATGTATACCATATTCTTTAATGGTCCCATTATATGTATATAAATAATGTAGGTATGTTTAGATCCTAGTTGATCAGGAGAAGTATCTTCCCATCATATCTCAGGAAAATTAAAATGATTAAAATTATATGCACAAAAATGTTTTTGTTTATATAACTTGTGGTGGTCATACCTGGCTGACCTGCATGCTCATCAGTACCCCTCTAGAATTGTAACAAGCTAAGCTTGTTTTAGAAGTTTACAGATCTCAGATCATATGGGTTATAGGGAACACAAGCTTTGCAGTGAGAGAGTACTTTTCACCTGGGTAGAAACAAAAGGTCACTCTCCAGAGATTAAAGGATTAGCGAGGGTAGAAGACAAAATGGCTACGTTTCCCTTGTATTAATTCAACATTGATGAATAATTCAATACAGTAATTGTAGTAATAACCAATCTGGTTTAAGTACTTAGGTTAACATGAATGTAGAGTAAAGATTAAGGCTATCAAAGAGGCTATTAAGGCTATTATGCTATCAAAGAGACAGTGACGTCATTTAGAATAGGGGACTATTTCGTCAGGCTTCGTCTCTGACCCACCCTGGGTCAAGGTCATGTGGCTGGGAAGATCATAAATTTCCGGATTGTTAATTCATAAATTATATATTCAGGTCGCTATTTAATATTGTAATTGGAAATGGCTGGGCCCAACAACCTAGAGAATTACTATCAGTTTCAATAGGAATTCAATCATCTGGGTGGCCAGTAAACAAGATCAGCTTGTTCAATTAACCTTGCTTAGTAATCTAGCAACCAGAGAGGCTGGCGGAGTAATCCTATCTAGCCTTACAGTCTGGAGGTCAGAGAGTAGATTGGTATGGAGTGGACAGCTGGCAGGTCAACATCTCGCCTCCAGAAGGCCAGGTGAACATCAGGCTGGGTTTAAGTTTTAACGGTAAAGTGCTTAGAGTTGGTACAGTTGATTTTAGGTCCATTAACTCATTGCCTATAGAATAGGAAATATTTTAGTAGGATGCATTTCAGTTTAGGGAGTGTTCAGAGTAGGGAATGTCAGGCTCAATTCCCCCATTACTATTAATTTTGTTTCAATAAATTTGTTTATTAATTTCTAGTTCTGTGTTTTGAGTTCACCCATAAGAATATCTATAATTGTCTTTGCCACAAAAGTCCACGAGCCGGTGGTTATTGAATGAGTCGCTGAGGGTACTTTCCAAACAAGCCTAATCTATTTAAATACATATATATTCCTTGGTTTTCGAGTTTAATCCGCATTTAACGTAAATTCATCCATCCCTTTTCAATTAATTGGGGATTAACTCTCAAGGATTTAATGGTTAATTGATTGATCCAACCCACAATTTATTAACAGTTATTTTTGCATGGGTTGGTGGTGGTAGCTGAGAAGATCTCAAGAGTTTGCTAAGGGTCCAGTACAGTTCTTGTGTTTGTAGTATCTAAGGTGATCAATCGTCTAAGATCGCAAGGAGTACACTGAAGGCTATAGTAGAGCTCTGGGTTCTTTTAAGTATAGTTAACTAAGGGCCGTGTAGTGGAACGAAAGAGAGCCATTACCCCCGGGCCCCATTACAGAATGACCCTAAAGAAATGTCTGAAATGTTCCCCAAGACACCAGTGAAAAATGTCTACCTGTCTTAACTATCACAACCCTGTACTAAGTGACCCAAAAAGATCATACCTTATGAAAAACTAATTTGCAAAATAAAGCAAGTTTGAACTTGTATGTAAAATCTAATGAACAATTATCTTGCATGTAAATTATCATTACTGTACTGTCATGTTTTAATAAAAGGAAGTGCAAATTTAAATATAGAAAATCAGTGATAACTAAAAATCATGATTATATGTTGCAGATTACACTACGACAGAAGAAATTATATAGAATACTTTTTCTATTAATTTGTCTTTCATTCTACCCTTACATGCACACGCACATGGGTGTGCGCACACATACATTCTGTAAGAGAGAAAACGTATAGTCAGCGAGGGATATGGACTTGGGAGGGGACATTACACAGAGTAAATGCTGTAATAGCACAGAGGCTATCCGAGGCACACAGACTAACGCCACAACCTCAGCAGCAAATGAAAGGCCAGTAAATGAAACAACAGTCCTGAAGACTCTCGCCAAAGAACTCTTGAAGATACTGTAAACAACAACGTAAGTAAAAATGAGCCGTCTGTAATGGGTGACACCTGAGTGAGTAGGTAAATACAAATTGAAAACCTTAATGATCTAGAGAGATCCAAGAAACTCTTCAATATGTTAGCAAATGAGTGAAATCCAAGGCTTAAACCATACACAGATTTAAACGTAAATATGTGCACGTGCTACTTATAAAGTTATTATTCACCACACCAATGAACTGATGGTTAAGAGAGGTGGGGCACAGAAATGAACTTCCTTCTTTGACCACAAGTAGATCAGTAATTACCTACACTTCTGTTCCTTCTCCTGGCACCTCACTGCATAACTTCTCCACTCAGAAGGTATCATGATTTTGCCTGCTATCCCGTACACAAGGTTCCATAAAAGATATTGCTCTATAATCAACAGGCTTTAGGTTACTGGCTTCTTACATATATTTTGCTAAAATAACTAAACAAAAAAAATAATGTCTCTAAAGAGGAAGAGGGATATCAGCAGATGCTGTCCTACAGCAATTTAAAGCAAATGAAGAAATTTGTTTAGTACTCACCGTGAATATTATCTGGATTGTCCAGAGGTTTTGAGCCTCCCCAGATCACTGCAAATGTAGCATTTGTAGATGGAGCTGCTGTTGTGTAAGCAAATTCCATCCTGTCACAGTATATTGTGTCACTCAGCAGGTTAGCATTGACACTTGTCACTCTTCCTTCAATGTTGAACTGGCATACAAATCTAGTTTGAGTGATGAATTGCTGCAAATAAAGTAAACAAGATTTAATAAACAAGAAATTACAAAAAGATGCAACAAGTAACTTTTTGAAGCGACGGAGTTCTGATTCACTATAATACTATGTTGTGTGTATTGCATGGTGAACAGATGTATGCAATTTTTAACATCTTTACTTTTTCCTACACATATTTTCTTCAGGCTGATGCATCATCACACCCATTGAAGTAGGAAGTGGAGCAATAATGATGCAACTTATTTAATGATAATTATGAAAAATGAGCATGAATGAGACTGGCTTCAGGTGGCTAATGTATCTGTGTATTAGATAAACCAAGAGAAGAATCTTTTACTTCAGCCAGTTCTCTGTATAAAAAAAAAAGTGTGTGAACCCAAGAAACCCACCTAACCAATTGAGGACGATGCACAGTAAAATGTCAATTTTATATGGCTTTAATTTGAATATATCACATTTTAACAGATTGGTTGATTCCATTCAAAATGCTATGTATCAAGTGAGAGGACAGGTTGTCTCTCGCTGGTGAATCTTGGGCTAGATTCACGAAGATGTTACGCAAACACTTATGAACCTGAACATCTTTTCTCAATCTTTGGCAGCTTTGTTTACAATTATTAAACAGTCAATGAGCTCCCAAGCACCAGTAGGTTGTTTATAACAATAACAACAGTAGATTGACAAGTATTCATGCTTGTAAATTGTTTAATAAATGTAACCAAAGCCATCAAAGATTGAGGAAAGATGTACACGTTCATAAGTACTTGCGTAACTGCTTCGTGGATCTGGCCCCTTGTCTTTCTCTACAAGCATTGAATTGGGATAAATTTAGGAAAGCTGTTTTCCATATTTTTGGGTCCTGTCTAGCTACAAACACTACAGCGTAATTGTAGGTGCGAAATCGCACCTACAAAAAATTGTAGGTGCGGTTTCTTCCACTGATGATTTTGCCCGAGTTATTGTAACTAGAAAACCAGAGGTACAACTCGCCACATGCTCCAAAATTCTTACATTTATGACCTTTATACAATACAGTAATGTTAATATTAGTTTTAGATGATAGCCAGAAAAATTTCAAATCTTGATAATTATAGGAATTTCAATACAAATCACAATTTCCTTAACCTTAAACTGCTCAGCATAAGGGGGCATAATTAAAAAAAAACAGCGTTGAATTAATGAAACGCCATTTTCGAGGCGAGACCCAAAAGGCTCCCCAGAGCTATACTGGGCTGATGTGTATATATTAGACCATGTCAACAGTTAATCGAAGGAGTTCAAAGCCTACTGGAGACCAGAGCCAGAACCTGGCCCCTTTAAGAGAGGCACGAGGAGCAATGGCCTAAAGACACCCCCGTGTAATTGGAAGCAGTCTTGGTCTGCCATCTACCTGGTCAGGCACCCAGAAAGGTAGGAATCTCAAAACAAACTACTGTACTGCTAGTCAAAAATTGCAAACCAAAAGCCAAACTAGCAAACAGAACCCCCAATCAAAAACAAGGAAACAATCATGACATCACCACAACCGCTGCGCATCCGTCTGCACAACCCCCCACCCCCTCCCCAGGAGGGGGACGGGGGGTTCCAGACCTCCACGCTGGCAATTCTCGTAAGTTCAGAGGCCGAGTATCAAAAACGCGAAAAACTGGCGACCGGAGGGAGGGAGGGATGCCGGGGAGCCTCCGGGTCTCACCCAGAAAATGGCGTTTCATTACATTCAATGCTGGTTTTCTGTGGAGAGCCCCTTCGGCTCCCCGGAGCTACCCAACCAAAGATAAGAAAAAAAGGGACTCACATGGGAGGCTGTCGTCACTCGCTTGGGTGACGAGAGTTGTCTCAAAGTCGAGACAACAAGCCGCAACCTGCGACCCAAGGTTATACACGCCCGAGAAGGACTAGAAACATTAACAAGGTAACGTGCAGCCAGGACCCTGTTCGACCTCCAATAGCCCAGTGCCCAAAAGATAGGCCAGGACATTACCAAAGCAGCAGCCGAATGCCGAACTTATGAATGGCGTGGGCACGGGGAAAGACCGCAGGCTGGCTGGACTGAATAATCCCGAGGACAACCTGGGAGACCCGCACCCTGAATTTGGTTAGAAGGGAAAACTGGGTCAACCCAAAGCGTGTCCCCTGCCACCGAGGATGTAACGCACAAATGACAGCAAAGAGCCACAGACACATAACATGATGCACCCCCCCCCCGGCCGAACCAACCAAGTATCAACAACCCAAGGACCCCTCCGGAAAGCAGCAGACTCATTCTTCGCCAGAAAAGAAGGAGACAGCTGCAAACGAAGAAAAGGCCACCAGGACTGAAAGAGCCAGAGGGGGCCCTGTGCCGGAGGGGGCCACCCCAAACCGAGGAGAAGAGAGCAGAGAGCACCCCGTACAATGATCCGGACAGCTCAGGCAGCACATGAGCAGGCCAGAGGTGAACAACGCCCAAGAAAGCTTGCAGAACGGAGCAGAAGTGACATCCACCGCAAATGGAAGCTGCAGTGCCTCCGCCAGCGCCACCTGAAACGAGGCGACAGTATCTAGCATAAGACGACGGTCCTGAAATAACCGAGAGAGAAAGGACAAAACCGACCAGAATCGAAGATAACCTACGAAGAGACAAGTGCCAAAAAGGCTACCAGGAAATTTCATACTGCCGTCGAGACGAAACTTGCAGGTAGGACACCAAGTCACCTGATCACCATACAAGTGGTGATAAACCAGCGTCAAAAAGATCAGACGCGAGAAGCAGAGAAGATCGAACCAGCTACGTACTGGAATGGTTCCATCTGCTGAAAGAGGCGGAGCTGTGGGAAGACCCTGGAGTTTAGACATTGAGCAAGAGGCACCTGAAACCAGGGCTGGGCCGGCCACCAAAGAGTCAACAGGACCACTCATCCCTTATAACTCTCTCTAAGCTAACTAGAACCCGGAGCAACAACCGTACCGGTGGGAAGAGGTACAAGTAACCCCAACTTGACCAGTCCAGCCGAAAGGCATTGACCCTGACGGCCACGCAGTCTGGGAAGGGCGCCACATACACTGGAAGACGTCTCGACTAAGTCGATGCAAAGAGGTCCACCTCTATGTGCCCGTATGTCCGGCAAAGCTAACTGAACGAGTCAGTGTCGACTGTCCATTCCACGGATAGGGGAATGAACCAAGACAGGCCATCCGCCAGTACATCTGACACCCCCTGAATGTGAACCGCCAGGAGAACCAAACCCTGAGAACTCAGCAAATGAGACACCTGAAGTGACCAGCCCCAGAGGCAAGGACCACATCGAACCCCCGCAGTTCAGACAATGAACCACCGAGGAGCAGTCTGAATGGAGCCGGACCATTGCTCCACGAGCAACACGAACCCTCTGAAGTGAATGTCACACCACCGTGAAAGTGCGCCATGCTGTGAGCCCGACAGGAGGACGGATCCCACCGACTCTGGCCGGCCTGGTGAGCAATGGTCACAAAACCCCAGCTGAAAGACGAGGCATCCGTGAACACATCGAGCGAGGGCTCGGGGAGGCATCAGGGCCTATAACCCTGAAAAAAACCTCAGAGGAAGCCGGCGACCCAGCAGCTGACACAAGGCTCCCGGGATCCGAACACAGCGATCACGAGAGCAGCGGAAGGGACGCCCCCGAAGAACCATAACATCCGCCGTAGCCAGATCTGAACTCCACCGGTAGACCAGCACTGCCAAAATCAGGCTCTTGCACCGCCGCTCAAACAACCGATGTGTGACCCGGATGCCATCCAAAAACAGTCATAAGAGGGACCTCAGCCGCAACAATGTCACCAGAGGGAGAGACAAGGAAGCGGTTCGAGAGTCCCACACGAGACCCCAGCCCAGTCCGTACCTGAGAGGGAACCAATTGGGACTTCCAGTACACCAAGAACACGAACCCGGCGAGCTGGTAAGGAACCAAATCCCTGGCAAGCAGACACGCGGATTGGCTGGGAGCCCACACCAGCCAATTGTCGAGGTAAGCCATAAACAACAGCGTCACCTCGATCCGGTTAAAGCACGTGGACACGCGAGGTGTCAGATCCAACTGGAAGGAAGGCAAAGAAAGCAGTGTCACTCCTTGACAAAACAGAGCCAATCCCTGAACACCGGATGAATCGGGACGTGCTAATATACATCCCGGAGGTCCAGACACACCATCCAGGCGCCAAAAGCAGCCGGACCCAAGACAGAGTGGACATCTGAAAGGAGGGGCAAAAGACCCATGGGATCATACAGGGCAAGTCCAGTATGAATCACAAATCTGTCCAGTCCTGTTTCGGAACTAAAGACAGGCAGGAAACCCACTCCAGGCTGACCTGACAGAGCGCAGGGGAAGAGGCCCATCCTGCAAGCCCCAATCCCCCCAAAGGAGAAGGAAAGAAGCAACACTACCGCAGGCCGGAGGAAAAGGACTTGAATTGCCCACAAATCGTGGGACCAGGCAAGAACAAACAGAGTGAGCCTCCCCCCCCCCATCACCCCGCCAACAGGGCGATCAGTGAAAGGGCCGACGACCCTTACGAGAGCCCAACAAACTCAGAGCAATCACTGAGCCAACGACTCTGCAGGAGGGCCAGTCCCGAATCTGGCACTACTGGCTTACGACAACCGAAGGAACCCTGAGACCTGGCGCGACCCTTCCAGACAGGACCTCCAGGCGCCCCCCCCCCCCCCCCACCCTGGAGAATCTACAAGTTTGATATAGACGGTCAACTAGACGAAGCTGCCTGTAGAAAATGCACCACCGCAAACTCTGCAAACAGCAACAGACAAAAGGGGATAAAAAAGAAGTCAGGGCCCAAAATGACTCGAAAAATTAGGACGAGCACCACCTGTCAGCACGCAAGACGAGAAGCGAAGAACAAACACCGCCTCCCTCAGAAACGGCGCATACAACTTCAACAAGGCAGCCAGTGCCCGAGCTGCCGAAGCAAGCACACCAGACACTGGCCTGCAACCCAGCTCCTCCCCACCCACCACAAGCCAGTCCAAAGACAGCACACACACGGAAAAGAAACACAAGATCGAAGCCAAGTACCCATGGGTGCCCAAATCCTCGGCCACCAGGGATGCCAAAAAGGAGGAAACCTGCATGTGAAGCCGCACCTGGCCGACATCATAAGGAAGGATGGGGGCAAACAAGCACGCATTGAGGTGCTCCAACTTGCCCTTCAGGAAACCTGAAGGGCCGTAGTCAACTCTCGCTAAGTGCGCAGTTTGACAGGACGAATGCTAAGCCCCCCAACGAAAGAAGAGGCAGTCTGCCAGCCAGGAAGACTCCGGCACCTTGCAACGCACCCATTAAGATAAAAGAGGAGCCGAACTCAAAAGGCGGTGGCTTCATTATCAAGGCATAATCTGGGTCTCACAGGAGGTAAGCCAAAAGGGCCTCCCACACCTTCCTTGGTGGGATGCGGGAAGCCAAAAACCTCCAGAAGGAGGGAACCAAAGAACCCAAGGGAACTTGGAACCGAAGCCGGGGAGGAGTCTGACTTGTAACAAAATGGTACAGGGAGGGGATAGGAAAACCTCTCCCCCTGTTACAACAAGCCCCACACTGAGGGTACCAAATACCCAAGCAAAGACAAGTGGGGGCCCAGGGCCCCCAAGACAATGCCTCCCCAGCCTCGGAATCCTCCACGTCAGGACCCGGGACTGAGCCATCCTCCAAACTCTCTGCCTCTTGAGAAAAAGCAGAGTCCACTGGAAAAGCAGGAATGAAGGGGGGCCCGCTGGCATGGCCCAGGCAGGAGGACCATGCTTGAATGCCTCTGCCGCCGATCCGGAAGGGGCAATCCCCGAAGCCGCCCGAGTCTCACTACCAGTATAATTCAGCGGGGCAGCTGCGGGGTATCCAGAAAAGCAACCAACCTCGCATGCAACGCTAAATCTGCCTGCACCCGAATATCAGTCTCAGTGGACTGGGTAAATGGAGTACAAGCAAAGAACACCACTCGCAGTACTCTGGGTCATAGGTGTCACTGACCCTAACAGGCCGCAAGGCGGAGGGAGGCAGATAGTGAGTGTCACCCTGAGACAAGGGGACAGAGCAAAGTTCATACTCACACAAGGCGAGGTGGGACTCAGAGGTCTCCTACACTGGACCACTAAGCCCCAAAGGGAATTTCCAGGGCCCTTAGGCTGACTGCTAAGGGAAGCCCAGGCGAGGTACAGCTAACCGGCTATCCCAGAGCTATCAAGCAAGAGATACTGCTAACCGGTTATCCCAGAGTTATCAAGCAAACAATTAAAAGCTGAACCCCTGCGATGTGTGCAAGCACAGGGACCTAGTGGAGGGCCACCAAAATCCTACAAGTGGTCCTACTGCCACACCAGGCAGACCACCACCAGGCAAAACAAAACAAAAACAAAAGAAAAATCCCGCAAAAGCATAACGTTTCCAGGTGAACAGAACCTGTCGCTATGCGTATATCTGACAGCTGCACAGTACCTCGCGCCCCAGCCGGTGACGAAACTACCTCCTACCTAAGGGCAAACAGGAGTAAGAACCTCCCCAGCTGAATCCCCAAGGGCGGGCTATCACCAAGCAGCGACAGAACCACATGGAGTTAGCTGCTCCTGAATGGCTCATGGAAAATAACCCTGAGGCCGCAAAGGCAGTACTTACAGGGCACCTCGGGAAGGTAACCCTTGGTGCATGCAGCTCCAGTACTCTTGTGTTGCTTCAAGCTCACATGCCACCAAAACAGAGCAACAACACTGCACTGCAGCACTGCGCAAAGAGTGGAGCCAGAGCGATCGCCCGTCACCAACACAACAGCCTCTTGAACTGAGGAGAGTTGCCAGCATGGAGTTCTGGGACCCCCCACCCCCCACCCCCGGGAGGCAGGGGGTTGTGCAGATGGATGCGCAGCAGTTGTGGGGAGTTCTGTTTGCAATTTTTGATCAGCAGTAGTTTGTTTTGAGATTCCTACCTTTCTGGGTGCCTGAGCTGATAGATGGCAGACAAAGACTGCTTCCAATTACACAGGGGTGTCTTTAGGCCATTGATCCACGTGCCTCTCTTGAGGCAGCCAGGTTCTGGCTCTGGTCCTCGGTAGGCTTTGAACTCCTTCGATTGACTTGCCACGGTCTAATATATACATATTAACATATAAGGACCAAAGAGCCAAAGCTCAACCCCCGCAAGCACAATTAGGTGAGTACATATCAGCCAGGTATAGCTCCGGGGAGCCGCAGGGGCTCTCCACAGAAAAAGAACGTTTTGTTGATAAAGAAAACAGCTCCTATTAACTGGAACTGATGGATAATGCAATAATTAAGAGATGCAAGAACCTGTTCAACGCACAAAGAAGAAAAATAGTAGTAAGACATGTCCACAAAGTGGATATGCAGCTGGTGCCTTTATAGCATTTGAGAGTAATACATAACACAAATAATAATGAGTAAGTATGTTATTATGCTCTATTTTGCTATATATCATATAAAAACATTGCCCAAAGTTATTATCAGCTACTTTCAACAATGTCCAAACAATATTTTTTTTTAGGGGAAATATTTTTTTTTAGGTTTTTAGTTTTTCCCTCCTTTGTTTATTATTTGAATTTGTTGTACCCTTTACATCCTGGAGAGTGTATACCCATCCCTAACTATGTGAAGACACAATTTGTTGTACCCTTTACATCCTGGAGAGTGTATACCCATCCCTAACTATGTGAAGACACAATTAAATTGGTCAACAAATAAGTCAGTCACAACTCTCAGAGCTTGGGACTTGGAATTTTTTTTGGCTGATTTTTTCACAGACTTCAAACTCTATTTCCTTGTTTCTTTAGGTTGTTTTGATGATTAGGGACCAGATTAGGGCTTTTTTACTTATATAAACTATACCCTAAATATATCCCCTAAATCAGTATAATTATTATAATTATCCCTATATTTTGTTTTTTTGGGGGGTTATTTTTTTTCTTCATGTCAACATATTTTGATCTACAACTTCCACATATTTGAGTATGAATACCAGACAATGTTTATTAAAGCATGCAAGTAAATTCATGAATTATATCTGCCTTATTCATTGTCGATAACTTCAACTTCAATTACAGCATATCTATTACTAGAATTTTAACTTACTTCATTATCCAAAGATCTTGTTTCTGACCGATTCTCACCATTTTTACATATAGTGTGCATAGTTGTCTGTTCTACAATCCCAATAGAATTGATTTTTCATAAACTCAAAACGTTTGGAATTATAAATTTTTATTGTCTAAATTTGTGCATATTTCAAATGCCATATTGACAAAAAAAAATTACAGTAAACTATACTGAAAATCTATATTCTAAATATATGAAATTGAAGATCATATGCTATTCTGAGAGCATAATAACACCAAATGAACAACTGGTGATATTTTATATTTTTGCAGCTGATTTCAAAATCTGAAGTTTTTAATACTCAATTTTATAATTATTTTCTAGTTTTTCAAGTTACACTGGTATCATTTAGACAAAGTTGGACCATTTGCCTAATAGATTATGTACGAAACATTTGAAAGAGTTTCAGAAAATTTAAAAACTGAGCTCAAGGTGACGCTTCATATGAAGTTTTGCGCAGTTTAGGGGTTCAATTTGAAGAGAGAGAATTATCAAACGAGACAAGGCGTACCTCGACAAACCCTTATGAATCATATGTCATAAGCCATTGTCTAAGGGGTTTCTAGTCCTATTGGCTTTTCTACCCTTTTTCTTTATTTCACCTTAAAATTTCACATTAAAAAAATAGCTTTGTTAAACAAAATTCTTCTAAGTTTCTCAGTTGCTGTAATTCATCTACTTATGTTTTCACATGGTACTGTACCCCATCTTAGATGCCTCATACTCCCTGTAATGCTGATGGGTATCAGCATACCATAATACTTAAACACAAGCAGTAATATGATTTAATACTTACAGCAATATTATCCACCTTCACTTTGATGGATTTATCTGTACCAGAAGACACCAAAATTTCTTGACTTTCCACAAATGTGATTCGAGGACAAAAGGACGGCCCGCTTCTGATGCTTGGGCCAACACGCTGAAAATATGTCAAGTACATCAAACAAAATGCATGCAAGTTCAAATGTGTTTATACAACACCCTGATACAGTTCTGCTTACCCATCTACATTAACACATTTCTTTATTGCTCAAGTAGAAATTGAAGTTAAAATTCATGCAAACCAAATATGCTCTCTTTGAGTAGGAATACATGCAAGTATAATATTTAGCAAAACTTACATTAACGCCGTTGACCAACACATCATTTCTGCAATTTTCAGCAGAGTCGTGTGTGCACCTGTGCCCATCAACACACCAATCACAAGGAAATGGAGAGGAAACGCACTCTGTACAGGAGCTGTATGTGTTGCAGTCAAAGAAAGTGAAATTAGTAGATACAAACTCGGGTCCCTCAGACTTGCGGACAGACAGCTTGGCCGTAAAATGATCTGCAAGGCAAGAATAAGCATACATCAGTAAGGCAATAAAATGAGTATGAATTATGAAGACAGTAGCACATACTAATTTTATTATAGTAAACAATCTTTTATATAACCTTCAGATAACCAACATGCCAACTTCCCATATAGCTGTATAGTACTGTTTGTCACGACTAGGTTATGTTCAGCTCTCACATCTCATTAAATGTTTGGTCAAAATAAATATTATATATATTTATTGACTATAGATGTTTTAACCCTCACATGACAAAGATATTCAAAATAGAGATACTTTGAGTACCTGTACTCAAGGTGTGAGTATAGGTACTCAACATGCACATCGAGGTGTGCATGTTTAAAAATAGTAGTTAACGAATCAAATGGGGAAAATCCCTTACGGCAATTGGAGCCAAGGAGGAAATGGCAAATAGTGTAGTTGTTAATGCACATTTTATTTCCAATTAGCAATATATTTACCTGTATGTACTGTATACAAATTATAAAAGATAGCTGCACGAGATTAAATTTAATATTCCAGTCATAAATATTTAAATAATAAAGTGTTGTATGATAAGCAACAACCTGATAATGTAAAAATTCAATAGTTTAAAAGTTTGTTTAGACAGACTAAAGCAACAGGTTATTATACGTGGATCCTTAGCCAAACATCAACAGATGTTTCATAATACCTACAACTTGTGCTGCCTAACACAATATAACTGGAGTAAATCAATCAATGCCCAATGGCTTGAGACAAGGATATATTACAAAGGAAAGGTTAGGTAATCAGGAGAAAGCCCTAAGCCAGGAAGAGTAAATTTTGCATGCTACAGGTAAACACACACACTGCTCTGACCAATGTTAATGTATCAGATGCAAAGTAATCATCAGTATTCTTCCCTGGCCTTATGCCTCTTATTAGACCTAGGTTAACACATACTCTACTGACATTGTTATGAATGATGGTGACAATGACAATCATCTCGAGGTCAGTGGGGTATGTATGTAAGGTATTTGGGTAGTTGAAAAAAAAAAAATTTCACTTGACTAACGGTAATATGACAGTAAAAGCTAATGTTTACCCATGATGTTTTAAATCTAAGATTGATTACTATTTTTGTTGTGCTTACTGATAAGTGAAGCATCTATTTCCTCTTCTATCCTGGAATTTTTGTTGTGGATACTTTGGCTCAGGCTATTTTAGCTTGATGAACTTCTGTTGGGTTTTGAAATGTCCTTGGCCAAAATGTACACAGCTAAGAAATTATAGGTTAGTAAGCCCTACACTAAATTTTCCTAAATTGAAATGCACTTGTCTGAGACAAAATAGCTTAGAAATTAATCTTAGAATTTATTTGTTTACAATTAACAAATACTAAACATATCGATGAGACATACGTTCATTCTGGGGTATATCTGGTAGCATGTCATTTCTTGGGGTTGTACAAGACACCCCCTGGGCTGTGCGCTTAGCTTCTGTGTTCAGGTCTTTACCCATGGCACTAAACACACACTGGAGAGTTCCCTCAACTGATGGTAAGTTGTCAATCATCAAGGACAGCTGTTTAAATACAGTAAAATAATATATAAATACCATTTTCACAGGAATAAGTAACTTATTATATATTTGTGTTAAAGACCTTTCATAATATTGGACTTTAGTATATACAATACAGTATATATAAATTAATAAATTTCATGTACAAATAAACTTCAGCAAATTAAATGTGTACAAAGTGTTATGCAAAAATAGATTAGAGGATAAAAACCCAACATGAACAACTCACTGTACGAGCTGTGGTCCTCTGTAGCTTGTCTGGCATAACCTGTGTGATGGTAGTGCAGCGGCCAGTCTTGTAGCTAACCCAGTGCTGCGGGTCCTGGGTGGCATCGCGGCAGTCACGTCGTAAAGAACACTTGTTTTCTAATGAGCACCATCCACAATAAGGATCCCTTGCACCCAAGCACTGATTACACCCTTCATATATGCTACATTCCTGAGCCTTCACTTTAGAAATCTGCAATAGTAACAATTTATCAATCAGTAATACAGTACATTTTTTTTTTTTTTTTTGCAGGGATATTCCTGCGCAGGCCCTAAGCCTCTGGCTGGCCCACTAAAATACAGTACAGTATATATACTTTATATCAAAATGGGAATTGTTTTATTAATACTGTACAAGGTGAGAATAACACAGAAGTCAAAAATGTAATATTAAGATGCAAACATTCAAATGTGGCAAAAGTATGAGGACTGATCGATTGTGAGCGAGTGAGTGAGTGAGTGAGTGAGAGGCTTTCGTAACAATTATGCAGTACACTATGTAACCCTCCTTATCTAGATCAATGTATACTGATGTCATTTGTGACATCAGTATACAGTAACATCATTTGAGAGTCATGTGTTAATGAGAATTATATTTCTCCTGTCCTTTACTTTTTAAAGTGGGATTGCATGGATTTTATAGACAAAATCATATTAACATTATCAAAGATTTGGCAACACCTGCCATTTGCCTTGTCAAAGGGTGGCAACAATACTCCAGCATTTTACAATTATCAATAGCTAGTGGCATTAAAAACAGTGTACAGTACCTGTATTAATTACATTACATAAATTATAATAAAATAGAGTGGATAGATTAGGTAAAGAATGAAAAAAAAACGAGTCGAGACAGTAGTGCAGTAGTGCTTCAGTGACCCTGTCACTGAAGCCACAACCTTCCTCACAAACTGCCAAAAATCATATATATATTGAGAGATTTACATAATTTACAACCATGTAGCTCCATGTAGGGAGCCGGTCGGCCGAGCAGACAGCACGCTGGAATTGTGATCCTGTGGTCCCGGGTTCGATCCCAGACGCCGGCGAGAAACATTGGGCAGAGTTTCTTTCATCCTATGCCCCTGTTACCTAGCAGTAAAATAGGTACCTGGGTGTTAGTCAGCTGTCACGGGCTGCTTCCTGGGGGTGGAGGCCTGGTCGAGGACCGGGCCGCGGGGACACTAAAAGCCCCGAAATCATCTCAAGATAACCTCAAGAAGATGTAGATCATATTACATGATTGTGTGTTATCTCAGCTAGTCTTGTACCCTATGGCTGCTGTGCACTTCTGTGCACTGAGCATTTGTATTTGCCTATCATACAGCAAGTATATCATGTCAGGTGTCTATGGATTGAGATTCACATGGGTATTTCAGAAATCATTTGTGTGGTGATGTATGATGCTTGGTTATACTAGAAGAGAGCAATTTAAACAACTAGCTTGTATATTAATTGGGGAGAAGGAAGGGCTTCACCCCAAACTCTGCTGTTGAGTGTAGCGGGTACCAGCCCGGGTCGCTCAGTTGACTTGACCCACCCAACAGTCACTGATAATTCCCTGCCTCTCTTCTCCCCACCACACCAGTAAAGCCCAGACTTCAGCCAATCAAATGCTTGTGTATGGTTGAAACAGCAATCTGATTGGTGCTCTGTTTGTATGCTTTTACTTAAATGACTATAGTGTGAGACTGCCTGCTCTAGCTTCAGCTCTCCTCCTCATTCACTTGGGAACTGTTCAAGGCACAAGAACTGTGCTCCTTTCAGCTCTAGAGGACTGTCACAACTGACTTGTAGCCGTCCCAACAGCTGCAAGTACTCATTCCAGACACCTCCCCATTCATTGATGACAGCAGAGCATGCTGAATGAATATGCTGTACTGTTGAGTGTGTAAATTTTATTTATTTCATGTACATAACTGATTGTGATTTTTTGCGACTTAATTGCAACCCAGCGAGCCTGGCAGATGGTTTTTGACAGTTTGGTTATCCCATTCAAAGCAAAATGTCCCACGGAGTGCTGGCCTTCACCATGCATGCATTTGTGAATGAATTTTCCAACACTTCAGTCTTTACATTGTGCATGTAATTTAATTTCCCGAGCATCAAAGTTGAGCTCCAAATTGTCTTTTTGCATACGACAGTGGTGTTAGGCAGCCGTTATGGCTGATGTGGTCATTGTTACCAGTGTTAAGGTTAGGGTGCAATACATCACCTGGGTATCATCGTCAAGAGACGATAGAATAATACTGTCGAGACAGTACTGTGTAGATTTACCTAAGACACTTTGTAAAGTAGGGACAATTATCCCATTTCCCTGTGTATATATATATATATATATATATATATATATATATATATATATATATATATACATTTTTGTTTTATGTTCTAATTTTAGTGAATAAATTTGTATGTTAGGCAAGTGGTGTTTCAGGAAATCTTTTCTCCCTCATAATGCAAACTTTTGCCAACTCAATCTCAAAAAACTGGATACTCTGCCTATACTAGCCCATCATAAATTTGATGTTACCCATTACTCTGATCTCCCTGCACCACCAGGTAGAGATCCAACCCGACCTATATCTGACAAGATCCCCACATGATCTTGTGCCGTTGCTTTGGGCATTTTACATTATTTGGTAACTGCTGTGAGTGGCTTTCACACCTGTCCTAGCCAGCTGCGCACAGTTGTGGTTCAACATACTGTACAAGTAATCTCGGACATACAACTTTTACCGTGTCATTTGTTGATCCTAAAGGCAACTAAATGTAGTTATTCAGTGGTCTCTGTTCTTGATTCTCAATCAAGGATCCAGAATTCAATCCCCGGGTGGGACAGAAATGGATGAGCAAGCTTCCTTTCACCTGATGCAACTGTTCATCTGGCAGCAAATAGGTATCTAAGAGCTAGGCAACTACTGTGGATTGCATTACGTGGGAAAGGTCAGTAGTATGACTTAGGTACAGAGACTGTGGATAGTTACCTGTAAGATAGTCCTTAACATCAGTACTGGAAGATGGAATATCATTTGCAAGGGATGACCAGAATGTGGAATGATCTTCCCAACCATGTTAAAGACAGTATCTCTCTCAACCAGTTTAAGTTAAAAACGAAGCACTACCTAATAAATTCCCTGTAACCTACCTTACCCCTCTGTTGTCAACCCATGTATGTTTTTTTTTTTTTTTTCAAAACAACGCTGTTTGAATGTAATTTTCTGCAATAATTTGTAATTGTATTTGTGCTGCTTTTTCAGCCATGTTCCCCCCTCTTTTACCTCTATTTTTATTTGTTCTCAACACATTTTATTCCTTTTACCCATTAGTATTAAGCTTTAGTCATTAATGTTTTTCCTGCCCGAAACGCTTTGCGTAATAGTGGCTTTAGGCATTGTATGTACTAGCTCTATTTATTAATCCAACAAACTTTGTAAAATCTCTTTATGTATGTACCTTACCTAAATAAACATTTATTATTATTTTATTTATTTTAAAATTTTGACAAGTAGTGTACAGGCAATCTGTCCACTGTTATGACTGAGCTAGTCAAGGCCCACTAAGGCTCAATAACTCCTGCCCGAAACGCTATGTGTACTAGTGGCTGTACAAGAATGTAACAACTATTGTATCTAAAAAAAAACTAAGACAGTCAAACTTGAATTTGAAATCACTGGTTTAACTTACATACATAATAATTTTTATTCAAAAAATATACAGAACACCACAGTACTGAGTTTGAATAGTTATACAGTACTAAAACATATTTAGTAAAGCCACTAGTATGCAGCACAAGTTATTAATTTAAGACATTGGTAAAGTGACAAGCTGAATGCAAATTTATCATTTTGAGTATGCAAATGGAAGTTGAATAACTACTGATGGCAAAACGTATCCATAATTTAGAGTCTAGGCTTATGTTTCATTTGAATATCTTTAGTTTGCATGAATTTACATTCTTATTACAATATGGCATATAAGAATGAGTGATTAATAGATAATATCCTATATATGAGATACAAATATATGAAGGCCTAAGTAAATTCAGTTGAGAGAAATAACAGGTGCACAGAGTTATGTGGCAATCTACAAGAGGTTGGCAAATTTGCATAGGAACTTCAAAGAGTTGAGTTGTGATCAATATGTAGTAATATCCAGGTAAAGTAGACAAAGAGTTAGGAAGTAATTAATTATCTGAGATACAGGCACCTCATGATTCTATCCAAGTGTCCGTTAGTGACAGCTAGAATAGTCAGAGGAAAGGGGCAATGCTGTTGCTTCTCCTGCTTGGTAATTATATACACACACACGCTGGGAAATATTATATTCAGATAACTGTCATGTATTAGAGAAAAGTTGTGTGTTAGCTGTCATGTTTATACCTGTAGGTGACTGCAGGTTATTACTTAATGAAAATATTTAATTGATATGTTAAAGAATCAAGCTGATGTAATTGGCAACATTAGGAGGGAAACTGCTTAGCTGCTTTCCTGCTTTCCTGCTTATATTTAAATGCCTCATTGGCACTGTGGATTTACTAGAGGTAGGATGTGATCATCATTCATTCATTTACAGTATTTACCTTTAAGTATTTATGTTCCCTTGTTCAGTTATTATATTGTGAATGCTGGTAATGTAATTTGTGCTCTTACTTATTTAAAGTACATTAGTTCTTGTACTAATGGATCAATCATGGGTAAGTGTGAATATTAATATACTATACTGAGAAATACTCGAGTGTTGCCACCGTTCATAGATTTTTCTAAGCGTATTATTATTTCTTGGTGACCAGTGGTGCTTCTATTTGCCTGTGATTCTTTAACCCACTCATTCCTGCATTCAGAAACTGGGGATATTATTTGGAAAGAAGTCACTACTGATTGGATAATTAGCAAGGCACCAAGGTGTAGGAATAATATATACTGTATATGCCGTTTATCAATACGTAACAAATTTGTCTTCAATTTTATTGGTAATCTTACCAAATTACCTTCCATTTACCCAATGATGACACAATTTTTCATAGTATTAATTATTTTGTGCAAGCAAGATACAGGCAAGCTAGATATAAGCTAAATAGGAGGCCCAATCAAGAACCAAGCTGTGGGGACGCTGAGCCCTGAAATCATCGCAAGGTAGACTGGGGGCCTGAGCCAAAATGTGATAATTAAGACCACCCATAATGCACTTATAGTAATACATGTAACATTTTCATGTAACTTATGGATTCTCATGTTAAAAAAAATTGAGAAAATCTGTAGGACCCATGAGGAGGATTCAAACCTATGCTCTGGGTAATCCCAAGCTCATTAATACATCACTACAGTATGTGATTTCTTGGTGCACTTAAAAAAAAACATTGTATTTCATCAAATTTTCACTTTATTTAGGGTGCTATAGCTTGTACAGTACAAGTTTATTTAATAATTTGATTTTTCCAATGCGAGTCAGCCACTATCAAGACAATCATGTTATATGAGAAATCCTTTGGTACATTTAGTGTATTATACAGAATAAATCCAGACACGTGGAGAGATACTGTACATGATTTTAAGCACATGGATTTTATTTCTTCTAATTCAAGCAAAACTGATTAATGGAAATGTGGACAAGTTAGGTTGCTGTACATACATCATAAATCATCAGTTAATATCATGTTACCCACTTACACTTGAAGAAATGATACTCACACAAAAAGGATGGGAAATTATTATAAGAAAAGTTAGTAATAATTAAGAGAAAATTAGTAATAATACAAAAAATACCAGTAACCAATAAATAAAAATGTTGAAATGAAAAGATTATTGGCTAAAGAACATCAAAGAAGATATAAAGCATTCAGGCAAGGTTAAGAAAATTTATTAAAGACACCAGCAGAAATGTGTTTGTAAAGGACTTCCTGGGCTTCAGGAAATCATCCATTAATATATCTGAGCTGCTCCACTTGGATGCTTCTCAAGGCAAGATCTCAACAATCTTACTGGTTGGCATGCAAGAGTGCCAACCACTCTGGTATGATGCAACATCACACCGATCCCTCTGGTTAGGATACCTTGCATTGATTCCGAGGATCAATGTCCCCAACCAGACGACCTGGTTGGTGGTCTGGTCAATCAGGCTGTTAGACACAGCTGCTCGCAGCCTAATGTATGACTCACAGTACAACACCTGGAGAAAAATTATATAATAACAGACAGACAGACTGGTTATCGATCTGGAAGATCCTGTAAAATGACATTACTGTACTCAGTTTGTATGGTAGAGCCATAGAGATTTTACATGAGATGGTTGGGTTGACTGTATTATCTGGATTTAAATAAGGCTTTCAACAGATTTCCACAAAAGAGGTTTTTCTGGATATTGGAACATACTGGAGGAGTAACAGGGAGGCTTCGAACATGGATGAAAAATTGTCTAACTGACAGGAAAATGAGGGCAGTAATCACAGGCAATGTATCTGACTTGAGAAATGTCATGAGTAGAGTACCCCAGGGTTCAGTTCGTGCACGGGGTAATGTTCATTGTCTACATGAACGACCTACCCTATGGAATACAGAATTATATAAACATGTTTGCTGATGATGCTAAGATACTAGGGAAGATAAGAAACTTAGGCAAGTGTCAGGCCCCTCAAGAAGACCTGACGAAATAAGTATATGGAGCACCACTTGGCAAATGGAATTTAATGTGAATAAGTGTCAGGTTATGGAATGTGGAATAGGAGAACATAAGACCCCCACACAACCAATAAATTATGTGAGAAAACTTTAAAGAATTCTGATAAAGAAAGATCTAGGAGTAGTTCTAGATAAGAACTGTCACCTGAGGACCACATTAAGAACACTATGTGAGGAGCCTATGCTACACTTTCTAACTTCAGAATTGCTTTTAAATACATGGATGGAGAAATACTAAAGAAATTGTTCACGACTTTTGTTAGACCAAAGCTGGAATATGCAGTATGGTGTCCATATCTTAAGAAGGACATCAGCAAACTGGAAAAGGTGCAAAGACATGCCACCAAGTGGCTCCAAGAACTGAAGGACAAGAGCTACGAGGAGAGGTTGGAGGCATTAAATATGCAAAAACTAGAAGAGAGAAGAAAAAGAGGCGATATGATCACTACGTACAAAATAGTAACAAGAATTGATAAAACTGACAGGGAAGAATTCCTGAGGCCTGGAACTTCAAGAACAAGAGATCATAGATTTAAACTAATGAAACAAAGCTGCTTATGCAAGGACAATTGATTCTTGTCCTTGCATAAGTCTTTCACTAACCCCTCAAGACCTGATACTTTGCTACTCATTACTTTCTTTCAATTTGCTGATTATTTCTACATGATAGTTCACTATAACATCTAATTTTGCCAATCTGTTGTGTAGACTGCTTATATCAATGCTTGCTTTATTAAAAGCCCAAAAATCTAGTTCTGTTTTGTTTTATTTCTTGCCAGGGGCCCTCTTGAATGTTACTGTCCGCTCTGTGAACACTAGGGCAACTTTTTCTCCAAAAAATTTTCACTTCACTTTGCACATTCGTGTTATCTCACCTATTTTTCCAAAGCACTACACCTTTATGTTCCTTGGGACACCACTCGCTATCATCAACCTGTACTACAATACTTAGGAATTGTGAAATATCCTGGAGCTCCTCTGATGCAGGTGTTATCACTAAGGGTGTCACCTTTTGAATGAATAAAAAATCTCAACACATGATTGGGTTGGACCTGGAGAACCGTCAGGACTCTGGTGGTCGTCGCCACAACCTGGTAATGACTCTTCCTGTGGTAGTGGTAGACGAGTGGTAGAGGGTTGGAACAAGTTAGGTGAGGTGGTAGTGGAGGACAAAACCGTCAGTAATTTCAAAGCATTATATAACAAAGTGTGCTGGGGAGATGGGACACCATGAGCATAGCTCTCATCCTGTAACTACACCAGACTTTCAAGAATTGGTGAGAGACCTCCATATGGAGACCATTATTAATACAAATATTATAATAAAGCATAAAAAAAACACAAAAAGGAAGGGGGTGGTAGGAGAAAAGCACACAGAAACTGTATTGGAGGGGGACCTAAACATCACCTCTAATGTGTTGTGTGGTTTCCTCCGAGGCTAAGGGTCCCCTTTTTCCAGCCAGTGGTAATCCCTTCCTAATATTATTTATATAATGTATACAGTATATGAATTTAGAGACACGAGATAGGTATATATGTGCCTACCTTATTGCTGGTCATTACGTAGAGATGGTCACCAGCTTTGTCAAAGTACATGTCCTGTCTGACAGGAGAATCTTGGTCCACAACAATATCATCGTACTCCAGTGCATTATTCTGATTCTCTATCACAACCTGATAAAAAATAGTGTTGCTAGCATAAAACAAAAAAAATTATTTGCCTCCTTACTTTCAATTTGTGGATATTAACCTCATTAAAAGTGCAGTTCAGAACATTACAGTATAACTCAAACAGTATTGAAGTAAGATCCTAAAATGTAAAAACCCAATAAGCTTCGAATACCTATTTTTCTATCAGGTGTTTTAATGTACAACAGAAGCAAGTTCTGTATAGACTTGCAAATTGGTTATTATAAATTTATTTAAGAGCAAATACAGCATTTTTTGCTAAATAATTATGTTTTGGTTCTTGAGAAGATGGAAAAATATATTATAAACCTATTCTACTTTTTTATAAACTATTGGAAGGCTAAATATGAATGAACAATCGTCCTTGAATAATGTATACTTGTTTGAATTATAATCTGTTGATAGAGAATTAATCAACTTTTCCAAATAATCTTACTTTCCCTTCTGTAGTATAGCAATGATAAGAACAAAAAATTATTGCAAGTGTCCTAAAACATTTTTTTTGCGACTGATTAGTTTATTACAACAAGACCTGAGAAAAATATGTTTGCAATATCCAATGCAATAGACACCCTTTAAGAACTTGTGTATATGACTTGCCTTCTTGAGGTGTCCTTGAGCAGTACCGAGGAAGACGACGGTGTAGACCTCTGTGGAGGTGGCAGCAACGGCTGTCAGTCTGGTAGGGAAGGTGAGGATGGCAAGACCTTCTACGGGCTGCTCTCCACCCAGTGGGGTGTTAACATCCATTCCACAGAAGTCCTCATTCAGGTCATTAATTCTCTGCAGAGACAACAAAAAGTTGATCAACATGCACGTCTATTTTGATTGCAATTTTTGTCAAGTATCGATACAATTATGGAGGAAATTTACATTCTTAATAGCATAGAAATTGTACATACAGTTTTTGAGCGTTTTAATAATTTAGCAAAGATGAGATGTTTTTTAGTAAACAACCATGTTTCCCATGGTTGATATGGTAACATGGTTTATTTTCTTATTTGTCAATAAGAAACTGAATTGAATTGTCAATAAGCACAAGATGGTCAGAGAGGAGGAGCCCAACACACCATCTAACATATATTAAAATAAAATCAATTTAAGTAAACACTGACTTTCACAATGTACAAACTACAGTTTGTACATTATGACTTCCACACACTTGACTTCCACCACCCATGTCTCGTGCCACCCCTCACCCTCTTTCTCACCATACTCACTCACTCTATACCCTCCTCACCACTCACTCACTCACTCTTCCTCTCTCCCACACTTCCTCTCTCTTCCACTCTTCCTCATTCTCTCCCACTCTTCTTCCGTCCCTGCCCCCTCCCCCACTCATCCCAGACTCTTGTGGTATAAGCCCATCTCAACCCTACTCTGTTCCTACATATTGGAATAGGAACCAAACATGGAAGGGAGACATCAAAACACTGTTGGAGACAAGATGACTCAATTATTGAGATGATCATTTGCATGTGGGGGGAGGATAAGAGAGCAACCGAGAGACAATAATCAGCCTACAAGACGAGCTGAAGACTGCAAAGGAGATGAAAAGCCTCAAAGTACACCAGAATTGAGTCAAGAACGACAAAGAAGGGTAGATAGAAAAATAGAAACGATCGAACTAAAGCTACAAGAATCATACAAAATCCAAGAGATAGGCTGATGGATGACAGCAAAAGGCCATCAGTGAAAGAGAAATCTGAAATATTTTTTCTCCTATGCAAAATCAAGATCAAAATCTACATCTACATCTAGTATCAGGCACCTGCGAAAGAGAGATGGAACATTCACAGATGATAAAGAAATGAGCGAAATACCGAAAAATTAGTACGACACTGTTTTCAGCGTGCCACTAAACACACTAAAGCTTGATAACCCAAATGAATTTTTCATGGATGAGATGCCAACATCAAATTATATATCAGATATCACCCTATCCCCAATGGATTTTGAAGAAGCCATAGACAGTATGCCTATGCACTATGCACCAGACCCTGATTCTTGGAACTCCATATTCATCAAGAACTGTAAAAAACACTGTCGCAGTCCCTTCACATTCTTTGGAGACAAAGCTTAGATCCTGAAGTTATCTTTGATATACTACAAACAGCAGAGATAGAACCACTCCATAAAGGAGGAAATAAGGCAGAGGAAAAAAATTACAGAACTATAGCACTAACATCACACATCATAAAAATCTTTGAGATTGCCAAGTGGTCTCTAGTTGAATAGTGGTCTCTAGAGTGGAATATTGTTGCACAATGACAGTCCCTTTCAGAGCTGGAGAAATTGCTGACCTGGAGAGTGTGCAGAGATCCTTTACTGCTAGAATCCACCCAGTAAAACATCTAAACTATTGGGACTGTAGCGAGTAAACTTATACTCGCTCCATTATCTCATCATCTTAATGGCATAACTAATTACACAAGCTATAATCCTATCCCTATTACAGGTAACGGTTTTTCCACCCTCCTATCTTATTGTGAGGTGTAGTCACCGTATATAAGCCAGCGATTTGAGAATAGCAAACCAGTACAATCTCCAGTCAAGAATGTAGTACTCGGTGTAGGCAGTTCTAATCGACCCAAGACGCTACAGCTTCGACACAGAGCAGGCAGCAGACTACGACCTCATCCAGCTACAACACTCTCCCACATAAAGCTCCGCGACTCCGGCCACACTCAGCTCTCTGCTCTGCTCCAGGCTTCGTCTCAACATCTACGACACTGCTGTATCCAGGACTACTAAATAAATATGAAACTCTCTAAACACTGTGTATCTAATCAACCCAACAACGTAACATAAACGTACGTTACAGGACTAACTAAAACGTGTAAATCTGTACTGTATTCACTTGATCCCAGGCGGGAGATTTTCATAAAAATTTATACAAGGAAAATATTAGAGAGGATGGTCCCATACCTGCACATAGAAATAACACCACATGAGATCAGGAGGCATGGCAGGATGTTCAGAATACCCCCATTGAAAAGCAGGGCAACAGCTCCATACCCTACAATCCCTGAGGGCAGCAAAGCAGTAGAAGCAGAGAGGCAGTATGAAAACAACATAGCAAATAAAGACAAACCTAACCAAAACTGCCATACAGCCACATCAGGAAGAAAACAGTGAAAGAACAGGTGATGAAGCTGAAAAAGGGAGAGAATGGGGACACACAGAATGACAAAGAGGTTTGTGAAGAACTCAACAAGAGATTCCAAGAGGTCTCACAATAGAGCAAGGAGAAGTTCCTGAACTAAGAGTGGTGGCGATAAACCAAGCAGTCTTGGAAGATATTGAAAATACCAGAGATAAGGTTAGAATGTCTCTGCTTGATATGGACATGACTAAGGCTTTTGTACCTGATGAACTCTCACCATGGATGATAAAAGAGGAGACAGAAGCACTTTGCATGTCTCTCTCTATACCTGCTTGATACCTGCTTGATGGGGTTCTGGGAGTTCTTCTACTCCCCAAGCCCGGCCAGAGGCCAGCCTAGACTTGTGAGAGCTGGATCCACCAGGCTTTTGCTTGGAGCGGCCCACGGGTTCACTTACTCATGACAGCCTGGTTGGTCTGGCACTCCTTGAAGAAAACTATCTAATTTTCTCTTGAAGATGTCCTCAGTTCCCACAATATTTTTTATAGTCGCTGGGAGGATGTTGAACAACCACGCACCTTTGATGTTTATACAGTGTTCAATGATC
>NC_091150.1:29178205-29218205 GCF_040958095.1 Procambarus clarkii | reverse complement strand
AAAGGGATAAACAAAAACAAAAAAAAAGGACCTACAGACTTGTACAAAGATAATGTAGGTCGTCGTCCGTAATCTAAGCCTGATAAAGGAGCTTGAGAAGTTACCTCTTGAGCAAAGCACATCCCAGCCCCGAGGTGGTGGTGATGGTGGTGGGTCATACCAGTCACAAGCACTCCACAACTCCACGTCGGCAGTACTGTAATATCTATTCCAATTTAATTATGCATTTATTAAATATAAATTGTACGAGGCCTGTGCGCGTTCAGTGAATTTCCAGAATTTCGTAGCTCAAAGCTATATTATAGCTATAATATTACTGGAGGGGTGCATAGCTATTTCCGTCTACAGGGGGGGGAGGGGGAAGGTGTGGTTGGCTGTCATCCCTCACCTGCAAGACGAACATTACTCACTTTGTCTATTGCTACATCAGGATTTTGTGCCATGTGATCATATCGCCTCTGATTCGTCGCTTTAATGTGTTTAGATTTAGTTCTCTTGACCTGTTCTCGTAGCTCCTCTCTTATCTCTATAGACTGGTTGAACATGTGTAAGGGTTTAAAAGGTGTATTTTCTGGCATTAATCCGTTTAGCTCATTTGTATTTTCTATGCCCCCTCGTTTTAAACTGATCAGCATTTTATACGTCGCAATCATATCACCTCTGCTTCTTTTCTCTTCTAGCGTTGTTATATCGAGTTCTCTTTACCTATTCTCCTATCTCTATTATTTTGTATTTGACACTTTCTAGTGCTTAGTTGTGGCAGCACTGTGTTCAGTGCTCGACAAGGTGCAGAGTCCACACTGGTGCTGCAGATTCCAGAATTGGTTTAATAGGCTGTATATTAGGCTGTAAACTAGATATATTTTGGTGGGAGCCGATCAAGAGAGTTAGTTATCTCCAGGTCATAATATATCCAGATACGAAAAAGTGATGTAATTAATTCAGGGGAGGAATGATTACAAGGTTGCTTTAATGAGCGCTGGGCGGAGTTGGTTGGGACAGCAATGATGGTGGTGGTGGGTGGTGGTGGGTGATGGTGGTGGGTGATGGTGGTGGGTGATGGTGGTGGGTGATGGTGGTGGGTGATGGTGGTGGTTGGTGGTGGTGGTTGGTGGTGGTGGTTGGTGGTGGTGGTGATGGTGGTGGTGGTAGTGGTGGTGATGGTGGTGGTGATGGTGGTGGTGATGGTGGTGGTGATGGTGATGGTGGTGGTGGTGGTGGTGATGGTGGTGGTGATGGTGGTGGTGATGGTGGTGGTGATGGTGGTGGTAGTGGTGGTAGTAGTGGTGATAGTGGTGGTAGTGGTGGTGGTAGTGGTGGTGGTGGTGGTAGTGGTGGTGGTGGTAGTGGTGGTGGTGGTAGTGGTGGTGGTGGTAGTGGTGGTGGTGGTGGTGGTAGTGGTGGTGGTGGTAGTGGTGGTGGTGGTAGTGGTGGTGGTGGTAGTGGTGGTGGTGGTAGTGGTGGTGGTGATGGTGGTGGTAGTAGTGGTGATGGTGGTGGTAGTAGTGGTGATGGTGGTGGTAGTGGTGGTGGTGGTGGTGGTAGTGGTGGTGGTGGTGGTAGTGGTGGTGGTGGTGGTGATGGTAGTGGTGGTGGTGGTGGTGATGGTAGTGGTGGTGGTGGTGATGGTGGTGGTGGTGGTAGTGGTGATGGTGGTGGTAGTGGTGATGGTGGTGGTAGTGGTGGTGGTGGTGATGGTGGTGGTAGTGGTGGTGGTGGTGATGGTGGTGGTAGTGGTGGGTGGTGGTGATGGTGGTGGTAGTGGTGGTGGTGGTGATGGTGGTGGTAGTGGTGGTGGTGGTGATGGTGGTGGTAGTGGTGGTGGTGGTGGTGGTAGTGGTGGTGGTGGTGATGATGATGATGATGATGATGATGATGATGATGATGATGATGATGATGATGATGGTAGTGGTAGTGATGATGGTAGTGGTGGTGGTGATGGTAGTGGTGGTGGTGATGATGGTAGTGGTGGTAGCAGTGGTAGTGGTGGTAGTAGTGGTAGTAGTGGTAGTAGTGGTGGTAGTAGTGGTAGTGGTGGTAGTAGTGGTAGTGGTGGTAGTAGTGGTAGTGGTGGTAGTAGTGGTAGTGGTGGTAGTAGTGGTAGTGGTGGTAGTGGTGATGTGATCACCCTGTGACTACAGAGAAGTGAGGTACAAATGAGAACAAGTGGAGGCTCACAGAGAAGCGAGACCTACCAGCCTCGGTGTCATATAATTTACCTTTCCTGGTCTTGGTCTGCCAGCACGTCTGACCTTACCGCTATGTATGGAGGTGGCTTCCACGACTTCTTTACGGCCACCGGGCTTCTTGACCACCCGAACTGGCTACCACTCTGGGTACTGGCTACCACTCTAGGGTACTGGCTACCACTCTAGGGTATTGGCTACCACTCTAGGGCACTGGCTACCACTCTAGGGCACTGGCTACCACTCTAGGGCACTGGCTACCACTCTAGGGCACTGGCTACCACTCTAGGGCACTGGCTACCACTCTAGGGCACTGGCTACCACTCTAGGGTACTGGCTACCACTCTAGGGTACTGGCTACCACTCTAGGGTACTGGCTACCACTCTAGGGTACTGGGGCACCATTATTTCCTTACATACCTTCCACTTACTTACGTTTGTAGTGTTCATTTGTGATCTATTATTTTGTATTTTCTCTCAAGTTAAAGAGACACGCGATTATGGGAGAGTTACGAGCTGGTGGGAGTGTGTGTGTGGGGGGGGGGGGACGTGCGCGATTGGGAGTGTGAGGGTAGTGAAGTGCGCGTCCACGCGTTTGCGAGATGTGTGTACTCACCTAATTGTGCTTGCGGGGGCTGAGCTTTGGCTCTTTGGGGGGGGGGGGGGGATGAGGCGTGTGTGGGGGGGGGGTGAGGTGTGTGTGGGGGGAGGACGGCGAGTGTGTGTGGGGGGAGGACGGCGAGTGTGTGTGGGGGGGGGGGGGGGGTGAGGTGTGTGTGGGGGGGGGTGAGGTGTGTGGGGGGGGGTGAGGTGTGTGGGGGGGGGTTGAGGTGTGGGGGGGTTGAGGTGTGGGAGGGTGAGGTGTGGGAGGGGGTGAGGTGTGGTGGGGAGGGAGGGAGGGGGGGAGAAGGGGAGGGGAAAAAAAAGAAAGAGAGAGAGAGAGACAGAGAGAGACACAGAGAGTGTGAGTGTGAGAGAGTGAGTGAGTGAGTGAGTGAGTGAGTGAGTGAGTGAGTGAGTGAGTGAGTGAGTGAGTGAGTGAGTGAGTGAGTGAGTGAGTGTGTGTGTAATTACCTAAGTGTAATTACCTAAGTGTAGTTACAAGATGAGAGCTACGCTCGTGGTGTCCCGTCTTCCCAGCACTCTGTCATATAACGCTTTGAAACTACTGACGGTCTTGGCCTCCACCACCTTCTCACTTAACTTGTTCCAACCGTCTACCACTCTATTTGCGAAGGTGAATTTTCTTATATTTCTTCGGCATCTGTGTTTAGCTAGTTTAAATCTATGGCCTCTTGTTCTTGAAGTTCCAGGTCTCAGGAAGTCTTCCCTGTCGATTTTATCAATTCCTGTTACTATTTTGTACGTAGTGATCATATCACCTCTTTTTCTTCTGTCTTCTAGTTTTGGCATATTTAATGCTTCTAACCTCTCCTCGTAGCTCTTGCCCTTCAGTTCTGGGAGCCACTTAGTAGCATGTCTTTGCACCTTTTCCAGTTTGTTGATGTGCTTCTTAAGATATGGGCACCACACAACAGCTGCATATTCTAGCTTTGGCCTAACAAAAGTCATGAACAATTTCTTTAGTATATCGCCATCCATGTATTTAAATGCAATTCTGAAGTTAGAAAGCATTGCACAGGCTCCTTGCACAATATTCTTAATGTGGTCCTCAGGTGATAGTTTTCTATCTAGAACCACTCCTAGATCTCTTTCTTTATCAGAATTCTTTAAAGATTTCTCACATAATATATAGGTTGTGTGGGGTCTATGTTCTCCTATTCCACATTCCATAACATGACATTTATTAACATTAAATTCCATTTGCCAAGTGGTGCTCCATATACTTATTTTGTCCAGGTCTTCTTGAAGGGCATGACAATCATCTAAATTTCTTATCCTTCCTATTATCTTAGCATCATCAGCAAACATGTTCATATAATTCTGTATACCAACTGGTAGATCATTTATGTACACAATAAACATCACTGGTGCAAACTGGTGCAAACACACACACACTGGTGTGTGTGTGTGTGTGTGTGTGTGTGTGTGTGTGTGTGTGTGTGTGTGTGTGTGTGTGTGTGTGTGTGTGTGTGTGTGTGTGTGTGTGTGTGTGAGAATGAATGAGTGAGTGACAGAGAGAGAGAGAGAGGGGGGGGGGAACCAAGGTAGTCAACACTAGGCCTACCTCCCTAGGGGTAAGGTTGACAACAGAGTGGTGGGAGCAGGGCGCGTGTGTACACACACACACACACACACTGCAGCAGCTGTGGTTATCCACTATGCCAGCAGATACTGCTCAAGGTCACACAGCATCCCCCACTCACTCCCTAACTGTGAAGACTGCAGCAAAATCTGCTAGAAGGGGACCTCATGGCCCAATAACAACAGGGGATCCTCCTTGCATCATCATATATATTTTTTTTCACAGTTTAAAGCCGATATGCGAAGCCGTTCTCTACATGTACAGTGTAGTATTGCCCCCCCATGTCTCTAAAGCCAGGTATTGCCCCCTGGCTCTACACGTAGTAGAGCCAGGGGGGGGGGGCAATATTACGTGCTCCAAGTCCGTACTACGCTCAGTAAATTTCTCTGATTACTACGTTCAGTAAAATTCAGAGACAGTCAATAAGACGTCCTTTCAGAGGGATACCTAATGATTCCTTGATTAAACTTGTTATTGCCGTCTTTATGTTGGTGGGTGGGTGGGTGTGTGTGTGTGTGTGTGTGTGTGTGTGTGTGTGTGTGTGTGTGTGTGTGTGTGTGTGTGTGTGTGTGTGTGTGTGTGTGTGTGTGTGTGTGTGTGGGGGGGGGGGTGGGGGGGGTGGGGGGGGGGGGGGGGTTGGGGGTGGGGTGGGGGGTGGGGTGGGGTGGGGGGTGGGGGGGGGCGCCTGTGGTGTTGAGGCCGGTGTTATGTGCACTCTCGGGGTCCTCTCCTGCTCCCACTCTTAAAGCTGTCCCGCACTCGTGCTCCTCTGCTCTTTTGTTACCTCTCCACTTTCCCAAACTTCATCACATTACATTTGCTGGGCTAAAACTCTAGTAGCCATATGTCACGTACGGCAAACCACCACGTGATGGTGGTGGCATGAGAACGTTGGTCGACAGTACAGTCTGATCTGTTCTCTCCGAGTAGAACCATTCACAATACCAAACCAACAGTTGCTATTGGGCTGCACTGCCCAACTACGGCAGTAAACATCTCATTTGTGACGACGTTGCGTTGGTGCCGGGGATCACCGCCCCCCGTCACCACCAGCGTCGGGTCGACCTGTAGTAAGATGGTCTAGGCCAGTTTCCACGTGTAACAGTTTGATCTTATCTGGCGTGTGGTCTAGAAAGGCTTTACACAGATGGTGTTGATGGTGTGTGCTTGTGAGCGTGCACTAAGACACGCTGGAGTGAGGTGAACACTACGGGAGGAGGGATGGCTGGGGGGAGGAGGGATGGCTGGGGGGAGGAGGGATGGCTGGGGCGTGGTGGGGCGAGGCGGGCTGCATCGGGCCCTCGTTTAAGGCAGATGGAACATTCACCCATGACAACAATGAGTTAAACACTCTTTGACATACGACACTAGACACACAACGACTCTTCATGAAGGCGACACCAACCTCCACTTACATTTTGAACGTCACTCTAGGCTCACCCGCTTCAGCTCCACATCTCTATAATGTATATCCCTGACACACTAATACCTGTTGAAATAGAGACGTTTGTTAAAGCAGAGCAGATACACACGCTTGACGGTGCTCTTGATAGAAGCGTAACGAGACGACTACGACAAACATGGACTCAACGTCTACTCACTCCTGGTAAACCAGGATTTCGAGGAGGACGACCTTGCCTCTCGCAGCTGCCGGACCGCTCCGATATGATGGTCCAATCTTGAGAAGCAAAGTGCCACCATAATCAACCACTACACAGCCCGTCTAAGCCTTCGACACCAGGTAACCACGGTGTAACAGCACATCAAAAGGTGCACACACCCAACAGTATTATTTGGTAAAATAAGAGGAATGTTCACCGTGCTTACGAACACAGCAAAAGTGGCCAACAAACTAAAATCTGAATCCTCTGGGGAGAAAAACTGCCAGCAAGAGCACACTGTATTTGAGTCAATATTCCTCCTCACCCACAGGTCCGAAAAAGACTACCACTATATCCTGCAGACACCACAATAATGGCTGCAGTCTTCCAGAGGCGCGTCACACATTGCCATCTTCTCACGCTAGATAATTACAACAATTAAGAAATTAAAACTAGAATGACACAAACTGCACAAACACACTACATATATCACGTGAAAGACTCGGCAGTAACCCAATACTATAATGTAGTGTACTACAGTACCTACCTTGAGGCTACCTTGAGGTGCTTCCGGGGCTTAGTGTCCCCGCGGCCCGGTCGTCGACCAGGCCTCCTGGTTGCTGGACTGATCAACCAGGCTGTTAGACGCGGCTGCTCGCAGCCTGACGTATGAGTCACAGCCTGGTTGATCAGGTATCCTTTGGAGGTGCTTATCCAGTTCTCTCTTGAACACTGTGAGGGGTTTGCCAGTTATGCCCCTTATGTGTAGTGGAAGCGTGTTGAACAGTCTCGGGCCTCTGATGTTGATAGAGTTCTCTCTCAGAGTACCTGTTGCACCTCTGCTTTTCAACGGGGGTATTCTGCACATCCTGCCATGTCTTCTGGTCTCATGTGGTGTTATTTCTGTGTGCAGGTTTGGGACCAGCCCCTCAATTATTTTCCACGTGTAAATTATTATGTATCTCTCCCGCCTGCGCTCAAGGGAGTACAGATTTAGGCTCTTTAGTCGGTCCCAGTAATTTAGATGTTTTACTGAGTGGATTCTAGCAGTAAAGGATCTCTGCACGCTCTCTAGGTCAGCAATTTCTCCAGCTTTGAAAGGGGCCGTCATTGTGCAGCAGTACTCCACTCTAGATAGCACAAGCGTTTTGAAAAGTATCATCATCGGTATAGCATCTCTAGTGTGAAAAGTTCTTGTTATCCAACCTGTCATTTTTCTTGCAGTTGTGACGGCTACTTTATTGTGTTCTTTAAAGGTAAGGTCTTCCGACATGAGTACACCCAGATCCTTTACATTGCCTTTTCGTTCTATGTTATGGTCTAAGTATGGTCTTATGGTCCTAAGTATAAGACCAGTATGGTCTAAGACTACTACAGTATAGTCTAAGACAACTACAGTATGGTCTAAGACTACTGCAGTATAGTCTAAGACTACTACAGTATAGTCTAAGACTACTACAGTATAGTCTAAGACAACTACAGTATGGTCTAAGACTACTGCAGTATAGTCTAAGACAACTACAGTATGGTCTAAGACTACTGCAGTATAGTCTAAGACTACTACAGTATAGTCTAAGACAACTACAGTATAGTCTAAGACTACTGCAGTATAGTCTAAGACTACTACAGTATGGTCTAAGACTACTACAGTATGGTCTAAGACTACTACAGTATGGTCTAAGACTACTACAGTATGGCCTAAGACTACTACAGTATGGTCTAAGACTACTACAGTATAGTCTAAGACAACTACAGTATGGTCTAAGACTACTACAGTATGGTCTAAGATTACTACAGTATGGTCTAAGACTACTACAGTATGGTCTAAGACAACTACAGTATGGTCTAAGACTACTACAGTATGGCCTAAGACTACTACAGTATGGTCTAAGACTACTACAGTATGGTCTAAGACTACTACAGTATGGTCTAAGACTACTACAGTATGGTCTAAGACTACTACAGTATGGTCTAAGACAACTACAGTATGGTCTAAGACTACTACAGTATGGCCTAAGACTACTACAGTATGGTCTAAGACTACTACAGTATGGTCTAAGACTACTACAGTATGGTCTAAGACAACTACAGTATGGTCTAAGACTACTACAGTATAGTCTAAGACAACTACAGTATGGTCTAAGACTACTACAGTATGGTCTAAGACTACTACAGTATAGTCTAAGACTACTACAGTATGGTCTAAGACTACTACAGTATGGTCTAAGACTACTACAGTATAGTCTAAGACTACTACAGTATGGTCTAAGACTACTACAGTATGGTTTAAGACTACTACAGTATGGTCTAAGATTACTACAGTATGGTCTAAGACTACTACAGTATGGCCTAAGACTACTACAGTATGGTCTAAGACTACTACAGTATGGTCTAAGATTACTACAGTATGGTCTAAGACTACTACAGTATGGTCTAAGACTACTACAGTATGGTCTAAGATTACTACATACTGTAGTAGTCCTATAGTAATAGTTTTGTGTGCACTATGGTTCACTACTCGGAGTGAACTGGTGTACAGTACAAACTGTACACCAGTACAAACACTGGGGACAAACACCAGCACCCATACACTGGCTGTAGCGACAGGGAGCAGGATAGCAACAGTCTGGTTGGACCACTTGATCACCCCCCCCCCCCCTCCACCTGGTGACTATGGAGTGAATCGCTTCTGCTCCAGCGCCGACTAATTAAGGAAAGCGCCCATCCGAGGCCACCGACGGCCATTCATCTTATTATCAAATCGCCACGAACACATTCTCACAAACTTTCCTTCGATTCCAATTCTTGTGTTGTAAAGACGAAATTCAATTGATTTTAGGAAGGATCGAGTGAAAGCCTCAATTATCACCAACCTCAGGCCTACAATATATAATCTGTATTCTCCAAAACTTTCCCCAAAATAATGAAAAACATTGTATGATCAGGGACTAAGAGGAAGAAATACTTGAGCATAACAAACAATCAACGGTAGAGCAAAGCGCACACAGGCTCATCCCGTTTATCGATCTGCGGGGTTGCCAAGTCAATCCTCCCCGCCTCTTCTCAAATATAAATGCACGTAAATGCTTTGCGTATCGCATTGTGTGTGGGGAAATAAACATTGCAATGAGAAATTCAAGCAGCCTACGTGGCCGGATTATCTCGTGCGGCGTTATTCTGGGTGAAGAATTTACGAGGAGCGGCACAGAGCACCAGGCCCAGAGTGAACCGAGCAGGGGTTATGAGAAATATTTTGGGTAAGTGTGGCTCGCCTGCCGAGTGAGTACACGGGTCTGCTTAGCTGCTGCTGCTCCTGCTGCTCTTGCTGCTGTTACTGCTGCTGTTGTGGTGGTCTACCTTGCTCTTGTTGCTGCTGCTGTGGTGGTAAACCTTGCTCTTGCTGCTGCTGCGGTGGTCTACCTTGCTCTTGCTGCTGCAGCTGTGGTGGTCTACCTTGCTCTTGCTGCTGCTGCTGTGGTGGTCTACCTTGCTCTTACTGCTGCTGCTGTGGTGGTCTACCTTGCTCTTACTGCTGCTGCTGTGGTGGTCTACCTTGCTCTTACTGCTGCTCCTGTGGTGGTCTACCTTGCTCTTACTGCTCCTGTGGTGGTCTACCTTGATCTTACTGCTCCTGTGGTGGTCTACCTTGCTCTTACTGCTCCTGTGGTGGTCTACCTTGCTCTTACTGCTCCTGTGGTGGTCTACCTTGCTCTTACTGCTCCTGTGGTGGTCTACCTTGCTCTTACTGCTCCTGTGGTGGTCTACCTTGCTCTTACTGCTCCTGTGGTGGTCTACCTTGCTCTTACTGCTCCTGTGGTGGTCTACCTTGCTCTTGCTGCTGCTGTGGTGGTCTACCTTGCTCTTGTTGCTGCTGTGGTGGTCTACCTTGCTCTTGTTGTTGCTGTGGTCTACCTTGCTCTTGCTGCTGCTGTGGTCTACCTTGCTCTTGTTGTTGCTGTGGTCTACCTTGCTCTTGCTGCTGCTGTGGTGGTCTACCTTGCTCTTGTTGTTGCTGTGGTCTACCTTGCTCTTGCTGCTGCTGTGGTGGTCTACCTTGCTCTTGTTGCTGTGGTGGTCTACCTTGCTCTTGTTGCTGCTGTGGTGGTCTACCTTGCTCTTGTTGCTGCTGTGGTGGTCTACCTTGTTCTTACTGCTGCTGCTGTGGTGGTCTACCTTGCTCTTGCTGCTGCTGCTGTGGTGGTCTACCTTGCTCTTGTTGATGCTGTGGTCTACCTTGCTCTTGTTGTTGCTGTGGTCTACCTTGCTCTTGCTGCTGCTGTGGTCTACCTTGCTCTTGCTGCTGCTGTGGTGGTCTACCTTGCTCTTGTTGTTGCTGTGGTCTACCTTGCTCTTGCTGCTGCTGTGGTGGTCTACCTTGCTCTTGCTGCTGCTGCTGTGGTGGTCTACCTTGCTCTTGTTGATGCTGTGGTGGTCTACCTTGCTCTTACTGCTGCTGCTGTGGTGGTCTACCTTGCTCTTGTTGATGCTGTGGTGGTCTACCTTGCTCTTGTTGTTGCTGTGGTGGTCTACCTTGCTCTTGTTGCTGCTGTGGTGGTCTACCTTGCTCTTGCTGCTGCTGCTGTGGTGGTCTACCTTGCTCTTGTTGATGCTGTGGTGGTCTACCTTGCTCTTACTGCTGCTGCTGTGGTGGTCTACCTTGCTCTTGTTGTTGCTGTGGTGGTCTACCTTGCTCTTACTGCTGCTGTGGTGGTCTACCTTGCTCTTGTTGCTGCTGTGGTGGTCTACCTTGCTCTTGTTGTTGCTGTGGTCTACCTTGCTCTTGTTGTTGCTGTGGTGGTCTACCTTGCTCTTGTTGCTGCTGTGGTGGTCTACATTGCTCTTGTTGTTGCTGCTGTGGTGGTCTACCTTGCTCTTGTTTTTGCTGTGGTGGTCTACCTTGCTCTTGTTGTTGCTGTGGTGGTCTACCTTGTTCTTACTGCTGCTGTGGTCTACCTTGCTCTTGTTGCTGCTGCTGTGGTGGTCTACCTTGCTCTTACTGCTGCTGTGGTGGTCTACCTTGCTCTTGCTGCTGCTGTGGTGGTCTACCTTGCTCTTGTTGCTGCTGCTGTGGTGGTCTACCTTGCTCTTGTTGCTGCTGTGATGGTCTACCTTGCTCTTGCTGCTGCTGCTGCTGCTGCTCTTGCTGCTGCTGCTGCTGTTGTGGTCTACCTTGTTCTTGCTGCTGCTGCTGTTGTGGTCTACCTTGCTCTTGTTGCTGCTGCTGTGGTGGTCTACCTTGCTCTTGCTGCTGCTGCTGTGGTGGTCTACCTTGCTCTTGCTGCTGCTGCTGTGGTGGTCTACTTTGCTCTTGCTGCTGCTGCTGTGGTGGTCTACCTTGCTCTTGTTGTTGCTGCTGTGGCGGTCTACCTTGCTCTTGCTGCTGCTGTGGTCTACCTTGCTCTTGTTGTTGCTGCTGTGGTGGTCTACCTTGCTCTTGCTGCTGCTGCTGCTGCTGTGGTGGTCTACCTTGCTCTTGCTGCTGCTGCTGCTGTGGTGGTCTACCTTGCTCTTGTTGTTGCTGTGGTAGTCTACCTTGCTCTTGCTGCTGCTGCTGTGGTGGTCTACCTTGCTCTTGTTGTTGCTGCTGTTCTTGCTGCTGCTGCTGGGATGGTCTACCTTGCTCTTGTTGCTGCTGCTGGGGTGGTCTACCTTGTTCTTGTTGCTGCTGCTGGGGTGGTCTACCTTGCTCTTGTTGCTGCTGCTGGGGTGGTCTACCTTGTTCTTGCTGCTGCTGGGGTGGTCTACCTTGTTCTTGCTGCTGCTGCTGTGGTGGTCTACCTTGTTCTTGCTGCTGCTGCTGCTGTGGTGGTCTACCTTGTTCTTGCTGCTGCTGCTGTGGTGGTCTACCTTGTTCTTGCTGCTGCTGCTGTGGTGGTCTACCTTGTTCTTGCTGCTGCTGCTGTGGTGGTCTACCTTGCTCTTGCTGCTGCTGCTGTGGTGGTCTACCTTGCTCTTGCTGCTGCTGCTGCTGTGGTGGTCTACCTTGTTCTTGCTGCTGCTGCTGTGGTGGTCTACCTTGTTCTTGCTGCTGCTGCTGTTGTGGTCTACCTTGCTCTTGTTGCTGCTGCTGTGGTGGTCTACCTTGCTCTTGCTGCTGCTGCTGTGGTGGTCTACCTTGCTCTTGCTGCTGCTGCTGTGGTGGTCTACTTTGCTCTTGCTGCTGCTGCTGTGGTGGTCTACCTTGCTCTTGTTGTTGCTGCTGTGGCGGTCTACCTTGCTCTTGCTGCTGCTGTGGTCTACCTTGCTCTTGTTGTTGCTGCTGTGGTGGTCTACCTTGCTCTTGCTGCTGCTGCTGCTGCTGTGGTGGTCTACCTTGCTCTTGCTGCTGCTGCTGCTGTGGTGGTCTACCTTGCTCTTGTTGTTGCTGTGGTAGTCTACCTTGCTCTTGCTGCTGCTGCTGTGGTGGTCTACCTTGCTCTTGTTGTTGCTGCTGTTCTTGCTGCTGCTGCTGGGATGGTCTACCTTGCTCTTGTTGCTGCTGCTGGGGTGGTCTACCTTGTTCTTGTTGCTGCTGCTGGGGTGGTCTACCTTGCTCTTGTTGCTGCTGCTGGGGTGGTCTACCTTGTTCTTGCTGCTGCTGGGGTGGTCTACCTTGTTCTTGCTGCTGCTGCTGTGGTGGTCTACCTTGTTCTTGCTGCTGCTGCTGCTGTGGTGGTCTACCTTGTTCTTGCTGCTGCTGCTGTGGTGGTCTACCTTGTTCTTGCTGCTGCTGCTGTGGTGGTCTACCTTGTTCTTGCTGCTGCTGCTGTGGTGGTCTACCTTGCTCTTGCTGCTGCTGCTGTGGTGGTCTACCTTGCTCTTGCTGCTGCTGCTGTGGTGGTCTACCTTGTTCTTGTTGCTGCTGCTGTTGTGGTGGTCTACCTTGCTCTTGCTGCTGCTGCTGTGGTGGTCTACCTTGTTCTTGCTGCTGCTGCTGTGGTGGTCTACCTTGTTCTTGCTGCTGCTGCTGTGGTGGTCTACCTTGTTCTTGCTGCTGCTGCTGTGGTGGTCTACTTTGCTCTTGCTGCTGCTGCTGTGGTGGTCTACCTTGCTCTTGTTGCTGCTGCTGTGGTGGTCTACCTTGCTCTTGCTGCTGCTGCTGTGGTGGTCTACTTTGCTCTTGCTGCTGCTGCTGTGGTGGTCTACCTTGCTCTTGTTGTTGCTGCTGTGGTGGTCTACCTTGTTCTTGTTGCTGCTGCTGTTGTGGTGGTCTACCTTGTTCTTGCTGCTGCTGCTGGGGTGGTCTACCTTGCTCTTGCTGTTGCTGCTGTGGTGGTCAATAGAGTCTTTCTATTGGCTACAGAAAATAATATGGTGTTTAACGAAGATAAGTTCTTCGCTACGGAAAAATGAAAATATAAAAACAGAAACCACGTACAAAACTCAGGCAAATCATAACATAGAACGAAAAGGCAATGTAAAGGATCTGGGTGTACTCATGTCGGAAGACCTTACCTTTAAAGAACACAATAAAGTAGCCGTCACAACTGCAAGAAAAATGACAGGTTGGATAACAAGAACCTTTCACACTAGAGATGCTATACCGATGATGATACTCTTCAAGACGCTAGTGCTCTCTAGAGTGTAGTACTGCTGCACAATGACAGCCCCTTTCAAAGCTGGAGAAATTACTGACCTGGAGAGCGTGCAGAGATCCTTTACTGCTAGAATCCACTCAGTAAAACATGTAATCTGTTGGGACCGACTATAAAGCCTAAATCTGTATTCTTTTGAACACAGGCGGGAGAGATACATAATAATCTATACGTGGGAAATAGGAGAGAGGCTGGTTCCAAACCTGCACACAGATATAACACCACATGAGACCAGAAGACATGGCAGGATGTGCAGAATACCCCAGTTGAAGAGCAGAGGTGCAACAGGTACTCTGAGAGAGAACTATCAACATCAGAGGCCCGAGACTGTTCAACACGCTTCCACTACACATAAGGGGCATAACTGGCCGACCCCTCACAGTGTTCAAGAGAGAACTGGATAAACACCTCCAAAGGATACCTGATCAACCAGGCTGTGACTCATACGTCAGGCTGCGAGCAGCCTCGTCCAACAGCCTGGTTGACCAGTCCAGCAACCAGGCGGCCTGGTCGATGACCGGGCCGCGGGGACGCTAAGCCCCGGAACAACTCCAAGGTAACTCGAAGGTAAGGTACTGGCACTTTGCATTTCTGTATACATATAGAATTCCATGAGTCTGGACCCGGGGACTGAGTGCATGGGCATATTGTCAATTTCTCTTTCAAAATCTGTCACGTTCGTGTTGATATCAGTTATATTTATAAGGGTTTGGATATCACGCATAAAGAAGTTATCCGGATATTCCACTTTCATGCTGAGTATCGGAGTGCTAAACATGTCCTCATACTGCTTCTTTAGGATTTCACTAATTTCTTTGTCATCCTCAGTGTATGAACCTTCACTAATACGAACAGGTCCAATACTGGCAGTTTTTTTTTGTTTTTGATTTAGCATATGTGAAGAAATATATTGGGTTTTTCTTTATTTCTTCAATTGCTTTATGTTCAAGTTGCCTTTCTTCAACCTCCTTGTTTAAATTATTCCTTCTTTGTATGTTAAGTCGTGTCTGCTTAAACATTTCCATTAATTTTTTTCTTCTTTTGTAATGTCGTCTGCGTTCTCTTTCTACGTTGGATCTCCTTCCGGCTTTCCTTAAAGGAACAGGTTTCAGACAGACTTCATATCCTTCAGAAGTCAGTTTTTCTATTCCTTGTGGAGGATTTTTATTACTTAGAACATTTTCCCATTGAATGTTTGTAAGTTCCCTGTTTATTTTCTCCCAGTCTATCCTCTTATTATTAAAAATTAATTTATTGAATAACCCTTCTCGCTTGTTGGTACTCTTGGGCCTACTACCGTTATTAATGTTAGTTTGCACTTCAATGAGCTTGTGGTCCGAGTACGTAGTGTCTGAGACAGTAATGTCTCTGATTAGCTCCTCATTGTTGGTGACTATCGGGTCCAGAGTGTTCTCGTTCCTAGTTGGTTCTGTAATCTGCTGACTGAGCGAGAATTTGTCACAGAATCTCAGTAGTTCTCTGACCTGCGGTTGAATATTTCCAGGTTGATTTCCTGCTATAATGGTATTGCTTACTATTCTCCAATTTAAACTGGGTAGATTGAAGTTTCCAAAGAAGATAATATCTGGTACTGGGTTTGCTAGATTATCAAGGATATTCTCTATTGTGTGGATCTGTTCAGTGAATTCCTCAAATGTTGCATCTGGCGGTTTGTATATTAAAATAATAAGTAGATTTATATTTTCTACCTTGATTCCAAGTACCTCTACCACCTCATTGGTCGAGTTCAGGAGCTCTGTGCATGATAGTTCATCTTTAATATACAGACCTACTCCTCCACTTGACCTAATTACTCTGTCACATCTATACACATTATAATTTGGGATCCAGATTTCACTATCCATGTAGCCTTTTGTGTGGGTTTCTGTAAATACACCAAATATTGAATTCGATTCTATTAGAAGGCCATTCACGAACTTAAATTTATTTCTTGATTTTGAATTTAGGCCTTGTATGTTGGCAAATATGAATGATTTCCCATATTGCGTGACACTTCTGGTGGGCTTTGGTAGTTCTCCCCCCCCCCCTTCCCTCTCCACCCAGGTCCAGGGTGTGTTTTTTTGGTAGTGGTTCGTCCAGTGTTGGTAGTAATGCGGGTGTTGTGTGGTGTAGTACCTGTGTGCTTGTTGATAATTTGTATTCCAGTCTTGTGGATATCTCCCTCCCCCTCTGTAATCCTGTAGTGGTTCTATCTGCCTGTTCCTCTCTCTTATATGTTCTATTCTGTTTCTGCCTTCCTCTAAAAAAAATCCAGTAGTATCATATTGATCTTCCCGTCTATAACGCTGTGTACCTCTCACCTGGAATTCCGGGCACTGGAGATTGTAACATTTTTTGTACAAAAAAAAAAAAATGGAGTGTGTAGTGTAGCGTGGAGAGTGTCGTGATACCTGGTTGATACCTGCTTGATGGGGTACTGGGAGATGTTCTTCTCCCCAAGCCCAGCCCGAGGCCAGGCTTGACTTGTGAGAGTTTGGTTACCTTACCTTGAGGTGCTTCCGGGGCTTAGTGTCCCCGCGGCCCGGTCGTCGACCAGGCCTCCTGGTTGCTGGACTGATCAACCAGGCTGTTGCTTGGAGCGGCCCGCAGGGCCACATATCCAACACAGCCTGGTTGGTCCAGCACTCCTTGGAGGAAACAATCTAGTTTCCTCTTGAAGATGTCCACGGTTGTTCCGGCAATATTTCTTATGCTCGCTGGGAGGACGTTGAACAACCGCGGACCTCTGATGTTTATACAGTGTTCTCTGATCGTGCCTATGGCACCCTTGCTCTTCACTGGTTCTATTCTGCATTTTCTTCCATATCGTTCACTCCAGTACGTTGTTATTTTACTGTGTAGATTTGAGACCTGTGGGGGACCTTGTTGTAGGGGGGTGTTGTAGGGGGGGTGTTGTAGGGGGGGTGTTGTAGGGGGGGTGTTGTAGGGGGGGTGTTGTAGGGGGGGTGTTGTAGGGGGGGAGGTGTTGTAGGGGGGGGGGGGTGTTGTAGGGGGGGGGGGGGGGTGTTGTAGGGGGGGGGTGTTGTAGGGGGGTGTTGTAGGGGGGGTGTTGTAGGGGGGGTGTTGTAGGGGGGGTGTTGTAGGGGGGGTGTTGTAGGGGGGTGTTGTAGGGGGGGTGTTGTAGGGGGGGTGTTGTAGGGGGGGTGTTGTAGGGGGGGTGTTGTAGGGGGGGTGTTGTAGGGGGGGGTGTTGTAGGGGGGGTGTTGTAGGGGGGGGGGGTGTTGTAGGGGGGGGGGGTGTTGTAGGGGGGGGGTGTTGTAGGGGGGGTGTTGTAGGGGGGGTGTTGTAGGGGGGGTGTTGTAGGGGGGGTGTCGTGTGGCCTATATACCCACACTTACTGTGGGAACTTATGGTCCTCCGGACTATTTTTTGTGTGTATGTATTTCGGTGTAAAAATCGGTGGTAAAACTTTATTTGATCTGGGAATTAGAGTTATCGGAAACCACTCTGGCATTTTCAACGGCGGAGACAATTGTGTTCAATATTAGCAACAGATTCACTTGTGGTGGTTGCAGTCTCTCTTTATAAAGACAAAATATTAAATAAAAGGATTAAATGCCATATATAACTGAACGCGTGAGTGTAAGCTTGAGTGTGCGAGTGCGTGTGTGTTAAGCTTCAACTCTTGGGTCCAGCCTCTCTGTTTCAAACAAACGTAACACTAGTTTGCTAACACAGCATCGCTACCCTCACATAAGTTATTATAATATTCCAGCCGCTCAATCCAGTATTTGGTACCACCTGTCTCTCCCTCTCGTGTGCGCGCGCGTGCGCCTCCAATAGCGAGCAAGCCCTTGTCTATGCTATCAGCACGTCGTGATCATGTCCGCTCAGTGAGATTTTATTATTTTAATTGTCGTGGCCCTATACGTGCCCGACTCTTACGGTCAGCTGGGCGAGGTGACTCTTCACTCTTCCCAGCGTCACTGTACCTGTCCCGGGGGACACGGGAGGGGGAGACGGGAGGGGGGTGGGGGACAACAGGGGGGAGGGGGAGATGAGAGGGGGAGGGGGAGATGAGAGGGGGAGACGAGAGGGGGAGGGGGAGATGAGAGGGGAGACGAGAGGGGGAGGGGGAGATGAGAGGGGAGACGAGAGGGGGAGGGGGAGATGAGAGGGGGACAAGAGGGGGAAGGGGAGATGGGAGTGGGAGATGGGAGGGGGAGACGAGAGGGGGAGGGGGAGACGAGAGGGGGAGGGGGAGACGAGAGGGGGAGGGGGAGACGAGAGGGGGAGGGGGAGACGAGAGGGGGGGGGGAAGACGAGAGGGGGGGGGAAGACGAGAGGGGGGGTTAGAGGTGAGCAACAGCTGAGGCGGCTGCTATTGATTACACGGGGAGGGGGGGGGAAGAGACTCCTCCCCCATCCCCCGCTGATACTACCACCACACCCGCACCACAACTACACCACAACTACACCACAACCACACTACCACCACACCAGTACCAGTCACCATAACCACACCCCAACTACACAATCATCACCACTACCACCACACCAGCACCACAATCACCACCACTACTTATGGTAGCTATGAGGAGAATGCTGATTACGGGCTCACCATAGCCCGTGCTACTGGAACTTATTGTTCCGAGTAGCGAATCTTAAAACAACAACAACGAGAATGCTGAGCCAGTATGATGACTACAGCACTTGGAAGGGAATATGAGGATCTTACGGGCTATTCATGCCCGTGCCACCTCTTGGTGGACTTAACCTTCAATCAACCAACCAATTTAATATGAGGATAAGGACCTGAGATACACCATTTGGTCACCACTTGGTCCGGGAGACATCTCCCGTCACGCAGGGTGCAGTTGCGCCTCCACAGATCTCCAGTATCATCTTTTGATACTGGTAATGGCTCGAAGGGCCACCACTTACGGGCTATTCATGCCCGTGCCACCTCTTGGGTGGCTTAATCTTTATCAATCAATCAACCTGAGATAGGGCGGAGGGAAGAACTGCTGCCCAACTGTTTAAACACACTGACCATTGGGGGATCAAACAAGCGAAACCTTCCTTATACCGATCAGTCTTACCTACCATATATCGTAGGGAAATATAATTTCAAAATGACTTTTACTCAAATTCAGCATTCATATCAGTAACTTCTTCTAGCATGTGTCCTCTAGTTACATAAACAGCTTACACAACAGTGTTGTAGAGTTCTTGAAGAATGCAGGCGATGAGTCACAATAACGTGGCTAAAGTAAGTTGACCAGACCACACACTAGAAGGTGAAGGGACGACGACGACGACGTTTCGGTCCGTCCTGGATCATTCTCAAGTCGATTGTCGATCCTTGAACTTGGATTCTTGAAGAATCCAAGTTCGGCAATCTTGTGATGAACGTCACAACGTGGATCCCGAGAGCTGATTAATGAGCAGTGTCCAAGCTACGAATTCAAGATGGACTATCACCACACACCCTACAGAGATCGGGCCGCAGGGCCAGCGATCCTCGGAACCATGTCAAATTAACCTCATGACAAGGCCTACCCATACATTCTGCCGCAGACCCTCACTCCCTGAAAGACTCCCTCACTCCCTTAAAAAAAATAGTAGAGACTTTCGATGAAAGATGGAGGGAGGGAGAAAGATCTTAGAAACAGGTGTGTGACTCTATAAAATGCCCCACAACTTCACTCCACAAAGGCAACAAGATGGCAAAAACTAGACCGGTCACCACAAACATCCGTCACCATTAGTCAACAGGAGTGGTGCTCAGCGTTCACATTTACATGTTAATAATATGGTGCCTACACAACCGGTCTCACCGTGACGTGCAGGTAGGAGGTGGTCAGGTCCCGCGTCACCACACACACTGGACGCAACACAGTGGTACAACCACACCACCAGGGAGGGACACATACACCCAGGTGCACCAAATACATCCAAGAGTTGATTTCAGTTCTGAAATATATTCTGGACTCTCGCCGGCTGGTCAGTAGCCAAAATTAGATACACCGTGATGCAACGATTAAGAACTAATTAGTGTACAGTAATGAGTAGAGGTTGGAGGATTTGGAGGCGGTCGTCGGCACGTAACAAAACTGGGCACTGTTCCTGCACTCTGTCCTCGTATCCCAGCTCCTTGTCCTCGTACCCCCAGCTCCTTGTCCTCGTATCCCCAGCTCCTTGTCCTCGTACCCCCAGCTCCTTGTCCTCGTACCCCCAGCTCCTTGTCCTCGCACCCCCAGCTCCTTGTCCTCGCACCCCCAGCTCCTTGTCCTCGTACCCCCAGCTCCTTGTCCTCGCACCCCCAGCTCCTTGTCCTCGTACCCCCAGCTCCTTGTCCTCGCACCCCCAGCTCCTTGTCCTCGCACCCCCAGCTCCTTGTCCTCGCACCCCCAGCTCCTTGTCCTCGCACCCCCAGCTCCTTGTCCTCGTATCGAGGTATGGCTCCAGCGTCTGCTCTATTTCTTCAACCTCGTGGTGTAAATTACATTTGTTATGAGATATTCGTGTCTGCTACTGAAAGATTTTAGTTATAACCTTTTTCCGTGGTGTCGTCGTCTTCGTTCAACGAAAAGTACATCTGGAGAATCCTGTGAGCATCCCAAGATGCTCACATCAGTAAATATAATGTATTGAAACAGCAAATATAAGCAAATATAATGCCAGCAAATATAATGTATTGAAACACAGATAGAAGCCTTTGGAAGGAAACCGGAAAGGTTCCTCCAGAAGGTGCTGGCTCAGTCAACGCCGTGACTGGAAGCACTCGAGACCACACACACAAGGCTGTCAAGTACAAAACTCTAGAAATCGCCCACAGGTAAACCTTCCAGTTCACCCCTGATATCCAGGTCCACGCCCTCTCCGTCACTCAGCCCAACCCCTCCACCTTCACTCCACCAACCACCCTCCCATCTAACACCACGCCCCCCCCCCTTCCTTCCTCGCCACCATCTCCCACTCAAGTCACGACTCCACAATCCAACTTTCAGACCCTAATTTCCAAAGTTTCCCCTTAAATAATTCCGCTGGCTCGCACCAACAGAAAACGATCGCGCCGGCTGCCGCCACTCCTGCTTATTGCCAATCGCAGAGTTCAAATTTCAAATCAATTTCCTCGTTTTTTTCCATATTGGCGCCTAAATTTTGTATACAATCAATACCAAAAAAATCACCCTGGAAGAAAACGAAGTTAGAAAAGATCCGCGGAATGTATTTTGGCGACGTATTTTTCAGAAGCCAAGACTTGAATAGGAGCTGATGAGTGTAAACAGAGGGACGTGACGGGGCAGAGGACTGCTGGCCGCAGCCACATACTAAAATCTTTATACACAAATCCACGAACGGCACTTGTTTCACTAAACATAACCTCATCTTCCTCGCAATGTTCACCACACTTAGTAAAGCGAGGTTAGTTAGGTTAAGTTGACCAAACCACACACTAGAAAGTAAAGGGACGACGACGTTTCGGTCCGTCCTGGACTGTTCTCCAGTCGATTGTGAATGGTCCAGGACGGACCGAAACGTCGTCGTCCCTTCACTTTCTAGTGTGTGGTTTGGTCAACATATTTCAGCAGCGTTATAGTGACTCTTCATCTGCATAGTTAGGTTAATCTAACCTTAGCTAACCTCGATAGCTGCGCAAACACTTTAAACAGTGAAGAATAGTATGTTTAGTTCCATCAAACCGGACAATCACTATTTAAAGGAGAGGTATAATTGGTCGTGGGTTCGGGTGGTCCTCTATTGTGACTGGGAGAAAGACGAGGTGTTTAGAAGTATAGATCTTGCCCGCTTACAATTTAACGAGGGGAGCGTCCGGCTCAGAATTTGTGAGCGAGGGGTGGAGAGGAGGTAAATGGTGTCTGGCTGTCCTAACGCCCATGTTTACCAAGTTGGCGAGGCACGCACCACCCCCAGATCTGTCTGGGGTGACGGGTTGTGTTGGGAGGTGTGGCCTGGGGAGGTGTGGCCTGGGGAGGTGTGGCCTGGGGAGGTGTGGAACCTGGGGAGGTGTGGTTCTCAGCACTGTAGGACCAGGGTGAGTGGCGGTTCCCAGCACTGTGGGACCAGGGTGAGTGGCGGTTCCCAGCACTGTGGGACCAGGGTGAGTGGCGGTTCCCAGCACTGTGGGACCAGGGTGAGTGGCGGTTCCCAGCACTGTGGGACCAGGGTGAGTGGCGGTTCCCAGCACTGTGGGACCAGGGTGAGTGGCGGTTCCCAGCACTGTGGGACCAGGGTGAGTGGCGGTTCCCAGCACTGTGGGACCAGGGTGAGTGGCGGTTCCCAGCACTGTGGGACCAGGGTAAGTGGCGGTTCTCAGCACTGTGGGGCCAGGGTAAGTGGCGGTTCCCAGCACTGTGGGGCCAGGGTAAGTGGCGGTTCCCAGCACTGTGGGGCCAGGGTAAGTGGCGGTTCCCAGCACTGTGGGACCAGGGTGAGTGGCGGTTCCCAGCACTGTGGGACCAGGGTGAGTGGCGGTTCCCAGCACTGTGGGACCAGGGTGAGTGGCGGTTCCCAGCACTGTGGGACCAGGGTGAGTGGCGGTTCCCAGCACTGTGGGACCAGGGTAAGTGGCGGTTCTCAGCACTGTGGGGCCAGGGTAAGTGGCGGTTCCCAGCACTGTGGGGCCAGGGTAAGTGGCGGTTCCCAGCACTGTGGGGCCAGGGTAAGTGGCGGTTCCCAGCACTGTGGGGCCAGGGTGAGTGGCGGTTCTCAGCACTGTGGGGCCAGGGTGAGTGGCGGTTCTCAGCACTGTGGGGCCATGGTGAGTGACGGTTCCCAGCACTGTGGGGCCATGGTGACTGACGGTTCCCAGCACTGTAGGACCAGGGTAAGTGGCGGTTCCCAGCACTGTAGGACCAGGGTAAGTGGCGGTTGCCAGCACTGTGGGGCCAGGGTAAGTGGCGGTTCCCAGCACTGTGGGGCCAGGGTGAGTGGCGGTTCTCAGCACTGTGAGACCAGGGTGAGTGGCGGTTCTCAGCACTGTGGGGCCAGGGTAAGTGGCGGTTCTCAGCACTGTGGGGCCAGGGTAAGTGGCGGTTCTCAGCACTGTGGGACCAGGGTGAGTGGCGGTTCTCAGCACTGTGGGGCCAGGGTAAGTGGCGGTTCTCAGCACTGTGGGACCAGGGTGAGTGGCGGTTCCCAGCACTGTGGGACCAGGGTGAGTGGCGGTTCCCAGCACTGTGGGACCAGGGTGAGTGGCGGTTCCCAGCACTGTGGGGCCAGGGTAAGTGGCGGTTCTCAGCACTGTGGGACCATGGCAGCGAGAGAGTTGTTGGTTCTAAAATCAAAATAAAATCACTGCCTATCTGAAATATTTCGATAATATTTACTTACTTGTCCGGCATAAGCTTAATTAGGCGGGGTTTATACTTGTGCAGCCCGTGCTTTTAATTACGTTTATTAAACTCCACTTACAGCATCTCTCTCTACTAAGTTATTATTTGATCCTGAAGATTAGGGACCGGAACCAACATTTTCAATATATAGGAAAGCTCTCTTATCCATATATGAGAACACTCCGAGCACTCTCAGGAGAGGTCAGGTAGTATGGAAGCTTTACTGTGTCTGCCAACATACAAGGTTTCTATAGCAGGGTGTGTGGTGCGAGGGGGGGGGAGCAGGGTGTGTGGTGCGAGGGGGGGGAGCAGGGTGTGTGGTGCGAGGGGGGGGAGCAGGGTGTGTGGTGCGAGGGGGGGGGGGAGCAGGGTGTGTGGTGCGAGGGGGGGGGGAGCAGGGTGTGTGGTGCGAGGGGGGGGGAGCAGGGTGTGTGGTGCGAGGGGGGGGGAGCAGGGTGTGTGGTGCGAGGGGGGAGGGGGAGCAGAGTGTGGTGCGAGGGGGGGGGAGCAGGGTGTGTGGTGATGGGGGAGGGGAGCAGTGTGTGTGGTGTGGGGGAGAGGAGCAGTGTGTGGTCTTGAGTGAGATGATTAGGGCTCTTCACTGAACTCGTAAGGTTTTTTTTTGTGGCTCATTATATGACAATGACGGGGACCGCTGCATCGTGCAGTAGTAAAGCACTCGCCCGGCACTTCGCGACCACTTTGGCCTGGGTTCGTATCCTGGCCGGGGAGGATTGACCGGGCGCCAATCCTTAACTGTAGGCTCTGTTCACCCAACAGAGAATGGGTACCTGGTTGTTAAACTATTTGGCGGGTCGTATTCCGGAGAAAATTAGGATCAAGGACTTGCTCGAAACGTTATGCGTACTAGTGGCTGTACAAAAATGTAATAATTTATATATATATATATGTCGTACCTAGTAGCCAGAACTCACTTCTCAGCCTACTATGCAAGGCCCAATTTGCCTAATAAGCCAAGTTTTCATGAATTAATTGTTTTTCGACTACCTAACCTACCTAACCTAACCTAACCTAACTTTTTCCGCTACCAAACCTAACCTAACCTATAAAGATAGGTTAGGTTAGGTTAGGTAGGGTTGGTTAGGTTTGGTCATATATCTACGTTAATTTAAACTGCAATAAAAAAAAATTGACCTCATACATAATGAAATGGTTAGATTTATCATTTCATAAGAAAAAAATTAGAGAAAATATATTAATTCAGGAAAACTTGGCTTATTAGGCAAATCGGGCCTTGCATAGTAGGCCGATAAGTGCGTTCTGGCTATTAGGTACGACATATATATATATATATATATATATATATATATATATATATATATATATATATATATATATATATATATATATATATATATATATATATATATATATATATTTGTCGTACCTAGTAGCCAGAACGCACTTCTCAGCCTACTATGCATGGCCCGATTTGCCTAATAAGCCAAGTTTTCCTGAATTAATATATTTTCTTTAATTTTTTTCTTATGAAATGATAAAGCTACCCATTTCATTATGTATGAGGTCATTTTTTTTTATTGGAGTTAAAATTAACGTAGATATATGACCTAACCAACCCTACCTAACTTAACCTATCTTTATAGGTTAGGTTAGGTTAGGTAGCCAAAAAAGTTAGGTTAGGTAGCCAAAAAAGTTAGGTTAGGTAGTCGAAAAACAATTCATGAAAACTTGGCTTATTAGGCAAATCGGGCCTTGCATAGGAGGCCGAGAAGCGCGTTCTGGCTACTAGGTACGACACATATATATATATATATATATATATATATATATATATATATATATATATATATATATATATATTATATAAATGAACATGGATCACATCAATTTGGTGGTTTTCTGTGTCCTCTATTTTTGCGCCACAAAGTATCGTGTCGTCCAGATGTGACTGTTGACTAGCTCGCTGGGCTCTGTCAGCTAGGAAGTTGAAGGCCCATTTTCCTGAATTGCCAGCTCTTGCTTCGTGCGCACTTTATGGCCTATAAACCACATGGTCACATTTTTCTAAAGCTCGCATGTATCACATCAGCGATTTGCGTGCCAGCTATTGCATCCAAGGCCAGGTCCTATTATCCCAACAATTATGAGAGGCAGGAACGGCCTGCTCCAAACACGCAGGAAAGACAAGCAACAGGAAACATGTGGCGTTATGAACTGGGGTATATGCTGGGAAAGTATACCGACTGTACTTCTACTAATTTATGCGTTGTTAGAGATCAGAATATGAAAGGAGACTCCCCCCATTCTCCAATACTTCTGACTCCTGCTACAGGCGTGGAAACGCTTAGGACCGAGCACCACGTCAAAGTGACACTCTTGGAAATTTGGCAGGAAAGGCAGAATATCGAGGTTGTTTAGCATCTACAAATAAAAATGGTAGGAAACCATAGTATGAGAGGCACTAGTGTGTACCACATCTCCCGCCTTCACTCTCACACCGCCATGGGTCCTGCTACTTTCAAAATACTTATGCAGTCGTTTCTTGTCACTATTGAATTTTGCCTATATCTCAGACAGTTAATGTTTTGTATTCATGTAAATTCTTCAGTAGCCTATCTCAAAGGTTTCGCGTATGTCTCCAATGAAATAATACCACCTGTTAATACTTCGAAGTCTTTCTTCACAACATTTATTTGATAACAATATCACTAGTTGTCACTTTCTCCGTGTTTTCAGTACCGATAACATCTAGTGTCGAGAGTCGTGTGTCGGGGACGAAAAGTAAACAGATCACATTGACTTACCGTTTCGATGCAACGATGCGACGGGGAGATGAAGTCCAGTCCTCGGTCGCCCTTGCCTCGGAAGCACTCCTGTATGTTATTGATGAACATGCGCCTCACCGACTTCATGCTGTACACGCATAGTGCGCTTGTCTGGCCCGGGCGCGGCGACGTCTCCCCCTCGGTGGGATCCGACGGCGAGAACACGGCGAAGAGTACGTCGTCGTTGGTCTGTATGCCCAGCTGGGTAGCCAGGTCGGTGCCCGGCTTGCCCACGTAGGCTGCCTGGGCCAGGTTGTAGCGCTTGCCCTGAGAGTCCTTACACTCTATGGGTATCTCCGTGTAGGAGTAGTAGGCAGAGTCGTTCTGGCAGACACGCACCAGCTTGCTGATGTAGGGCGAGCCCGTGTTCGTGTCCTCCATCTGCCGTGTCAGGAAGTAACTGAACTTCTCGGAGCCGAAGCCGTATACGTAGGAGATGGGGTAGCGCTCGCGGGCCAGCGAGTTGACCAGCATCCGCGTGCTGGTCGTCACGTCCGTCACCGCGATGTCGAAGAACTTGTCATCTTCGAGCGAGCGTGAGGCGACGGCCGGCACCTCGTCGCGGTACACGGACTTCCCCGTGTACGTGACGCCGATGTAGAGGACGTGCGACACGGGCGGGTTAGGCGGCCCCGGGGCGATGAAGGCCACGGTGGACGCCGTGGCGTTGTTGGCCACAATGGCCTCGCTGACGTTTCGGGTGTGGGAAACAATGTCCCGCAGGTCCCGCACCTGACACGACCCCTGCCGCACCGTGCCGCAGACGATGAGCCGCGAGCGGGTGTAGTCGATGACCAGCACCTTGTTGACGTTCTGCGTGGCCTTCAAAGTGTGGACGGTGTCGGTCTTGCAGTCGCTGGCGGAGCAGTCGGTGGAGTCGTTGACGGGACCGGTTTCCACGTTCTGCAGCACCCGCAGGTTGGGGTCCAGCTGGTAAAGGCGGTTGACGCCGCCCGCGTACACCGTCCCGGTGTTCTTGTCCACCGTCAAGTGCGTGAACTGCTGCCAAGGATCGTCCTCGTACCTGTCCACGATGAACAGCGAGTCCCTGGCCTCGCCCTCGCCTCCGCCGGTCGTCTCGGCTGCCAGCAGCAAGAGTAGGAGCAGGAGTAGCAGGGGCCCGCGCCAGGGCACCCAGGGCGCCCCGCGCCTCCCAGGGCCACCGGGGGGCGCCGCCCCCGCCACCAGGGTCACTACACTCATACTCCGCGCGTCATCCCACACCTGCAACAACAACAACACAACGTTAGAACATATAACAACATCATTACCCATATAGTAACAACATTATATAAACACTACGGCATCAGCCCCGGGCCAGTCCTAGACCGGCCATCAGCCCCGGGCCAGTCCTAGACCGGCCATCAGCCCCGGGCCAGTCCTAGACCGGCCATCAGTCCCGGGCCAGTCCTAGACCGGCCATCAGCCCCGGGCCAGTCCTAGACCGGCCATCAGCCCCGGGCCAGTCCTAGACCGGCCATCAGCCCCAGGCCAGTCCTAGACCGGCCACCAGCCCCAGGCCAGTCCTAGACCGGCCATCAGCCCCGGGCCAGTCCTAGACCGGCCACCAGCCCCAGGCCAGTCCTAGACCGGCCACCAGCCCCAGGCCAACCTCGTGCCGGCCACCAGGTGTCGCTCGACCACTAACCTACAATCAATATTGGCCAAGTTTAGCACCGCTAACTTACGCGGTGGGCAGCCCTATGCCTCAACCTCGCCCATGCCTTGAAGAGCTCTCTGCCACACCTGAACACCCATACAGCACAACGTCCACACCTGCGGACTTCTAATCCCTCCTCTATCAGCCCGGCTTCTTGAGAGTTCACAACTTCACAAAACTGAAATACTAAATTCCCCAAACCTAACATAACCGAAGACCCACGAATAGAAAACGCGACACCATGTCATTTTTGCGAGCCGCTGTGATATTTAGTACACCCGTTTGTTAAGGGCCAAAAATATACTTCATTTACGTCAACATGCAATGTACTATTCGTGAGGACAGGTTGAATATCAAGGTCCGTGTGCCTGTCCGTCCGTCAGTGTACCCGTCCGTTCGTCAGTGTCCTTAAACTCCGTAGTGTATCTCTAACAACAACCACCATTCCCATCCTCCTTTACCACCCTCTGGGACCACACGTAGTTTCCGGCGAGCTGTCAAGCACCATATTGATCCTTAATCCCTCACGCAGGTCTGGTCCATATCTTTGACTGGCTTGGCCGCTCGTAACTCAATTCCAATTGGCTCTGGTTGCGCTTCAAACTGATCCCCTGATTACGACACTTATATAACCTTTCTCTGATTGGTTACGACATTGCCTAACTCTTCTCTGATTGGCCATACAGCTAGTAGCCGTCTCGCCCCCCCCCCTCCCGTCCTGTCCTCTACAACTGGGCAGGGGTCCCAACAGACAATCAGACACACGTCAGTGCATAATTAAAGCAAAACAGGGAGCAGGGGGAGCCAGCACCGGGGGGGGGGGGGCAGTAGGCGTGAGACCATTAGTCACTCTGGCCAACACCTCGTCATCACCTAGCCGCGAATGACTAGCCTGGGCTTATACTGTTCATTTTAGAAACAAACAATTCATGACTGAAGTAGGGCATGTTAAGTGCTGTAAAGGTTAAACATATTCACAGTTACTTTCGACTGAGCTTCAAAAGTATATGATTAGGTAATTACACGTTGAATATGGCTCGAGAGGGTAAAATTCAAGTTGAATTAGCAGTTATAATTAAGGAGCTCAAGATAAGTGTGTTGTAACCACTTCAGCATCGTACGACGGCCGTGGCTCCATTAGAGCACCAGTGAGCTGCTCTGGTGCTCATATTCCCCTCCCTCTATATTGTGTACCCTAGAGTATGTAGCCTCATATTCCCCTCCCTCTATATTGTGTACCCCTAGAGTATGTAGCCTCATATTCCCCTCCCTCTATATTGTGTACCCTAGAGTATGTAGCCTCATATTCCCCTCCCTCTATATTGTGTACCCCTAGAGTATGTAGCCTCATATTCCCCTCCCTCTATATTGTGTACCCTAGAGTATGTAGCCTCATATTCCCCTCCCTCTATATTGTGTACCCCTAGAGTATGTAGCCTCATATTCCCCTCCCTCTATATTGTGTACCCTAGAGTATGTAGCCTCATATTCCCCTCCCTCTATATTGTGTATCCCTAGAGTATGTAGCCTCATATTCCCTCCCTCTATATTGTGTACCCCTAGAGTATGTAGCCTCATATTCCCCTCCCTCTATATTGTGTACCCTAGAGTATGTAGCCTCATATTCCCCTCCCTCTATATTGTGTACCCTAGAGTATGTAGCCTCATATTCCCCTTCCTCTATATTGTGTACCCCTAGAGTATGTAGCCTCATATTCCCTCCCTCTATATTGTGTACCCTAGAGTATGTAGCCTCATATTCCCCTCCCTCTATATTGTGTACCCTAGAGTATGTAGCCTCATATTCCCTCCCTCTATATTGTGTACCCTAGAGTATGTAGCCTCATATTCCCCTCCCTCTATATTGTGTACCCCTAGAGTATGTAGCCTCATATTCCCCTCCCTCTATATTGTGTACCCTAGAGTATGTAGCCTCATATTACCCTCCCTCTATATTGTGTACCCTAGAATATGTAGCCTCATATTCCAAAGGTCTTTCAAGAGGTACGAGCCCTCGAGAACAAGGAAAGCCAGCCACACCAGTCACAGGGTCTGGGGGAGCCAGCCCCACCAGTCTCTGGGGTCTGGGGGAGCCAGTCACTGGGGTCTGGGGGAGCCAGTCACTGGGGTCTGGGGGAGCCAGTCACTGGGGTCTGGGAGAGCCAGTCACAGGGGTCTGGGGGAGCCAGTCACAGGGTCTGGGTGAGCCAGCACGACCAGTCACAGGGGTCTGGGGCAGCCAGTCCTACCCATAACTGTGTGGGGGGAACGGGTTGAAACAAATCGAACCGACTCGGAGCTGTTGGGACATTTATATTTCCGACAAGTGCGTTTTTCCCGGAAGAAAGAAGAATTGGAACAAAATTGAAGCTGAACAGACTTACGAAAGTCTTTTGTCCAGCACCAGTCAGCAGGATCACAGGGGATGAAACGAAATCGAAGCGCCAAGGATTATTGGAACGCTTGTCTGCCGCTAAGTGAGAGATCGTCGAGTAAGAATGAATAAAAATAAATTTGGAACGATAGGCATTTTTTTTTTCGAGGAGGTAATATCCGACACTAATCAGAGGGATCAAAGGAGACGGACTGAAACAAAATCGAAGCGACGCGGAATATTGGAACACTTATGTCTCCCACCGAGTAGGGGATCCGGAGGATAAAATTAAAACAAAATCGAAACTGTATAAATTTACGAAAGGTAATATCCCACACCAGTCAGAGGGATCACAGGAAATCGACTTGAAACACAATCGAGGCAACGGGGATTGTTGGAACGCTCGCCACTCCGGCTGAGTGAGGGATCCCAGAGGATGAGATGCAACAAAATCGAAACGCTCATCGATTTTTTGTAGAGTTTATATCCTGCCGTGAGTGGGAACCTGAACAGGCGGGAGAGGTGGGGATGGGGAGTTAAAGCGGGAGAGAGGGAGAGAGTGAGGGGCGACCGAGATTGAGAGGAAGGAAATAAGATGGGAGATAGTGGGAGAGAATGTGAGTGGAAGAGGGGGAAATATAGCTCACTTCTATAACCCAGTGTTACCAACACGAAGTATCTTGCCAGCCCCACCTGCACCAGACAACTCATCCCTACACCCCTTCCCCTCTTGCCGGCTCTCCCCGGCTGGGACAACACTGCCAAGTTACAAGCGGAAAAATACTACTCGCTCCTGAAGTTGCTTTAATACAACACAAAATCACAACCCATTACAATACAGCCTTGAGTCACAACCTCAGTGGCATCAACCCTCCAGCGAATAGATCAGAAAGATTTTAAAAGACTTTACTCCCAGCTCCAGTTATCCTCACAGTGCGTCTAGGCGACCCGAGGAATAACTGCATCCCAAACTGGCATCGTGCAGCTACAGAAGTGGTGAGAAACGGATAAAATTACTAAGGCGCCTTCTGAGACTTAAACCAACACTTCCGCTCCAAAACAGGAGGAAGACTCCTTGTCGTGTGGAGGCTACGACAAGAAGCCTGAAGCCTTCCAGGCCCCAAAGCCAACACAATCACTTCCTGCACACTTGACAACAGCCAGAAAGCCCATCTTAGCCACCCCGCGCGAGCACCACCTCCCACGGAGAGGACATACGAGATCAATAAAGCAGTGTGATCGCATTTACACACCACTCAGCAGGAGGGGGAAGGGAAGGGAAGAGTTGCATTACACGCTCAAGAGCAACACAGAATTACAAAAAAAAAAAAAAGCGCGCGCGTCTTCTGGCGTTTTAAAACACTTCTTTCCAACCCAAAATTCTTCTCCAGAGCTCAAATTTGCGCGGGAAAAGCGGCGTTCCTTGTCTCCAGCTTGTGCCGCTGTTCTATGTATACTGTTTGGCAGCGTTGTTACTTTGCTAAACATTAATTTTCATCGAATATTTATCGTGGCTTCTTTAACTTAATTAAAGTCATCGAGTTTTAATTCTAAAGGTAAAAATATGTTATGTGTATCAAAAGAAAGTACGAGAGCGCATGAAGGATTACCAATCACTATACGACTTTTTATTGGCTGCTGGAGGATCGAGGTGACACGTAATTGGTCAATTAATAAAAGCTACCACACGTCGGCTGAGGAAGCGACTACGTCACGTGACCAGAGAGCACTTATTGGCTGGGTAAAATATCGCCTTCACCCGATTGGTTAATTGATCAGAGATCTCATTGGCTGTTTGGAGAAACGAGGTGGCATGTAATTGGCTCAAGAGTGTCGCACAAGACGTCTTATTGGCAAGTGTTTCCGAGGCCAGAGGAACGAGCCAACAAGTTGCAATACTGCATTAGGCCGGCAAGGTCTTAACGAGGCAATCCACGTCTAGACTTTGTGCCAATTCCGGTGTGTATATCACGGTGAGTGCCACCCGCGGCACTCACCCCCCCGATGCATGATGCAAATTACACGCCTAAAGTTTTATATTTTTTGTAATTCTGGCTCTTGCCTTTCGCACTCTACCGGCTCATGTGGGAGGTAGTGATGTGGTGGTGGCGCGTGGTGGAGAGTGTGGTGGTGGCGCGTGGTGGAGAGTGTGGTGGTGGCGCGTGGTGGAGAGTGTGGTGGTGGCGCGTGGTGGAGAGTGTGGTGGTGGAGAGTGTGGTGGTGGAGAGTGTGGTGGTGGCGCGTGGTGGAGAGTGTGGTGGTGGCGCGTGGTGGAGAGTGTGGTGGTGGCGCGTGGTGGAGAGTGTGGTGGTGGCGCGTGGTGGAGAGTGTGGTGGTGGCGCGTGGTGGAGAGTGTGGTGGTGGCGCGTGGTGGAGAGTGTGGTGGTGGCGCGTGGTGGAGAGTGTGGTGGTGGCGCGTGGTGGAGAGTGTGGTGGTGGCGCGTGGTGGAGAGTGTGGTGGTGGCGCGTGGTGGAGAGTGTGGTGGTGGCGCGTGGTGGAGAGTGTGGTGGTGGCGCGTGGTGGAGAGTGTGGTGGTGGCGCGTGGTGGAGAGTGTGGTGGTGGCGCGTGGTGGAGAGTGTGGTGGTGGCGCGTGGTGGAGAGTGTGGTGGTGGCGCGTGGTGGAGAGTGTGGTGGTGGCGCGTGGTGGAGAGTGTGGTGGTGGCGCGTGGTGGAGAGTGTGGTGGTGGCGCGTGGTGGAGAGTGTGGTGGTGGCGCGTGGTGGAGAGTGTGGTGGTGGCGCGTGGTGGAGAGTGTGGTGGTGGCGCGTGGTGGAGAGTGTGGTGGTGGCGCGTGGTGGAGAGTGTGGTGGTGGCGCGTGGTGGAGAGTGTGGTGGTGGCGCGTGGTGGAGAGTGTGGTGGTGGCGCGTGGTGGAGAGTGTGGTGGTGGCGCGTGGTGGAGAGTGTGGTGGTGGCGCGTGGTGGAGAGTGTGGTGGTGGCGCGTGGTGGAGAGTGTGGTGGTGGCGCGTGGTGGAGAGTGTGGTGGTGGCGCGTGGTGGAGAGTGTGGTGGTGGCGCGTGGTGGAGAGTGTGGTGGTGGCGCGTGGTGGAGAGTGTGGTGGTGGCGCGTGGTGGAGAGTGTGGTGGTGGCGCGTGGTGGAGAGTGTGGTGGTGGCGCGTGGTGGAGAGTGTGGTGGTGGCGCGTGGTGGAGAGTGTGGTGGTGGCGCGTGGTGGAGAGTGTGGTGGTGGCGCGTGGTGGAGAGTGTGGTGGTGGCGCGTGGTGGAGAGTGTGGTGGTGGCGCGTGGTGGAGAGTGTGGTGGTGGCGCGTGGTGGAGAGTGTGGTGGTGGCGCGTGGTGGAGAGTGTGGTGGTGGCGCGTGGTGGAGAGTGTGGTGGTGGCGCGTGGTGGAGAGTGTGGTGGTGGCGCGTGGTGGAGAGTGTGGTGGTGGCGCGTGGTGGAGAGTGTGGTGGTGGCGCGTGGTGGAGAGTGTGGTGGTGGCGCGTGGTGGAGAGTGTGGTGGTGGCGCGTGGTGGAGAGAGTGGTGGTGGCGCGTGGTGGTGAGTGATGGTGTGTATTGTGTTGGTGGTGGTGGTGAGTATAGTGTTGGCGGTGGTGAAAGCCGTGGTGGAGAGTAGCAGAGCTCACCTAACAGAGACTATGAGGCGTGAGGGTGATTAAGGCCTACCTCTTCATGCTTCACCTGCTATAATCCACAACAACAGCGTACCCGACAATCTTACACAATACTGTGATACTTATATCTGATGATCATTAATCTATATATACAGGTTCAGAAGGAACTACATAAGCTCGTACAGCAAGTGCTTGATCAGCTGGGAGGTGAGGGCTGGCCTGTATGGGTCTGCAGGCTGCGACCAGCAACAGCCACGCTGATCAAGCTATTCTTGGCCTGCGAGACTAGGAAAGTCTTGAAATCGACCACAGAGTGATTATCTATAATGACTATGTAAATATTATGCTAAATTATTATCTAGGCTTATCAACAAGCATACAGGTAATCACTAAAATGATTACCAGCAATCGTTATCTTTAAGACCCGAGTCCGCCTTGTAAGGCAGAGTTGTACTGACGATAGCCAGCCACGTTTACCTGGAGGGGGGTTTCGGGATCTGCTCTACTACCCGAGCCCAGCCCAGGACCAGTCTAGACGTGAGAGCTTGGTCCAACAGGCTGTTGCATGGAGCAGCCCGCAGCCCTATATATCCCCTACAACCCAGCTGGTCCGGAACTTTTTGCAAAAACGTATCGAAGTGCCTCTTGAATACATCCACCTTCGTTCCGGCAATATTTCTAATGTTTGCTGGGAGGATGTTGAACAGCTTTGGACCTCTGATGTTCAGACAGTGCGCACTGATTGGGCTTATGGCACCTCTACTCCTCAATGGTTCTATTCTACATTTCCTTCCGCATTTTTAGCTCCTGTATGTTATCTTCAAGACACACATCGTCAAAAAACATTAGGCAAGTTCCTGCAAGAAGTGACGGACCAACCGGATTGTGGTGGGTATATGGGCCTGTGGGCCGCTCCAAGCCACGCATTTGAACGCATTCCATGCTCAGTTAAAAGCTCTGTTCCTCAGGGTACAGTCCGTGCACCACTGCTTTTCCTTATTCTCATATGAGATATAGATCAAAATACAAGTCACAGCTTCGTGTCATCTTTTACAGAGGACGCAAAAATCAGCATGAAAATTACCTCTGCTGAAGACATTGATAAACTTCAAGCAGATATTAATAATAAAGTTTTTGACTGGGCAGCAGAAAATAACATGATGTTTAACAGTGATAAATTCCAGGTACTCAGGTACGGTAAAAATGAGAACCTTAAACAAAATACAGGGTACAAAACACAATCTAATGTACCCTTAAAAGGAAAGCAGCATGTAAAGGATTTAGAAATAATGATGTCTGACGACCTAACGTTTAGGGAGCATAACCAAACAAATATTGCGTCAGCCAGAAAAATGTTAGGATGGATTACGAGAATTTTCAAATCCAGGGATCCCATCACAATGGTTGTACTATACAAATCACTTGTGTTGTCCCGTCTTGGGTGCAGTTCAGTACTCACTTTCCCCTTCAGAGCAGGAGAGATTTTTGAAATAGAGGGAGTACAGAGAACATATACGGCACGCATAGACGCGATAAAGCACCTAAATTATTGGGATCGTCTCAAAGCTCTCCAAATGTACTCACTGGAAAGGCAGCCCGTCCTCCAAACAAAGATCCAAAAGTGATTCCATGCACCCGCCAAACCCCCTGTTTATGAATGAAAAGCGGTTTACACACGACTCACAACTGCTGACGTTCGAACATATCCGGAACAAGTGCTTCACTGACGAATTTTGTTCGAATCACAACGCTATAAATGCTTCACCCACGTACTACAAATACAAATAATCGCCAACAGAACCTAAACACCTAACCTAACCTATCCTATGCCTATATATACACTATGCTAATATATTATAATATTAATTTATACCTGAGAAAATTCCCGTTTTGAATGAACAGCATATTAAAATTTATGAATGCGTCTGTGGGGTCGACCGCTGGATGTAATGGACTTGAGTCGAGGACGGGTTGGGAAAGGAGACGAGAGAGATACCAAATAATATACACATGGAAAATACTGGAGGGCCAGGTCCCAACTTAACACAGTAAAATATCAACATACTGGAGTGAACGATATGGAAGAAAATGCAGAATAGAACCAGTGAAGAGCAGGGGTGTCATAGGCACAATCAGAGAACACTGTATAAACATCAGAGGACCGCGGTTGTTCAACATGCTCCCAGCGAGCATAAGAAATATTGCCGGAACAACCGTGGACATCTTCAAGAGAAAACTAGATAGTTATCTTCAAGAAGTGCCCACATATCCACATATCAGGCCCACATATCCACCACAGCCCGGACGAACTGGGCTGTGGTGGATATGTGGGCCTGCGGGCCGCTCCAAGCAACAGCCTGGTGGACCAAGCTCTCTGGCCCTGGGCCAAGCTTGGAGAGTATTAGAACTCGCAGAACCCCGTCCAGGTACAATCCAAGTGAGCAACAGCTTGTTGGACTTAGTTATCACACGTCGAGCCTGGGCCCCGGGCCGAGCCTGGGCCCCGGGCCGAGCCTGGGCCACGGGCCGAGCTCGGGGAGTAAAACTACTCCCGAAACCCTCTCCAGGTATGCTCCAGATAATTCTACTGTGCAAATCTCGGACCAGGCTTTCTAATATCTTCCATGCATATATTATTTGATACCTCACTCGTCTCCTTTCCACAGAGAACATTTTGAGAGCTTTGAGAGGGTCGCAATAATTGTGATGTTGTATTGTGTGTATGCGTGCCGTGTATGTTCTCTGTGTTCCCTCTAATTCAGAGACCTCTTCTGCTCTGAAAGGTGAAATGAGTATTGAGCAATACTCAAGACTGGACAGCACCAGCAATTTAAATAGTATTAGCATTGCTGTGAGGTCTCTGGATTTAAACATTCTCATAATACATCATTAATGACATTTTCCTAGCCGCCGCCGCCGCTATATTTGCTCGGTTATGTTCATTAAACGTCAGGTCGTCAGACATAACTCCCAAATCTTTTACATGTTGCTTTCCTCCTATGTGCCCTGTATTCTGATTGTGTTCTGTGCCCTGTGTTTCGTTTACGTTCTTCATTTCTGCCGTTCCTGAGTACCTAGAACTCATTGCCGCTAAACATATTAATATTAATATCAAAGGGAAAGAATATCTAAAACTACAAGCCGATCTTCATTAATATCAACTTGTACAGCAGTATTTTCATGCTGATTTTTGCATCATCTGCAAAGGATGACTTCTTTTTTAACAATATTAGGTATACACAGCAATGTGCTGCTACTCTAATCTATATGAAAACTTACATAAGTGTAGATAAAAAAAATAATACATTATTAACATCTAATAAAGAATATTAATTAAAATAATAAAAATTATTGAAAAATAAAAATTAATTTTTATTAATTTTTGCTATTAACAAAAACTAAAAATTCATCTATTAGATGAACTAAATGAACTAGATGAAACCCCCATCTGACAGGATAGTTAGTCATACATGGACTCAGGAGAGGAACATGACACAGGAGTTCCAGCCTCTTAGCACGCACTAGCAAGCTCTGGGTAGAACATAGGAATATCTTCCAATATTCTTGAGTGTATGGCGTGGTTACAGAGCTCAAAGCACCTCATACCATTTGGTCCGATAACACTGATAACAGGGCAATCACAGATAGTGTTGGAGAGTATGTCCCAGCTATAGTTCACAGAGCTTACAACTGGAGTGTAACATCACCATTGGGGGGATTGATTACCTGCAGCCACCGGCCATAGATATTAATATAAGAACATAACATAAGAACATAAGAACAAAGGCAACTGCAGAAGGCCTATTGGCCCATACGAGGCAGCTCCTATTTATAACCACCCAATCCCACTCATATATCCCAGCCTAATTCTGGCAAGTACAATGTCACACCGTCTAGTGGCTGTTTTGTGCTGCCAGTACATATAATTCTCGGTAATGAACATATAACACACTATACTCGTGCTTTCACTCTCCGCGTGGTTGGGCGCCATTCCTTTCCCGCCGTCCCATCCCAAATCCTTATCCTGACCCCTTCGCAGTGCTATGTAGTCGTAATGGCTTGGCGCTTTCTCCTCAGAACACACTCCCTCCTAGTGCTTTCAGGCCTTTGAGTGTCAGTGACTGCTCGTCTGCCATCCCTTATTTCCTGGAAAATTGCTGTGTTTACAACTGAGATTGGAATCATATGAGGTCATGACTTTTATTGTCTATATCTAATATATGTAGACGATAGCCAGCCATGGCCGAGGTGGGACAGTTGCCCCCGCTATAACTGATTGGATGACACGGATCTATACACCACCATTCCAACAACCGCAGGCTGGGTAAAAGACTAGTAATTTTGTCACTGTAGTAGTCATCCATCAGTCTCAGGAAACTATGGAGTTGCACTCTGGTTGTCGGTCTGGAGTGACCTCTCCAAGCCGCAAAGCCAGGGATAGGTTGATATGGAGAAGCTGTCACCCATGCAGCAGGTCTCCCCTCTCCACGGCGCCGAAAGTCTCCAATGGAAAGGCAAACGCCAATACGATTGGTTCCAGTGCCGTCGCAGGAACTGATAACTCCGGAGTTGACCGCGAAGTTGGTGAAAAAAGGCACAGGGACTCCATTACGCGATCGCAAATACATAGAATTTTGAAGCAATTTGCTAAAAACATCACTTTCCCAAAACCCACCTCTCCAACCCACAGCAGCTTGAATCAACTCTCCGTCGATTTATATTCATGTTAGACTTCAGAAATAACGAGTGCTGCATGCTGGCACTGATGTGTCTGAACCACATCATGAGCACAAGGTACACGATGATGATGATTCAACTATGCTGTAAACCTCTGGCATAAGGCTGAAAGCGCTGACGACAGTCCCGTTTGCGACGTGGACGTTCCGTTCTCGACTCATTACCGCCGGACTGTTCAATCTGTTCAACACGCACAACCTCTTCCCCCCCTCACTCCGGCGTCGTGGCAGCGTTCACAGCGCCGAGGGCAGCGTTCACAGCGCCGAGGGCAGCGTTCACAGCGCCGAGGGCAGCGTTCACAGCGCCGAGGGCAGCGTTCACAGCGCCGAGGGCAGCGTTCACAGCGCCGAGGGCAGCGTTCACAGCGCCGAGGGCAGCCTGTGTCGTGCGGCGTCAATCTGAAGGCTGTGTTCTCCGAAACACTGAATCGTGATGAACAGCAACAATCAGTATGTGGAATTATTTACTGGGGAGAAAGACGTTACCTGGATTGTACCTAGAATGTGTTCTAGGAGTTCGACTCCCCCAAGCCAAGCCTGTTGGGTTTTTTCTTAGTATGCAACACATTCACGTTGTTCGAAAGAGAACACCTCCGAAGGATGCCTGATCAACCAGGCTGTAATTCTTACGTCAGACCCTGAGCATCGGCATCTAACAGCCTGGTTGACCAGACCTCTAACTAAAAGGCCCTGATCAGAGACCGGGGCCGGCCATACATTGACTTCCGAAACAATCACAAGGTAATGAACCATTGAATCCATTTGTAATCATATTGTGAGAGCGCGAGTGGATGAGTGAGGGGTGGATAAGTGGATGGGGATCGTTTTGATACCTGCTTGATGGGGTTCTGGGAGGAGTTCTACTCCCCAAGCCCGGCCCGAGGCCAGGCTTGACTTGTGAGAGTTTGGTCCACCAGGCTGTCGCTTGGAGCGGCCCGCAGGCCCACCACAGCCCGGTTGGTCCGGCACTCCTTGAAGGACCCACAGTTGGTCCCGTGTACACTGCCCCACACCGTGCTCTACAACCACTTTTACCTCTCATGCCGCGAACATTGTCCCTACCACCACTAGTATCGCCACTAAACCTACCAGTTCTCTTATTACAGCTACCTTGTCCCTTCCCGCGGTGTAACTTTCAAGCAGAGGAGGAGGAGGAGAAGGAAGAGGTAGAAAAGGGGGTGTAGTAGGGTGTAGGAACAGGAAGAGGAAGATAAGGTCTGAGAGTAAAGCAGGATATATGAAGGCAATTGCTCATCTTGGTGTCCCTCTCACTCCTACTCTAAAACCACAGTTACGACTTGATGGGGGAGATGAGTAAGGGGGGGGGGAGGAGGATGGGAGAGAAAGGGAATGGGGAAAGGAAGGAAGGATGGACGGGAGAGGAGGAGGAGGGAGCAAGGAGAGAGGCAGGAGCATGCGCTACAGGTCCCCCAGACCTCCAGGAGAGCCAAGCCCGCCAGCAAAATGTAATTAATCCAGGGGCAGGTAAACGGCGGTAATTGTGTCATGAATAACTGATGGCTAGTCTGGCTGAGTGAGGCAGATTGTGGCTAGCTGGGAGGGGGGGAGATTGTGGCTAGCTGGGAGGGGGGGAGATTGTGGCTAGCTGGGAGGAGGGGGAGATTGTGGCTAGCTGGGGAGGTGGGGGGGATTGTGGCTAGCTGGGAGGGGGGGAGATTGTGGCTAGCTGGGGAGGGGGGGCAGATTGTGGCTAGCTGGGAGGAGGGGGAGATTGTGGCTAGCTGGGGAGGGGGGGGAGATTGTGGCTAGCTGGGGAGGGGGGGAGATTGTGGCTAGCTGGGGAGGGGGGGGAGATTGTGGCTAGCTGGGAGGAGGGGGAGATTGTGGCTAGCTGGGGAGGGGGGGGGGAGATTGTGGCTAGCTGGGGGAGGGGGGGGAGATTGTGGTTAGCTGGGGAGGGGGGGGGAGATTGTGGCTAGCTGGGGAGGGGGGGAGATT